>NW_024426774.1:21218296-21272890 GCF_017311325.1 Ursus maritimus | reverse complement strand
GTACACTGGGCATTCAAATCTTGGCTTTTAAATATATTCTCCAATAAAAGAAATCAGGATTCCTTGGAGAAATGGTTGATTCCAGGACTAGGGCAGGGAATATATGAGATGACCCTATAGCACCTCATGGTGTCAAAAAGTAAAAAAGTACTCAAAAAAAAAGACAGAGGCATGTCATAAGACACGGGTCCACTTGGAAGAGCTCTCGATGGCCAACTCTGGGACAATTTGAGCCGTAAAATGAACAACAATTATAGCATTGTACTATAATGCTACAATAAAATATCCATGAGTCCATACTGATATAAACAGATTAACAGAAGAAAAGGACGTATCTTTCTCACAGAAGAATTGCAATTAATAACTGTGGAAGAAATAACGGAAACACGAACCATCATTAGGCAAACGACCATAATCATAATTGTCGCAGTGATGGATGCTACGTTAAGTGGGCAGAAGTATGATGAGATAAAGATAGTTGCACAGCGTCAATTCCCCCACAAGATATTCACTAATTACAAGGGGGAAAACCGTAATTTTGCCTTGGAGAAAACTGGACAACACACCCTCATCAAGAGATCAAAGTTGTCATCAGTAAAAAGACACATCAATATCATGTACTTCCTGATATGGTGCACCGAGAAGGGCCAGCACTGCGTCAGTGGTATTCGTGACAAAAACATAGAACCCTCAATTGAATCTCGAGAAAAGACTAGACAAATCCTTATTAGAGATATTCTACAAAATTATCAGCCGGTCCTCTTCAAAAGTGTCAAAAGCACAAAAAACAAAACAAACAAACAAACAAAAAAAAGCCAGAAGAATTATAACAGCTGAGAGGAGACTAAGGAGACACAGTAAAGAGAATTAGATGTGAGATCCTGATGGTGTGTTATGATGGGATCCTGATGGAATACTATGTTATTGGTTAGGTAAGATATTGGCATCAGAGGAAGCCAGGTAAAGAGTATTTGGGAACTCTGTACTAATTTTGCAATGGCTCTGCAGTCTAAAATTATTTCCAAATAAAAAGGTTTTTCAAAAAAGAATATACATTTGTGAAATAATAAAAAATATATATTGGTCTCTGCCCTCAGTTCCCATTAGTACTTAGTCTCTGACCTTGGTTCCTGAAAGAGAGCTTCTAAAAATCCTAAGTTCCTGAGTAATACCAGTATTTGACACAGAGCTCATAATTCATTGGAACTTCCTGGGTGAGAGGAATATCTTTTGTTCAAATGAGGCAATTCTTGGTGGGCTCTTGGGTCGGGGCTAGGCACCAAAAGACCAAGCTGTGATTTAAAGCTTGGAACTTTCAGATCCATTCCCCATTCCCTGGAGAGGAAAAGGAGCTAGAAACGGAGTTAATCTATCATCCCTGTGTGATGAAGCCTCCCTAAAAATCCCAAAATTATGGGGTTCAGAGAGCTTCTGGATTGATAAGCCTATATATGTGCCAAGGGGGTGATGTACCCCCAACTCAGCAGGGACAGGAGCTCCGATGCTTGGGACTCTTCCAGACCTCACTCTGTGTATTTCTTCATCTGATTGTTCATCTGTAGGTTTTATTAAATCCTTTATAACAAACCAGTAAACATGCTTTCCTGAGTTCTGTGAGGCATTCTAGCAAATTATCGAAACCAAGGACGGGGTTATGGGAACCCCGATTTAGAGCCAAATCAGTCAGAAGTACAGGTGACAACCTGAGACTTGTAACTGGCATCTGAAATCGGAGCAGTCCTGTGGGACTGAGCCCTTAACTTACAGGATCTGACACCAACTCCACGTAGATAGTGTCAGAACTGAATTATTTGTAGGACACCCAGGTAGTGTTAGAAAATTGGTCTGTGTGGGGAAAAACTCACATACCTGGTGTCAGAAGTTTGTTAAGTGTGTAGTAGTGTGAGAGGAAAGGAAAACACAGGAGTTTTTCCTAGACAATATTGTTTGTATTTGCATCAATAAACACTGGAAGGGGGTGCCTGGGTGGCTCAGTCGGTTAAGCATCTGCCTTCAGCTCAGGTCATGATTCCAGGGTCCTGGGATGGAGCTCCACATTGGGCTCCCTGCTGAGAAGCCTGTTTCTCCCTCTCCTTCTGCAGCTCTCTCTGCTGTTCCCCTGCTTATGCACTCACTCTCTCGGTCTCTCTCTCTCTCTGTCAAATAAATAAATAAAATCTTAAAAAAAAAAAAAAAGAAAAGAAAAGAAAAAGAAACACCGGAAGGACACACAAGAAACCAGTAAGAATGGTTAACCACAGAGACAGGATAAAACAAGGATAGGAAGAGAGTGAGACATCTCAATGTTTATCAGCATTTTGACTTTTGAATGACAAGAATGTATAATCTACTCAAATTAAATTTTTATTTTAAGGAGGGGCACAAGGAGAGGGAGAGACTCTTAAGCAGGCTCCATGCCCAGTAAGGACACAAAGCAGGGCTCGATCTCACAACCCTGAGATCATGATCTGAGCTAAAATCAAGAGTCAGACATTTAACCGAGTCACCCAGGCGCCCCTAAATTTTTTTTTAAGATTTTTATTTATTTATTTGAGAGAGAGAGAGAGAGAAAACCAGCAGTGGAGAGGGGCAGAGGGGGAGAGAGAGAGAGAGAAGCAGACTCCCTGCTGAACAGGGAGCCCAATGTGGGGCTCAATCCCGGGACCCGGAGATCATAACCTGAGCCGAAGGCAGATGCTTAACCAAATGAGCCACCCAGGCGCCCCACCCCTAAATTTTGAGTTTTAAAAACAAAATAAGTCCCTTAGCCTACACAATGTCAAAATACAAAGAGATGATTTGGGGAAAGTATCTGCTAGATAAGTCTATCAGAACTTATCAATGAGCTAACAAATATTTACGTCAAATTCCCTACCATAGACCATGCACAGTGAAAGCAGCTGGACTACAATATTACAATATATACTTATCACTGTACAAAATTCACATTTAAACCGAATTTAGATAACCATATACTTTAGCCTGTGGCAGGAAGAAAACAGCAAGGACTGATTTTTAGGCCAAATAAGAAGTATCAACTTCTAGATTTGACCCATTTTCTTATAACATACGACATTCCTCTCACATGAGTCAAAGCCCTAAGCCAAATCTAACCTATTCTTGTCCATACCATGGACAGTAATAGGTCCTTAGCTGTAAACTTAATCCTTACTGTATATCCTCCCAAACCCTTCCCATGACTACTCCCATAAGTCATATACCCTTTGTCTCCTCTTGGCCAAATAATGTTCCTCTGGTTTATGATCTATTCTAAACCAAAGGCTTCCAAGCTGGGTTCTGTACCCCGCAGAAGTACACTTGGGACCATGGAGGGAATGATAAAAGTATCAAGGAGAAGGCCAAGTAGACAAGGCTTTGGGCTCACTACTTCTAGTTATTCAGAGCGACTCCATTTTCAGTTATTTTACATACTGGTGTTTTATACAAGCTTTCGTTTGGAAAACAGAAGGGGTAGGGAGGAGTTCTGTGGCTAGAAAAACAAACTGAAAACATTTATCTAAACTATAAATTACTACATATGAACTAACAAAGTGGAAACAGACTGGGCAACGACTAGGCAAAAAACTAATCTGGGAATTCCGGTTCTCTCTGGAAGTAGTCCAAAATTAAGAGGGTTCCTTAAGGAAATTCTGAAACAGACTGTCTCTCTAGGACCCACATGAATCCAAACACTGAAGCTGGATCAGACATGTTTTATCTCTAAGAATAAAGAAGCAAAATATCATTTATCATGTATTCAAGTGCATTTACTTTTCCATATGTAGTAAGCACAGTATCAGACACGGTTCTAAATGAATACTTTAGGTTTCTACTTTACCTTCCGATCATCAGGTACCAAATCCTGAAGCACCTTCCTCTTGGGCCATTCCTTGGCCAGCTCAGCAGAAGCCAGCTCTTGCAGGTGGTATACAGCTATCTTGGCAGAACGCCTCTGAACTCGACCCCCACTCTTTGGCTCCAGGCTCATCTCTTTTAAGCACTCTGGCTGTCCTGACTCTGGAAAGAATGAGATCTGCAAGAATGAGACATAGCAAAACATAGGCCTGAGAAGTGGCTTCCATCAGAGCCAATGATTAAAGGCGATCCCTCCTGCTCTAAGTATCAAAAGCTATTTACTAGCTTGCTAACCATTAGTGTAAAGCTCCACCACCTTAATGCATATTTTGTTGGTTAAAAAAAAAAAAAAAACAACTTCTTAGGATAAAATCTGTTGTTTTAATAAGTGAAAATGGTTAAAGGTCAAGACACAGCCATGTGCAGACATGAACCTCCACGGATATCTCATACCTCATACTACATACAAAAATTAACTGAAGGTGAATCAAATATAAACCATGTAAGTATAAAACTTCTAGAAGAAACCAAGGGAGGAAATTTCTGTAATCCTGGGTATGATGGTTTTCTGATGTGCCACCCTGGCTAGGCTATAGTCATCAGCTATTCAACCAAACACAGTCTACATGCTGATGTGAAGGTACTTTGTAGATCTAATTTTTAAAGTCCAAATCAGTTGACTTTAAGTAAGAGAGGTGTGCCAGAAGGAAAGGGAGGAGAGATTCAGCATGAGAAAGACTCAATACATCTGCTGACTTGAAGATGAAGGGAACCATGAGTCAGGGAATGCAGATGGCCTTCAGAAGCTGAGAACAATTCCTGGCCTACAGCAAGCAAGGAAATGAGGTCCTACAACTGCATGGAACTCAATTCTTAATTTTAATGAGCCTCAAAACAGATTCTCCCCTTGAGCCTCCAGAAAGGAAGAGCCCTATTGACACTCTGATGCCTGGTGAGGTTCTACGCAGGGGAGCCAGCTGAGCCATGCTACACCTGGACTTCCGGCCTAATACACTGAGAGAATACAGTTGTGTTGTTTAGGCCACTAATTTTTATGGCAGGAACAGAAAATTGTACCTTGGGTTGGGTAAACGTATCTTAGACACAACAAAAGCATTATCCATAGAAGGAAAAAAAGATAAATTGAACTTTATCAAAGTTAAGAACTCTACTCTTTGAAAAACACTACCCAAAAATGAAAAGACTAGCTAAGGCTGGGAGAAAATATTTACAAAACATGTATTTGATAAAGGACTTTTGTCCAAAATACATAAAAAGCTGAGAATATTTTCAAAACCTAATAGTAAGACAGTGAAACCCCAATAATAAAATAAAGGATTTCAATGGCCACTTCACTAAAGAGGACACTTCACTGAAGACCCACATTGCCAATAAGCACATAAAAGGATGGTTACTGTCATTAGTCATTAGGGAAATGCAAATTTAAACTGCAGGGAAATACCTCTGCATACCTAATAGAATGGATTAAGAAAAAATGACAATGACAATAGCAAGTCCTAACAATGACACAAAAAAACTGGAATTCTCATTTTGCCAGTGACAATGCAAAATGGCACAGCCACTTTGAAAAACAGTTCTTATAAAGTTAAAACTTCTTATAAAAACTTTCTTATATAAAGAAAAACTTCTTATAAAGTTAAACATACATTCATCATATGACCTAGCAATCCCACTGCTAAGTATTTACCCAAGAGAAATCAAAATTTATTTTCACACAAAAGCCTTTTATGTGAATGTTTATAGAAGCTTTATTCATAATTGCCAAAAAATGGAAACAACCCAAATGTTCTTCAACTGGTGAATGGATAAAGAAACTGTGAAACATCCATACAATGGAATCCTAGACAGAAATAAAAAGAAATAAATTAATGATACATGCAACACATGGATGAATCTCAAATGTATTACGCTGTGAAAGAAGCCAGACTCAAAACGCTACATACTGTATGACTCCATTTATATGATATTCTGAAAAAAGCAAAACTATAGGGACAGAAAACAGATAGATCAGTGGTCAAATCCTTTGTATCTTGAATGTGGTGGTGACTACACGACTGTATGTATTTGTCAAAACACTTATAACTTTACACTAAAAAGGGTGAATATTAATTACCATATGTAAATTATACCTTGAAACTTAACTCTAAAAAAAAAACATGAGGTGGGGCAAGCCTAGAAATCAGGGGAAAAAACGTCAAGACAAAAAAACTGGGATGGAAGAACCAGCTGGACAGAGATTTCCACAAAATTCCTAGCTACGGGGGAATGCCTTAAGCTTTAAAAATATAATAATGAGTTTACTTCTGCACAGATTATACGTTGAACTTTGATTTCTCTAACCTAATTATGTTCAAAAGGCAGAAAAAAGAGAACCAAGGAAAAACAAGAGAAAACAAAAGCATTCAAAGATTAAAAGGGGATACAAATGAGGAACCAAGGATGTATGGGAAGATGTAAGAGTAAGTAGTCACCACAAAAGAAATCCCCAACAGGGTCTGGAAAGTAATCAGTACTCACAGGCCCATGCTCTGACCTCAGGTGATACGCAAGTCCAGCCTTCGATTTATATGGCTTTCCACAGTGGTGACATTTCAGGGTCATCTCCTCCAGCTCTGCAGCCCCTTTGCCACATTTTCTGACATGGTACAGATATCCCATGATGCTGGTGAAGCTACTAGAGCAACTCTGAACACAGGAGAGAGGCCTGAACTATAATCTTACATCTTTTGACATGATCTCTCAATTTCTAAACAGCCACAAAAGACTCAACCACCACATCATAGAAATAGATCCTCTGACATCGCCAGACCCTCTCCAACACTTCCCATTAGCATGACCCTTCCTTGTCCCTTCTTCCCTGCCCTAACGGCTGTCCTATCTACCACCAAGAGTGATATTCAATCAGTTTAGTCAGCATTCGGCAAACTAGCACTGGGCGTCTCCTCGGTCGCAAATCTACCTCTCTGGTCTGGGACTCCACTCCGCCCCGGTAGCAAACACCCAGCAATGCCAGAGCTCCTCACAGGGCGATTGCTAGGAGCCTTGTCATCACTAAAGAAGGGTGGTAAAGGAACCCCTTGGAACAAAGGAAAAGGGGAGAAAAATAAGTCTGCAGAGATGAGAAAGAAAAATAAGGAACTATTAATGAATTCAAAACACCTGGAAAAGCAGGAGCCACTCTTATGCTGCAAGGTGACACAGAACCAGGTCTACAAGAAAGGAGGAGGAGAAATGGAAGAAAGTAACAGAAAGACAGTGACTCAAGACTCCAGGCCGAAGGAGATGCTGTCCCTGGGTTCTTACCTCACGCATGCACCTGAGCTTTCCCAGTCTCTTTAGCACTGTTCGGAGCCGTTCTCTCTCACTTGGCTCGTCTATTTCATCTCCAGCCTTCAAAATGGGCTAGAAAGCAAGAGAAGCAGACAAGCAGATGATTCATGGAAAAGACAGATACAGAAAAAAAATTATATCATAGGAGAATCAAGGACTGGACTAGCACCTAAGCCGATGCCCATGAAGCTTAGTTATCTGACTCCTGACTTTCTCCGTCTCCTCCTAGACAGACAAGGAAGCAAATGCAACGCAAATAAGAGTTCAGAGCCTCTATCTTCCAGGAGACGAACCTTTGGGGCTAACCTAAACACACAAATACCCACCACAAAGGTTTCATTGTGCAGAACTTTTCTATCCAAAGGGTGTTGTTGCACACCTATCAAGCCCCAGAGCCTTAACCACTTCCACTGGGTTATTCCACACTCATCTATGTAAGACACGCAAACACCACGCAGGCTTGCACAGGAAGAAGACACTCTTACCAAGCTGTTATGATTTGCCATGACGTGATACTTCATCCCTGCCAGTGAACGGAGCTGTTTCCCACAATGATGACAAGTAAACATTTCCTACGAGGAAGAAACACTGCTCAATGCCAGGCTGTTCAACAGAGAAATTGAATGTTAAAAAGTCCTACTCAGATGCTCTCGACTGTATCTCCTTTATTTCCCAAACTCAACAGTCAATCAGTCTCAAAATCCCACACCTCAGTGTCATGTCCTCAAGAACAAAGAAGTAAAAGCAACTCATTTTTAAAGTAGTAAGAATTACTATGCCCATGAAGCTTAGTTATCTGACTCCTGACTTTCTCGGTCTCCTCCTAGACAGACAAGGAAGAGGTGCCAATTTACTAAGTGCCAATTATTTGCCAAGTAATGGAATGGGCACTTAGCATGTATTATTTCTTTCTTATCCTCGCAGGGACTACACAAAATTATTTTCTCTCTCTTATAAGTGAGAAAACCGAGGTCTACACGTAAAAAGCCACAACCAGTAAGTGGCTGAGTGAAGGTTCAAACCCAAGACTGTCAGGCTCAAAAGCCTCTGTTTTCCTTACAACACGACGGTCATCAACACACCCGACACAGCAATAGATGTCTAAGGTATGGGAAAAGACCATAACTGTCACAAAATGCCACAAAACCTCTAACCTGTTTGCAGGTCTCCATGTGTTTCTTTAAGCCCTCTATGGTCTTTCTTCCCACTGCCTGGCAGGTAGGACAGGAAACACTGCCTTTATCCACGATTTCTAAGTACCACTGTTCCTCCAAACTGCCTACAAAGGAGAAAAAGGAACATCTCATAATCTGCAGAATTCTCTAGAAACAAAAAGAACAATCCTGAAACTCACTAAAAGTATCATAAAAATAGGTTGTTCCCTTCCTGGGGAAAAGACTCTTGCTGCATATAATTTCTAGAAATTATTTCTAGGAATAATTTTTTTCAGTCAGTGAGGAATTTCTGAAACACCTACTCAATTTCCCATGATAAAAACCCAAGTGGCTTACAGAACTGGGCAACATTTTTTTGCTAGCTTTACTGAGGTATAAGCGACAATGGCCAACAATTTCATAGCAGCATATAACAATGGGATACTAAGATATATAAAAGCCAGTTTGCTGAGTGTTTCCTGTGTGCCTGAGACTTTGTGAAATGTTTTTATCCCATTTAATCTCCATGAAAATTCTGACTTATCCCTACTTAGAGACAAGGAAACCAAAGCTTGCAGAAGTTAACTGGATGGCGGCAGGCCAGAAAACCAATTAAGAGCCAAAACTTCAACAAGGGTCTGACTGGCCTCCAAACCCATGCCCTTATTAATAGCCTCCTTAAAGAAACTCTTTGCTATATCACTCCTTAACCGCCAACAACAACAACGAAAAACTGGGTGTGAGAAATAGATACCCCAAAGTTTCCAACAGAAAACATACCTGCTGCATAAGCTGGTGGGTCCTTCCGAATACGACGAGCCTGGGATTTGGGATTAGGTTGAGTTTTAGGCCGTTGCTTCCTCCCTGACGCAAGACAGAAACTTGAAGCCCAACATGTCAACTTTGCTATCCCCTCTCTACTACCAAAATCTCTTCCCTCCTCTTCTCAGCACCCTGTGCCCCACTCCCTCAACCGACTCCCTTAAGTTGTAACAGAAAAAATGGGTAAAGTCAGGCAGGATGGAAGCCACTCCATGCCAAAAATGAAAGGGCTCAACAGTGCTTCAAGGGCCAAAACCTAAGGGCTCTCTTGTACCTCCAAAGAATAAAGCCCAGGCGCCCAAGGAAAGAGAATGAGCAAAGTTACTCCCTTACCATAAAGCTTATGCTTCTTCTGAGGAAATTCTCGATAGTCTTCATCTTCTTCCTGCCTGGGTTTCCTTTTTCCTTTGGTTGATAGTCCACCTGACCCTGAAACACCATACAAAAACAAACCAACAAAACCCTCAGTACAGCTTACAGGTGAACATCTCCGCCTGCCTTCAAAACATCATTCACAACACCATCACAGAGAAAAACCATCAGTGAGCAAGGGCCGCACAGAAGTGCTCTGACATTTTTAGGGAAGTTGGTAAAACTTCACTAACTCACTCAACCTCCCCTTTTCCCTCTTTACTGTTCTCCACCCAAGTGATCAATTGTTCCCTATGAGTAATAAGAGCCTTCAGGCAATGTGCTTTCTTTGATCTTGATTCAAGGCTAACACTGAAGTAGAAGAATTGTCCCAGATAAAGGGCTACTAAGGACCCTTGAGACGATGCCCACCAAGACAATTACACCCAGAATCACCCTTCCACCAGCCCCTAAACTTCAACAGAGGATCAAACTGGAACAATGGGAAAGAAGTTCAAATCATGTGAAGAGAGAAGTCTGACACCAGTCTAACCTAGAGGAGTGAGATCCGCAGAATTTCACTCTAAAATAGAAGAGCAGTTCACCAAGTTGAATAATATGTGGTGGGCCTAACACAAATGTGAGATTCACATATGTGAGACTTAATACTTAAGAGTCATTTTCAACAGCTACCTAGAAAGTGCTCTGCCTTTGAAATAAGACAGAGATACCGATACCTTCAACACGGGAAGCAGCCGCTGGCTTGACCCTTCTCATCTTCATCCAGTATGTAGATTTTCGGAAGGACGGTGGAAAATCACTCACTGGCTCACATGAAGAGGCAGACGATGAGCCGCTTAAGGAGTCATCGTGAGGGATAGTGTACTGGAAACTATTATCCTTTATGGAGCACTGGGTCCTGCTATTAATACGACACAAATATATATACCACAAAGGAGGATATATACCACAATGGAGCACTGGGTCCTGCTATTAATATGACACAAATATATATACCACAAAGGAGGATACCATAAGGGAGTTCCCATTAATCATTTTATATCATAAGAAGACAAGTTGCTTACCTATATGAAAACTAAGAAGCCTGATAATAAAAACAGAATTGAGACTGTAACCTAACAACTGCAATGGCTGATCAAATGCAACATATAAAATTATCATTATACTTCATTGTAATAAGAGAAAGCAGTCCACACTAACGATCACTCTGCAGCCCAAGTAGGCATTCTTTCCTCGACTGATCAAAGAAAAGAAAGTAGTCAAAGTAACAGAGTGTTCTATGATCCTTTAGAAGATCCCCTGGATCAGTAACCAGGTATGACCAGGCCTCCCTATTTCTCTGACAGAGGGACAGTAACTAAATAGTATCCCTGAGAACAAAGAAGGGAAAGAACAGTTTGTATGGCTCTCGTCTGATCCATCTTCCCTCTCCCTTAGCCTCCTCCCTAAACCTGGTGTCAGGGCTGTCCTGTCTTACTTAGGCAACATGATTCTTAGCTTCCATAGTTAAAGGAAGGGTGCTACCTTGTCTGAGGTAAGCTGCCCAGAGAAGTCTGGTATACAGCTGGATCCAAATTCCCCAATCTAAGACCAGTCAGTATGCAGTTAACAACATGACTCAGTAACTACAAAATATCTTCTAGGTCGTTCAGAATGCGCAGAGGAGGAGCAGTTCTCAAAGCGTGGCCCGAGGACCTCGAGACATCCCTTTTCCATCTGAAGATCTGTGCGAGGCCTGTGTTAGGTTTTTGGTTATATATATATATCTGCCAAATAGAAGATGACCCATGGAGGAAGAGTGAATAAAGGGAGAAGGCTTAGCAGCTTATTGTAACAGTATGGATAAGAGATGATAAGGACTTGGGGGCGCCTGGGTAGCTCAGTCGTTAAGGCGTCTGCCTTCGGCTCAGGGCGTGATCCCGGTGTTCCGGGATCGAGCCCCACATCAGGCTCCTCCGCTGGGAGCCTGCTTCTTCCTCTCTCATTCCCCTGCTGTGTTCCCTCTCTCGCTGACTGTCTCTCTGTCACATAAATAAATAAAATCTTTAAAAAAAAAAAAAAGAGATGATAAGGACTTAAACTAAGGTTTTGTAGTAGAGATAAGTTGGCAGATTTAAGATAACACTTTAGCGGTAGAGCTGATAAGAATCATACAGAGGTTTGTGGTAAAAAGGAGATGGAAGTAACACAGGTGACCATTCTTAAGAAAATATATAAGTAAAATATGATATAGGCCTACTATGGAATACTGTGTATTTACTGGAAGCGATAAATCATTTTTACACATAGAGACATGAACATAACCAAAAAATATACTGCTGAATGAAAAAAGAAACAGGGGTGCCTGGGTTTGGCGCTCAGGTCATGATCTCAGGGCTGTGAGATCAAGCCCTGCATCAGGCTATGTGCTCAGTGCTGTGTCTGCTTGAGATTCTCTCTCCCTCTGCCCCTCCTCTGAGTGCACATGCACACTCGTGCGTGCACTCTCTCTCTCCCCAAAAATAAATAAATAAATCTTTAAAAGAAAAAAGAAACAGAGCAAGACTTAATGTCAATTTGGTAAATTAAAAACAAATATACATGTAAACAACACTAGCTATTTTACAAGGATTCATAAATATTTAAAGACAAATATCAAACTTGCTAACATGGTTGTCTCTGGAAAGGAAAGGAAATGGAAACAGGGAAAACAAAAAACAACAGGGACTGATGATGTCAGTATGCTATGAACAGGGAAGAATGATTTTCCATTTTCTGCACATGAGATCCAAAATTACAAATTTAGTACAGCAAAGTCCTGATCCTGCCATGGTGCATAAGGCCACTACAGCCCATCCCTCCTGCTGATCATAATTAAAAATCCTGGACTCTAAAAAGTAAACAAAGCAGGTGGATTGTGGAGGAGTCAAAACTAGGAGAAGTGACTCACATGGGGTGTGTTTCCCCATTTTGTTTGTTTTCCCTCACATGTGGCAATGCAGTAAGGGTGGACCCCATTTGCAGAGTAGCATGGGCAGCCTAAATTCCAAAAGAAACTCTTTCTGGCCAGAGAAGCCAGGAAAAGGGTCTCTACAGACTAAACTGTGTGAGGAAACCATGAAGAGGAGACAGGCAAAGAATGTGATCTCATAATTCTGTGAATGAATCCACACAAATCGCAGCTTAATCTGAACTACATATGTGTAGAGCATACCCAAACTAGCTTAGCAAGGGCTTCCAGATATAAAATAAGATTTGAACACACTGCAGAAGTCTCAGACTAACCCCTGAGCTGTAGTAAAAGACAGATCCAAACCAATGTATCAAAAGCTTGGAGAAATGAAACAAGACGTGAAACACCTGGGGCACCTGGGTGACTTAGTTGTTAGGCATCTGCCTTTGGCCCAGGGCATGATCCTGGCATTCTGGGATCGAGCCCCGCATCAGGCTCCTCTGCTGGCAGCCTGCTTCTTCCTCTCCCACTCCCCCTGCTTGTGTTCCCTCTCTTGATGGCTCTCTCCCTCTCTGTCAAATAAATAAATAAAATCTTAAAAAAAAAAAAAAGAAAGAAAGACCTGAAAAAGTCCCTGACAAACCCCTGAACTATTCAAGACAGACCTAAACCATCATAACAAAGACTCAAAGAATGGAACTAAGATTGAACCAATGCCCTCAGAAGGCAAGACAGAACTTATGGTCTGAACAGTAAACAGGTTACTTGCTAAAATAAAAACAGCAATGATCCCCCAGAAGATTCTAAAAAGACCCAAGGTCTATACAAATAACATTTATAATCTTGGGAATAAATTCCAAAGTTATGCAATGCACAAAGAACCAGGAAAATGCACATTATCCCAAAAGGAACAGATAATGAGCAAATGTCAACCCCAAGATGATCCAGATGTTAGAACTATCAAAGATTTAAAGCAGTTATTATAGGGACACCTGGGTGGCTCAGTTGGTTAAGTGTCTGCGTTTGGCTCAGCTCTGATCCCAGGGTCCTAGTATTGAGTTCCACATCGGGCTCCTTGCTCAGCAGGGAGCTTGCTTCTCCCTCTGCCTGCCTCTCCCCACCCCCCGCTTGTGCTCTCTCTGTCTCTGACAAATAAATAAATAAAATATTTTTTAAAAAGCAGCTATTATAACTATGCTCCATGAAATAAAGGAAAACACACTTGAAGTGAAGGAAAAGGTAGGAATTCTCAGCAGAAAAAAAGAAACCATAAAAAAGAACTGAAATTTTAGAACTGAAAAATACAATATCTGAAATAATAACAGAATCAGCTCAATAATAGAATGGAGATGACAAAGAAAAAGAGTCTGTGAACTGGAAGACAGAAATTATCCAATCTGAAGAACAAAGAAAAAAGACTGAAAAACAGTCAACAGAGCACCAACAATTTGTGGGTCAATATCAAAAGGTCTCACTTAAGTGTAGACTTAATGCCAGAAGGAAAGGAAAAAGAGACTGTGACACAAAAAATACATTTGAAAAAAGTAATGAAAATCGCCCAAATTTAATGAGACATAAATCTACAGATTCTAGGAGCTCAACAAATACTCTATAGGATAAACTCAAAGAAAAACATACCTAGACACATCTTACTGAAAACACTCAAAACCGAATATTAAAAGAGAAAAATCTAGAAAGCAGCTAGAAAAAAAAGACATGTTACATATAGAGAGCAACAGTTTGAATGATCACAGAATTCTCAACAGAACCCAAGGAGAACAGAAGACAGTGTAAGAAGTGTAACATCTTTAAAATCCTGAGACAAAAGATTTGTCAATCTAAAATTCTATACTCAGTGAAAATATCCTTTAAACATACTGCTTCAGATAAAAAAATTAAAAAAAAAAAAAAAACTTGTTGACAGCAGACCTGCTCTATGAAAAACACTAATGGAAATTATTCCAGATATGATACCAGAGAGAAATCTGGGTTTTTAGGAATGAAGAAAGAGCAAAAGAAAGGGTAAATAGCTGGGTAAATATATTAACAAAGACGACAACAACAACAAAACCCTCTTTAAAGCAAAATTTTAACATTATCTGGTAAGGTTTTCAATATATGTAGTGTAACACATATGACAGCTATACCTTAACGGTCAGCAGGCAGGGGGTTAAGGACTCTACAGGGTTGTGAAGCTTCTACATTTAAGCAAAGTAGTAGGAAATTAACTCTAAGTAACCTACGGAACAATAAGTATGTATATTGTACTTTCTAGAGCAACCACTACACAAAAAAGAAAGAAGAGAAAAATAAGAAAAAAGAGGAAGAAAGAGAGAGAGATTCAAAAATCAATAAACTAAAATAGGACACCAAATATTCAAATAATCCAAAATAAGATATAAAGCAACAAAAAATAAGGTACGAGAACCCAAAATAAAATGGCAGACCTAAATCCAACCATATCAATAATTAATTTAAATGTTTATGGTCTCAACACTACAGTTAAAAAATCTGAGACTGTTTAAGGGTGAATAAAAAAGCAATACTCTAGTACAGTTGACCCTTGAACAACACAGGTCTGAACTATATGGGTCCACTTATACATGGATTTTTTTCGATAAATACAGTACAGTATTATAAATGTCTTTTCCTGGCAATTTTAATATTTTCTTTCCTGTAGCTTACTTTATTGTAAGAACACTGTAGTATATAATATATGTAACAAACAAAATATGTGTTCCAGCCAACAGTAGGCTATTAGTAGCTAAGTTTTGGGGAAGTCAGAAGTTATATGCGGATTTTCAACTGTGTTGGGGTCAGCATCTCTAACCCGTGTTGTTCAAGGGTGAACTAACTGTATGTTGTGCCTACAAGAGGGACACTTTCTTTTCTTTTTTTTTTTTTTTAAGTTTTATTTATTTAAGTAATCTCTATTACCTAATGTGGGGCTTGAACTCAAGATCAAGAGTCAAATGCTCTTCTGACTGAGCCAGCAGGTGCCCCCAAACTTTCAATATAAAGACATACATTGATTGGAAATAAATGGATGAAAAAATTATACCATGCAATCAGCAAACACAAGTAGGCTGGAGTGGCTATTCTAATACCAGATAAAACAGACTTCAAGACAAGAGTGTCACCAGAGATATAAAGGGACACTTCATAATGATAAAATTAACAAATCATCACAAAGACCTAATTACTCATTGTAGGTGTCTAGTAGTAGAGGCTCAAAGTACACAAAACAAAACTGAGAGAATTAAAGCAAAGAAACAGACAATTCTACAGCCTCAGTAGAAAATTTTAAGACCTCCTCCTTTCAGGAATTGGTAGAACTAGACAAAAATTCAGTAAAGACACAAGAGGTGTGAACAACACTATTAGCTAAAGTACTCTAGATTCACTTTATAGAACACTACATCCAACAACTACCAGATCTAGTCTTTTCAAGTAGACATTGTGCATTCAACAAGATAGAGTATATGCTGGGCCATAAACTTTACACTTAAAAAGATGAAAATCATACATGTATTCTCTGACCACATCAGAATTAAATTAGAAATCAAAAACAGTAGAACTAAAATAAAAAGTAAATCTAGAAATGAAACAATCAACTTGTAAATAATTCATGGGTCAAAAAGAAATCACAAGAGAAATTCAAAAATATTCTGAAATGAATAACAACAAAAATACACACATCAAAATTTGTGGATTGCAACCAAAGCAGTACCTAGAAGGAAACTCACAGCTCTAAATACTCCTATTAGAAAATCAGATCTATAATCAATGACAAGATTTCATCTTAAGATACCTTGAAAAGGCCAAAGTAAACCCAAAGTAAACAGAAGGAAAAACACAATGAAGAGGAGAAATTCATGAATTAGAATAGACAACACAGAAAATCTGGTTCTTCGAAAAGACCAACAAAATTGACAACCCTGTGGCTAGACTAAGATAATAGCAACAAGCAACTAGAAATGAACTTATAAAAATAGTATCGTTTACAATAATATAAAGAAACACCTAAGAACAAATCTAACAAAAGATAACCAAGAATTTTATAATGAAAACTAACATCCCTAGAAGTTAGGGATCTAAATAAATGGAAAAATATAGCATGCTTGTAAGTCAGAAAACTCGGTATTGTTAAAATGGCAATTTTCCCCAAACTGATTGACTAATTCAATACATTCAGTTCAAATAATTCCTGACAAAGGTGCCAATGTAACTGAATAGGGAAAGTCTTAACAACAGGATATACAAAATGAAAAGAAATTAACATTGACTCTTATAACACACCATGCACAAAAAATTAACTCTAAATGAGTCATAGACCTAAATGTAAAACCTAGAAAACTTCTAGAAAAAAACAAAGGAGAAAATCTTTGCAATTAGGAATGGCAAAGTTTTCTCAAATAGAATACAAAAAGCATGAAACATTAAAGGAAAAAAAATAACATTTTAATCATTTTTAATGATAAATTTAAAACTGTTGGTCTCCAAGGCACCCAGGTGGCTCTGTCAGTTGAGTGGCTTCAGTTCAGGTCATGATCTCAGGGCCCTGGGATTGAGCCCCAAGCCGGGCTCGATGCTTAGCAGGGAGTCTGCTTCAGGATCTCTCACTCCCTCTGCCCTTCCCCACCCCCTAAACTAAATAAATAAATCTTAAAAAATAAATAAATAAATAAATAAAAATAAAATCGGTCTTCAAAACACACCACCAAGAAAAATGAAATGCAAATCACAGATTGGAAGAAAATATTCAAGACACATCTATCAGACAAAGGAACTGTATTCAGAATACAATTTTTAAAAATACTACAATTCCATAGTAAGATAAACAACTCAATTTTTTTAAATGGGCAAAAGATATGAACAGGCACTTCCCAGAAGAAGATACACGAATGGCTAATAAGCACATGAACAGATATTCTACATCATTATTCATCAGAAAAATGCAAATTAAAATCACAATGAAACACCATCATACACCCATAAAAT
Source organism: Ursus maritimus (assembly GCF_017311325.1). Classification (NCBI taxonomy): domain Eukaryota; kingdom Metazoa; phylum Chordata; class Mammalia; order Carnivora; family Ursidae; genus Ursus; species Ursus maritimus. The sequence goes on along the minus strand of NW_024426774.1, from coordinate 21,255,403 downwards.
TGGCTAAAATTAAAGACTTATTCCCATACACTACTGGTAGGAATATAAAAAAATACCACCAATTTGGGAAACAGGCAATTTCTTAAAAAGGTAAACATACTACTGACATAAGACCCAATCAACCTAAGATGGTAAATCTTAGTAAATAAATACCATCTTAGGTATTTATCAAGACAAAAGAAACAAACAAACAAAACATTTTTCTGCACAGAGACTTGTACATGGATGTTCACAGCTGCTTTATTTTAATTCTGTTCAGCAATAAAAACTAATTTTCACTCAAAACCATTGAGTGGAAAAAAATCATGAAAAAGAGAACATACTACATGATTTCATTTATAAAAAATCCTAGAACATGCCAACCCACTATATGGTGAAAGAAAAAAGGTCAGTGGTATCTGGGAACAGGAGTAGAGGAAGGAATGGATTGCAAAGGAACCCAAAAAATTTTTTCAGAGGGATGGAAATGTTATCTTGATTGTGGTGACACTGTTATGGTTATTTACATATATCAAAGCTGATCATACTATATACTTTAAATATGTATACTATAAATATGCAGTCTATTGTACTTCAATTATACCTCAATAAAAGTATTTAAAATTTTTTAACAGGAACTGGCAGGCCTCTAGGGCCAAAACCCACCATCCAAAACAATGGGAACAATCTCTACTAGAAAGAGTTAATAGTATCAAGAGGTCATTAAGAGTCAAGTCCCATGTGACTCCTCTTGGTAAACTGTCCTCATAGGAGTTTCTTCACTGTCAGTGTAGGACTCAGATATACCCATATTTCCTCTCATGAATAAGTACAAGCACAGAAATAAATAAATAAATATCGATAGTTCATATAATTAGTATGATTAACATCTTGGAAATTAAATCAATGTTGTTAGGGAATCCCTCCCTATGGGTCTCTTTTATTTTCAAAGGACTCAACAAAAACAATTATCTAGTATTTTACAATACTTGTCAAATGAGGGTAATTGATTGCCTGTAAAAACCCAGATTAATCTCAAACTTCCCTTTCCATAAATATGGCAAGAAAAAGACTTTGGTTTAAACAATATGATCATAATTGTAGTGACTTTATAATGTTGTGGGCAGCACACCTTTTGGTCTCAGCTTCTAACCACAAGAGTGAAAAGTTTCATCGACTTTCAACTCCTTTCTGATCTACCAAGAATTTTTCAGAGACCCTAGTTCATTCTCTAGGTGCAACTACTTAGACTTCATTAGAAAATTATTTCAGTTCATTTCAGTTTCCTTTGCAGCCTCCGTTCATTCTACCCAATCCTTAAATGCTGATGTTCTCTAGGGTTTCATTCTCTAGTCTCTTCTAGTCTCACTTCTCACCAGTGGTTCTCAAACTTCACAATCTCTTACAAAGTCACTTAAAAAGAAGGATTCTTATGCCCTAACTCCAATGATTCTGATTCCGATTAATAGATGAGGACCTGTTAATCTTTATATTTTTTAACAATTAACCACTTGCTATTCCATTAAATGCTTTTACCTGTTCACATTCTGTTCTCTATGAAAAAAAAAATACCTTTTCCTTCTGGCTAACTGCATTATTCCTTGACTTTCAAGTCTGTTTAGGAGTGACTTGATCTGGCAACTCTTCCCTTCTGAACTATCACTCACCTTCCTCCAAATGCTACATTAAATTCCTGTTTAAAAATATTTACTTACACCTTATCATGAAACAAATAATACATTATATGTTAATAAAAAATTAAAAATTAAAAAGAAATAAAAATAAAAATATTTACTTATACCTTATCATGTTGATGTACTTGTCTATCTCCCCTTCTAGACTATTCTGTGTTTTTCTTGTCTGTGTATCTAACCTACTACACAGCTGGCACATAACAGATATTCAGCAAATGTTATCTGAAAGAATTAATTCCTTTCAATGAATATCTACTTAATAAGAATCTTTCGTACTAACAAATATGGAAATGGTTAGCACATTCAGTCTACGAAATAATAAACAAGTCTTAAAGCCAAATACTGTGAAAATACAAGGATTTCTTACAGCCATTTTTATCAGTCCCTCCCATGAATACATCAATGTATTCATGAGTATATACTTGACATCGGAAGACATGCAGGGCTACATTAAGTCATACATTCCATTTTTAATATAATTCGTACTTTTCTTTGCAAGTTAGGCTCTTCTTCCCTATATTAGATTTAGACCTGCACTGTCCAATCAGGTAGGCACTAGCTACAGGTGGCTATTTAAATTTAAGTTAAGATTAAACACAATTGAAAATTCAGTTCCTCAATCACACTGGCCACATTTCAAGTGCTCAAAAGCCGTATGTGGCTACGCTCTTGGACAGTGCGGATACAGAACATTTTCTCATCATCACAGGAAGTTCTACTGGACAGCGCTGGCGACACAATTATAAATGGATCCCAGAAAACCTCACTTACTTCTTAGCTCCCACGATCTTCGTGCTCCTCTGCTGCTTAAAGGATGTGGGTTCCGGAGTCTAGCAAATCGCAAGCACATGAGTGAATGCTAGGGACCTCTGAACCCTGACCACAAAAAGACGAATCCCCCTGTGCCCAGAAGAAATGAAGCTCTCCCCGGGCAACTACCTCAAATGGAAAAAGGCAATACTTTTTAAGAAAAGTGTATCGTCCTGTGTTCCTACAGAGTTAAGGCAGCTGACAACACCACAATCTTCATCTCCACCATTCCCAAAGCTCTGTCCCAGATAAAGGTTCTAAAGGGAGGCGAAAACAGAGGACAACGGATATGGGAGGTACTGGGAATATAAAAGGAATAGAAACTAATGGCAATCTGGCGAGTAACTGCGTCCAAGGAGGTGGCAACAGTCAGCGGCAAGTGAGGAGGAAAAAAGGGAGACAGGTAGATCTGACCTAGAAGGGTGGGGCCTACGATGGGCTCTGATAAAACCAACTCTGAGCATGGGACAAAAGCGAGGGACCGCGTGTTGCGGGCTCCACAGCGCTACCCCTAAAGCATAACGGTCAAACCGAGAAACTCACGGCGGGTACTGCACCGAGTCTGGAAGACATCACTCCCTCTCCACGCCTAACAAATCCACCCAAGGGCTCCGGCCAGACCAACGCCACTTCCGCTCTCCTCTCCGCTCCCGGATGTGGAGTCGGCGCCGCGGATCCCAGGTCTGAACGTCTACTTCCGCCTGGCAGCTTCCGAGGGGGCTGCGGCCGGAGTGAGTCACGTGACACGCCTCCCTCCCCTGAGACCCCGCCCCGGGAAAGCTGTAGGTGGGGTTTGGAGCCCCCAACCTGGCTTCAGAACCCCTTCTTCGCGTTCCATCCGTTTGCACACCAAAAGTCCCTCTACCCTCCATTCCCGACCCAGCACGACGAGTGGTCTTTCTAGATGGAGATCAATTATTGCCCCTTTATTTATCTTAGAGAAATTACAGACCCATTCCCGCCCTCCCTCCCCCCAGGTAGAGAGGCATAGAGGCTCTTTGATGGCTGAGGGTGCAGGTATTGGAGACAGTGGCTGAGCAGGAAAGAAGCCAGGAAAGGGGCAGCTCGGTGAAGATTTGAGCCAGTCAATGAACAATGGGGGCGAATCTCTTCTCATCTATTAGCTTCAGGCCTCTAAACTTGCCCTGCTTTGGAGTATTTTGTGTGAGGTCCCTAGGAGATGTGTTTGAGTAACTCTTGCAATCGTTAGACAGACTACGTCTGAGCCTCTCCCTAGGAGAGCTGTGCTTGAGTCTCTCCTTAGCGGGACTGTGACAGGTTCTCTCAGAGGGACTGAGACGGTTTTTCTCAGACCAACTGTGTTGGCCCCTTTCAGAGTGGCTGTGTTGGCTGTGCTCAGAATGACTGTGTCTGCTCCTCTCAGAGTGACTGTGTCCACTTCTTTCAGAGGGACTAGGATGAGTTCGCTCTGAGGAACTGCGACCCCTCCTCTCAGAGGGCCTGTGCTGTCTTCTCACAAAAGGGCTGTGTCCTCTCCCCTCTAAGGGACTGTGATGAGTTTTCTGAAAGAGACTGCAATTGTTCCTCTCAGAGGGCCTGTGACATCTTCTCTCAGAGGGACTGCGACATCTCTTCTCAGAGGGACTCTGATGGCTCCTTTTGGAGAGACTGTGATGGCTCCTCTGAGAAGGACTTCGATGGCTCCTCTCAGAGGGACTGCGACACCTCCTCTCAGAGGGACTGCGACATCTCCTCTCAGAGGGACTCTGATGGCTCCTTTCAGAGAGACTGTGATGGCTCCTCTGAGAGGGACTTCGATGGCTCCTCTCAGAGGGACTGCGATGGCTCTTCTGAGAAGGACTTCTATGGCTCCTCTCAGAGGGACTGCAATGGCTCTTTAGAGAAGCACTAAGATGGCTCCTCTCAGAGGGACTGCGATGGCTCTTTAGAGAAGCACTTCGATGGCTCCTCTCAGAGGGACTGCGATGGCTCTTCTGAGAAGGACTCCGATGGCTCCTCTCAGAAGGACTGCGATGGCTCTTTAGAGAAGCACTTCGATGGCTCCTCTCAGAAGGACTATGATGGCTCTTTAGAGAAGCACTTCGATGGCTCCTCTCAGAGGGACTACGACATCTCCTCTCAGAAGGACTGCGACATCTCCTCTCAGAAGGACTGCGACATCTCCTCTCAGAGGGACTGCGATGGCTCCTTTCAGAGGAATTATGTGGGGTTTTCTCCCTTAAGAAGCTATGGTGGTTTCGCTTCTTGGGTGTGAGTTTCTCTCTAAGGTGACTGTGTGAGGTTCTCTTAAGTGAACCATGTAGATTTCTCCCTTGGGCTTGAACTCTGGATCCTGTTTTGGAGTTCTTAGATTCTTGGCTAGAGATTTCACTTCTGCAGAAGTTTTTCTTAGCTTTGCTGCTACTGTCATTTTGAACAATACCCATAGGCTGTCCGACTGAAGTGGTTTTGAAAATGGCACTTCTTTGGGAAACTATGGGCTTGGGCAGTTGGGTACATCTGCGTTGGAAAGAACTATCCCTTTTTGGTTGTTGAGCTGATCCGAATTGCTCTATTTCTTCCCATAACATCTTCTCCTGCTTAGTGGTTATGTCTGTTGGCTTTAGCTTAACAACTGGCATCCTGTCTCTTTTGATATCTCTTGATAGGGAATAATCTCTGGCTTTTTGTTTTGGATGGTGGTTTTTGCTTGAGCGCAAATGGTCTGGCCTTGACCTGTCCTCAGGCTTCTGCCCAGCAAAAGCCATAATTCTGTGTGCTATCTGGAATGCTTGCTTTAAGCCTTGAAAAAGCAGTTGAATGAATTTGGGTTGGGAGGATTTCTTAGATTGTCTTTTTGAAGAGGCAGTAATTGTCTGAGATGCTCCATTCCTCTTCCTTCTTAACTGGTCTGTTAATTCCCTAGAAGGACTCCGAATTGTGGTTCTACCATTTGTGTAGAACCTTGTGTTTTGTGTTCTGCCTCCCTTAGTGATTCTTTTCATTGGGTATTTTGAACTATGGGTCTTTTTGGTTCTCCTTTTAGCCCATTTTGCAACCTGATTGCTTTCAGAGTCACTCTCTGGTAGAGAATGAACTTGAGTAAAGTCATAGTACCCCAGCTCTCCAATTCCTGTCTTTCCTACTAGGTCAGGGCTGCTATACTGCCTTCGCCTGATGTGGACTTGTACAGGAGCAGGAGATTGGGAAGATCCAGACTGGAATTCTATTGTAGAAGTAGGACTCTTGGAAGCTCGAGTATAGCCTTTAGCTTTCCTTAGTGATGGTGATATAGGACTCCTCGGTGTGATGGGTCTGTCTCTTCTGTGGTACTTTGGCACTTGGGGTCTTTTCCCAGTTCGCAACCTAAAGCCAAGATGCAACCTAATCTCTCCGTGGCCTTCAGGAGTGCTTACAAGGTGGAGCTGTGGATAGATAAGAAGATAAGGCCCAAAGGTGCCCTGTAATTTATGAGAGCAATTAAATCCTGCACATCGGCCACACTGTAGGCAGATAGGGTATTTTAAAACCAGACCTGAAGTTAGAGGTGGAGGTACATTTGGGGGTATTTGACTCCTTAACAGTTTTGCTGCTATTTTTAGCTGCAGATCTTGTAGCAACTGGAACTGTTCTGAGAAGTCAGTCTTGGCCTGGGGAAGATAACTTGGCTTGAGACGGTGTTGGGACTCAAAAATCCTTGTCTGTGAATTACTCTGTGAGTTCTCACTCTCTTCCACTGGAACAGAATCTTTCCTAGTGAAAACTATATTGAAGGAAGACTCTAAATTTACTGGGGCAGGAGGGTGGCCCCCTGTACATGAAACAGGCATATGCTGAATGACTTCCTGGGATATATCACTGAGCTTCGAACTTTTCTTTATTCTCGCTCTAGTCCCAGAGTATTGCTGTATTATGGAGGACATGGAGCTACGTGTCCACATCCTTAAGGCTATTCTTTGCTCAACACCATGGCATGAAGTGTGCCTCTGAATGTAGTTTTTGGACACTGAAGTCTGAGAAATAATACTTCGACTCTTCTCTAGAAGACTCTGGGAAAATTCCATCAGTTCAGCTGGAACCCCAAATAAATTCTGAATGGATTGACAGATATCTGCAGTGGCTCTTTCCATTAAAGATGTTTGAGAACAAAGCTTTCTTTCCATAGTGGTTCCCAAGACATTCCCCAGCATTAGCATACTGGAGAGATATTTTCTAGGTAGTCGCTGTCTCCAGGAGTGATTCTCCCAAACATTGTGTTGTCTGCCGAGGACAGACCAGGTAAGGCCTCTTTGAGTTCCTGATCCTGACTGGAAGGTCCTAGATAGTGATCTCCAGCTTTGCGGAGGATGTTGGGATAGGCGCTGGAGTGAATTCTCTAGCTTTTCCACCTGCTTCTTATCAGTCCTCTTATATAGGACACCCACTTTGGGGATCTCAAAATGTGGGCTTTCTACAATGTTAACTGTCTTATCAGAGGATTGATTGTTAAGGGACAAGGGAAGGGTTGAAGCTTGTATCATAGTAGGGTCTATAAAGGACTCTTCAGGCTGCAAAATATCTGTCCCAAGGTTTTTTATACCCAAGGCCCTTGATACTTCTGGCATCTCCAAATCGCAAAAGCTTCCTAATTCAGATGTTTCGACAGAGCTTAAGATGAGCGAGTTTGAAGAGTTCTGTAGAAATCTAGAGAAATAATTCCCTATTTGTAACTCCTCTCTTGGTGTAAAATCCTCAGATTCCCTATTCTGATATACCTGTGCTAGATTCAAATCCTTGCATTTCATTATTTGAGGAGGCCCTATTTTTATCCCTATTGCTTTCACAGCTTGAAGCCGTTGTTCATGAGTGAACACTGTAGGTTCGTCAAATGGAGATGCTGGCTGTGAGAGTAATTCTGCAGATTTCATTTCAGTATTTGGCCTTGGAGTTAACTCGACAGGTTCTACCATTTCTTGAAGATGATTTTTTGGGAATAAATCCAAACAATCCATTACTTCAATCGCTGATCCTAAGGCTATTCCTATTGGTTCTACAACCTGGGGAATTGGTCCTGGTGCTAATTCCTCAGATTTTACAATCTGAAGTGGTGGCCCTGGGATTAACACAGTCTTCACAATTTGAAACCCTGTCAACTTCATTATTTCCAAAATTTGGTGTGTTGGCTCTGTGGTTAATTCCTTTGATTTTACGCTTTGTAAGCATAGCCCTGAGGTAAACGCAGAAGGTCTCACATCTTGCAGTTTTGGAGTCAACTCAACACAGTCTACCATTTGAGAGGTTGGCCCTGGGGTTAATGCTACAGACTTCACAACCTGAAGTGGTGGCCCAGGAGTCACTTTCACATATTCAATAACTTTTTGGGGAGCTACTGGGGTTATTCCTATTGGTTGATCAGCTTGAAGCTGTGTCTTTGTAGATCCTGTGACTTGATCTAGTGGCTTTGGACTAATCCTCATAAATTCTGTAATTTGGCCCCGTAGTCCTGGAGCTATCTGTGAATATTTCATGCTTTGATTCTGTGACTGTGTTAGTCCCATTGATCCATCCCCTTGCTGCCATGTCTCAGAGGTGAGCTCTACAGATTCTGCGTGTCCTGCAACTTGACCTGTTTGCTTTGGGGGCAAATCTAAAGATTTCTCCCTTTGAAGCCATTGCTTAGAGGTGGAACTCAAAGATTCAGGAACTTGATATCCTAGCCCTGGTGTCATCTCTGGAGATTCTGGGACATGATGTAATGACTTTGTAGTCAGTGCTTCCGATTCTTCCCTTTGCAGTCTCTTCTCAGAGATCACCTCCACAAATTCTAGTGCTTGAGAATAGGGCCTTGGAGCTCTCTCTGCATATCCAGTGGTTTTACTTATTGGCTTTGAGGTCATTCCAAGGAATTCCTTCCCTTTTGGCCTTCCCTGAGAGGTCAGCCCCATAGTTTCTGTAGCGTGATGCTTGGGCTCTGGTGTCCTCTCTTCAGATTCTACAACTTGCTTCAGTGGCCTTGTAGGTGACTCCCCCAAATCCTTAACTTGAGGCCATGACTGAGAGAGCAACTCTAGGGTTTCTGGGATTTTCTTTAGGGTTAATTCTAAGGATGTAGAGCCTTGATTCCTTAGCTCAGGAGCCAGACCGACAGATTCTGGTACTTGAAGATCTAGCCTTAGAGGCACTCCTGAAGATTCCATGGCTTTACTTGTTGGCTTTGGGGTCAACCCCACAGATTTTTCTACAGTTTCTTTGCCTTGGTGTGCCAATCTTTCTGTGATATGATAAATTGGTATTGAAATCAAATTCGCAGATTTAGAGACTTGATGCTTTGGTGGTGGGATCATCTCTGCACATTCTACAAACTGATGCCCTGGCCTAGGGATTATCTCAGAGGAGTCTGTGATTTGATAACTTCTTTTTGGAGTTAGCTCCTCAGATTTTGTTCTTTGAAGCAGTGACCCAGGTGGCAACTGTACAGATTTTATATCTTGTTGCAGAGATACTGAAGACAATTTCACATGTTTTGTACTTTGCAACTTTGGTTCCGGAGTAAACTCCAAAGGTTTCTCACCTTGTTGCTGTGATTCTGGAGACAAACTTGAAAATTTAACGGTACTCAACATTGGTCCTGGTATGAACTTCTTAGTTGGCTCTGGTACCAACACCACTGATTTCATACCTTGCCTTCCTGAAGTCAACTCCCGGCAATTCATACCTTGCTGTTGGGACCCTGGTGTGAACTCTGCAGATTTCACATCTTGAAAACATGGCTCTGGTGCAAAGACCTCAGAATTAACACTTGGTGACCTTAGGCAGGACGACAACCCTAAAGAATTAGCGCTTTGAGGCTGTGGCAATAGGTTTGACTTCAGAGATTTCACATCTTGAGAACGTGGCTCTGATTCAAACACCACAGATTTCTGCCTGAGGCAAGAAACCAAATCCTTAGAATTCACATCTTGAGGTTGTGGCCCTGGTTTCAACTCTAGAGATTTCACATCTTGAAAACACAGCTTTGGTGCAAACACCACAGATCTCACCCTTTGCTGCCTGAGGTGTGAGGACAACTCCCCAGAATTCATACCTTGAGGATGTGGCCCTGGATTTAACTCCATAGATTTCATTTTTTTAAAACATGGCTCTAGTGCAAACATCTCATATTTCAAGTCCTGCAGCTCAGAGCCTGAAATCAGTTTCACAGAATTTGCACCACAAAGCAATGGCTCTTTGTTCATCTTCACGGACTTTACATCTTCAAGCAGTGGCTCTGGTAAAAATAACATAGATTTCACACCATTTAATGGAGAGCCTAAAGTGAACACTGACTGCACAACTTGTTGCTGTGACCGACAGTGATTCTCCAAAAACTGGATTTCTGGAAACTTTGCCCCTGGAATTAACTCAGAAGATTTTACACCTTGCAAATGTGGTCCAGGATTGAACAGAATAGATTTTGTACCTTGATATTCTGGCAGAGGGTTCAATTCAGAGGGTTTCATGCCTTGCATCTGTGGCCCTGGATTAATCTTTGTAGAATTAATGCATTGAAGTTCTGACCCTAAATTCAAATCAGAAGGATTCACACCTTGCAGCTGTGGGCCACAGTTGAAGTCCCGTGATATTATACCTGGAAACTTAGTCCCCGGAGTCAATTCACATTTCAAATTTTGTAAATGTTGCACAGGGTTGAACATAACAGATTTTATACCTAGAACTTCTGGCCCCAGATTCAAATCAAAAGATCCCATACCTTGACATTTAACCCCTGAAGTCAACTCAGAAGATTGTATACCTTGCAAAGGTGGCCCAAGTTTGCACCCCATAGAATTTACACATTGTAATTTTGGCTCTGGATTCAACTCAGAAGAATTTACACACTTCATCTGTGGCCCAGGGCTGCATTCCACAGGTGCCACACAAAGAAATTTTGACCCTGGAATCAATTCAGATTTCAAATCTTGCAAATGTGCTTCAGGGTTGAACACCATAGATGTCTCATTTGGAATCTCTGTCCCCGAACTCAACTCAGAAGACTTCATACCTTGAAGTTTTGAAACTGAAGTTAATTCAGAAGGGTTTATACCTTGCAAGGGTGGCTCAGAGTTGCATCCAAGAGAATTTACACACTGAAGTTTTGGTTTTGAAATAAATGCAGAAGAATTCACATCTTGTAAAGGTGGCCCAAGGCAGAACACCTGGGATTTTATACCTTGAAGCTCTGACCCAGGATTCAGCTCAGGTTTTACACCTTTCAACTGTGGCCCAGTGCTGAATGCCCTAACATTTATACACTGAAGCTGTGGCCCTGGGTTCAATTCAGAGGATTTCCCACCTTGTAATTTAGGCTGATGCTTGAATTCCAGAAATTGCTCATATGGAAGCTTCATGTCTGTGCACAATTCAGATTTTATTTCTTGTAACTGTGGCCTGGGATTGAACTTGAAAGACTGCATACCTTGAAGCCTTGATCCCTGGCATAACTCAGAAGATTTCACATCTTGCAACTGTTGCTCAGGATTGAATTCCCTAGATTTCACATCTTGAAGCTTTGTCTTTTTGCATAATTCTGAAGATTTTATATGTTGCAAATGTGGTCCAGGATTGTATACCATACATTTCACACTTTGAAGCTCTGGCCATGGTTTCAACTTAAAAGATTTCTCTTCTTGCCACTGCTTCCCAGCACTGAACTCAGAAGATATCGCACTGCAGATCTTTGATTCCAAGGCTAACTCAGAGGGGTCTGCAACCTGGAATTCTAGGTCATGGTTGGCCTCTGTGGTTTTCATTATTTGAAGCTTTATGGACTCAGGAGATTTTGTACCTTGCAACTTTGCCCCAGGGTTGAGTTTCATAGATTTCATACCTTGAAGGTGTGCCCCTGGTGTCAACATAGGCAATTTCCTATTTTGTAACTGTGCGGCTGACTCAAACCCCAAAGATTTCACATCTTGGGCCTTTCCATCTAGAGTCAATTCAAGAGATTTCATATCTTGCCACATGGGTCTGGTAAGGAATTCCACAGATTCTCCACTTTGAAGCTTTGTTTTTGGTGTTAACTCAGAAGATGTTACACCTTGTAACTGCGGAACAGGTTTTAACTCAACAGATTTCAAATCTTGAAGCCTGCACTCTAGCATCAAATCAGATTTCTCACCTTGTCTCCATGGTCCAGGGTTGAACTCCACAGATTTTACACCTTGAAGCTTCCTCTTCTGAGTTAAATCAGATTTCCCACCTTGTAGCTTTGGACCATGGTTGAACTCAGAGGATTTCGCTTCTTGAAGCTTTGATCCTGGGATCACTTCAGAAGATTTCGCACCTTGAAAGTGTGATCTAGAACTGAACCCTGCAGATTTTTTATCTTGAAGCTTTATACCCATGATCAACTCAGAACATTTCACGTCTTGTAACTGTGGGCCTGATTGTACACCTGGAAACTTCCCCCCCGGGATCAAATCAGAGGATTTCTCACCTTGTAACTTTGGACTAGGTTTCAGTTCTACAGATTTCACACCTTGAAGCTTTTCCCTTGGGATCACTTGTGAAGATTTCACATCCTGCAAGTGTGGTCCAGACTTGAAATTCATAGATTTTACATCTTGAAGCTTTATACCCATGATCAACCTAGAAGACTTCATATCTTGCAACTGTGGGCCTGACTTGAAATCCACGGATTTCACTTTTTGAAGCTTTGTCCCTAGTATCAATTCAGAAGATTTCACACCTCCCAACTGTGGCCCAGGTTTGAACTTCGCAGATTCCACATCTTGAAACTTTGTTTCTGAGATTAACTTAGAACATTTCCCTTCTTGAAATTGTGGCTGTGGGTTGAACACCAATTTCACATTTTGAAACTTTGATCCCAGGATCAGGTCAGAAGATTTCACAACTTGCTCCTGGGAACTGGGGCAGCTTTCTTTATGTTTTATATTTTGAAGCTTTGTCTTTGGGGTCCTTTCAGAAGAATTCACACCTTGTAATGATGGCCCGAGGTTGAAATCTGTACATTTGGTACCTTGAATCTTTGTCCCTGTGGTCACTTTAGAAAATGTCATACCTTCCAACAGTGAACTTGGATTTAACTCAGTAAATGTCATATCTTGGGACCTTATCTCAGGCGACAACTTAGAAGATTTTAGATCTTGCCACTGTGACCCAGAGTTGAAATTCTCAGATTTCACACCTTGTACCTTTGCCTGAAGAGTCAATTCAGATGACTTCATGCTTTTCAAGTGTAGTGGGGAGTTCAACTCTATAGCGATATTACTTCGTAATTGTGACCCTTGGCTTGTTACCCCAGATTTCATGTTAGGAAGCTGTGGCTCTTCTGTAAGCACTAGAGACTTCACACCTTGAAGCTGTGCTCCTGGGGATGACTGTAAGGGTTTCACTTCTTGAAGCTTTGGTCCTGCAGTCAATTTAGTAGATTTCCTATCAGGCACACAAAGCCTAGATTTGAATGGCATAGATTTTATATCACAGAGCTTTGACCTTGAAGTCAGGTCACATGATTTCACACTTCTAACCTGTAGACAAGGTTTCAAATCGCAGTCTTGAAGCTGATGTTCCTGGAGGGATGCCAAAGATGGTGTATCTTGGAGCTTTGGCCTTGGAGTCAATGCAGATGACTTTCTATCTCTTAACTGTGTTAAAGATTTCAACCCTACAGATCTGACACCTTGAGACTGTAACCCTATGGACTTAGCACCTTGGAAATCAGGTCCTGGTATCCACTGAATACATCTCATACTTTCCAGCTGTGTCTCTTTTTTGAACTCAATAGTTTTCACATCTTGAAGCTGTGGCTCTGAGGTTGATGCCAAAGCCTTCCCTTTTTGCAGCTGTGGTCCTGGGAACACCTCAGGGGTTTTCACATTCCGCACCTTTGGCCCAAGGTTGAACTCCGTATATGTTGCACCTTGAGGTCTTGGCCCAAGAGTCAATTCCGATGACTTCACATCTCTTAACTGTATCGAAGATTTCAACCCTGCAGATTTAACACCTTGAGACTGTGACCCAAGATTTAACTCTACAGACTTCACAGCCTGGAACTTAGGTCCTGGTATCCACTGAATACATCTCATACTTTCAAGCAGTGGCTCTTGTTTTAACTCAACAGTTTTTACACAAAGTTGTGGCTCTGAAGCTGACTCTGAGGGTTTTATTTGGTGCAACTGTGGCCCTGGGGTCAACTTAGGAGACTTTATGCTTTGCAACTGTGGTTCAAGTGGTCCAAGTTTGAATTCTTTAGGTTTTAAACCTTGAATATTTGATTCTGGAGTCAATTCAAATGATTTCATACTTTCAAACTGTAACTCAAAATCGAGGTCTACTAATTTTTTATCTTCAAATTTTATCTCTGGAATTAACTCCAAAGACACCCCACCATCTGACTTAGCCCCCCTCTTCAGTTGCTCTGAATTCACACATTGCTGCTTTGGTGAGATTACAGATATCTTGCCATCCTGTTCTGGCCCAGAAGTTACAGTCACAGGTGCTGTCCCTTGAAACTGTTGCATTGGGGTTAAATCCACAGCTTTTACTCCTTGAAACTTTGGTCTTCTGGTCACTTTCACAGATTTCACTTCCTGTTTCTTTAACGTTGGGGTCAACTTCGCAGATTTCACACATTGCCGCTCTGAATCTGGAGTTTCCTCTACAGATTTTAAACTTTGATGCTTTAAACATGGGGTACTGTCGACAAATTTTGTATCTTGTGTTTGTGGCTCTAAAGTCAGTTCCTCGGTTTTCCCACCTTGCAGTTCAGACCCTTGGAGCAAAGGCCCTGGTGCAAAAGGCACCAGTTTCTCACCTTGCATCTTTGGCCCAAATTTCAATTCCACAGTTTTCACATCCTGCAGTTGTGTTCTTGGGACCAACTCCACAGCTTTGGATACCTGAATTTTGGCCTGCAGAGTCAAGTCAGATTTTGCATCCTGAAGCTTGATATCTTCAGTGTTTTTCACAGGTTTGACATGTTCTATCCATGGCACTGCAGTTATCTCCACGGATTTCTCACCTTCCATTTGTGGACTGGGGGTTAGCAACATAGATTTCATACCTTTTAGACACTGTCCTGTAGTTAAGGCCACAGATTTCACATCTTTCAGCTCAGAGATCAACAATTCAGATTTTAAACCTTGAAGTTTTGAGCCTGGAGTCAGCTCCATTGGTTCCACACCTCCCACCTGTGGCCCTTGGATCAATTCAGAAGATTTTATCCCTTGTAAATGTGGTCTTCTAGTCAACTCAGAATAGTTAACACTTGGCAACTGTGACTCAGGAGTCAACTCCATAGATTTTGCATCTGGTTTCTGTGGCTGTGAGACAATTTTATAAAAAATGTTACCTTCCAAGTTTGACATTTGGTCCATCACTAAATTTTTTACACCTTGAAACAATGTCTCTGGTACTAACATTGCAGGCTTGACCACTTGCTTTTGAGGTCCTGGGGACAACCCCATAGATCTTACTCCTTGCATCTTTGGCATTGGGGTCAACTCAAAAAATTTCACATATTGCAGTTGTGGCCCTGAGTTTAACTCTGAAGACTTCACACCGTGAGGTTGAGTTCCTGATGTCAGATCACAAAATTTAACATCTTGTAGCCATGGCCCTGGGTTAAGCCCCACCTGCTTTATATCTTGAAGTCCTGGAGACATCTTTGCTAATTTAGAATCTTGAAGCCCTAACTCTGGAGTCATCTCCACAGAATTCACACCATGAAACATTGATCCTGGGGTTTGCTCCCCAAATTTGACACCTTGAAGCTTTGGCCCTGAAGTCAATCCAGAAAACTTGACATCTTGCTCCCTTGGCCCTAGGTTCAGTTCTTGAGACTTCACACCTTGAAACTGTAGTTCTGAGGTCAATTTCATAGATTCCATGCTGTGAAACTGTGATCCCTCAACAGACAGAAGAGATTTCATATTTTCACTCAACAGCCCTTGGCTTGATTCCAAAGATGATTCTGTTACAAATCCTAAGGACTGTATGTCTTGAAGCTGTGTTCCTGGTATACATTGCACATGTTTGAAACCTTGATGCTTTGGTTCTGAGGTCAAATCAGAAAATCTTACATCTTGCAACCATGGTCCTGAGTTTTGTTCCACAAATTTCATACCTTGAGTTTGTGGTTCTGGAGACAATTGTACGGACATAACACTTTGATGCTTTGGCCCTGGGATAAAATCGGACAATTTGATCTCTTGCATTGGGGAATCTGGGGTCAGTTCATCAGATTTCACACTATGATGTGGGGACCTTGAGATTAAATCTACAGGTTTTTCTCCTTGAAGAAGTGACCCTAGGGATAACTTTGAAAATCTGACACTTTGCAAATGTGGCCCCGGGGTCAATTTCACACCTTGAAGCTGTGCCCCCTTAGTCAATTCCTCTGATATTATACTTTGTAGTACTGGTTCTTGTACCAGCTTCTCAGATTGCACCATTCCAGTAGTAGCTGGCTGTTGGATTAAATTAACATATTCCACATCTTGTAGTTGTGGCTCTGGATCCAGCTGCATAGACTTTACTCCCTCCAACTGTGGCTCTGGGGTCAACTCCATAACATGTCGTTTTGGTCGTGTGATAAATTGTTTAGATCCTACCACTAATGGGGATGACTCAGGGGTTAACTTCACAGATTTCAAATTTTGCATCAGTGGCTCTGATTTCTCATATTGCATCCCTGGTCCTAAAGTCAGTTCTGGAGATCCTTTTACTGAATATGGTGATACTGGCATTGTCTCCTGGGTATTTTCAACTTGAAACAATGCCAATCCAAAAGGTTCTGTGTTTTCATATTCTGACCTTAGGGGTATCTCTGAAGGCTCAATAACTTGAAGGTGTGGCTTTAGAGTCATTCCTGTAGATTCTATAACTTGACCTATTGGTTTTTGTGTTAATGCCACTTGGAGCAAAGCCTCAGAAACCAGCCTCGCAGTTTCTGTGTCTTGACAGCCTGGCCCTGGAGTTACCTCTGAAAAATTTTGAAAACATGGCCTGGGTATCATCCCAGTAGTCTCCACTACTTGCTGTGGGATTAATTTCACAGATTCCTCCTCTTGTGGCCAGGTCTGAGAAGCTAACTCTGCAAATGCTGTATCTTGATGCCTTGGTCTAGAAGTTGGACCCACAGATTTCATTGCTTGTAAATGTGGTTCCATGGTTAGTTTCCTTGATTCAACATATAAATGTGTTTCAGGAATTAACCTCCTAGATTCTTCCAGTGGTACAGTTAAAGCCACAAATGTATTACCATGCATTAATGGACCTAGAGTCAACTCCTCAAGTTTTGCACTTTGGGGCTGCTGTTCTGGGGCCAATAGCACAGATTTCACACCTTGAAATTGTGGTTCTGAGGCCAACTCCTTATAATTCATAAATTCTGAATATGGTCCTAGATTCAGATGAACAAACTTCATACCTTGGGACTCTGGGTTCAACACTTCTGGGTTCATTCCTTGCACCTCTGATCCTGGTACCAACTCTGGAGATTCTGGAATTATGTGTTGAGACACTCGGGTCTCCAAGGCCTTTACGCCTTGGAGCATTGTCTCAAGAGCACCTTGGAAAGGCATTGAGTTCACCTGCATAGATTCTGAAGTCTGGCTCAATGGCCCTGGAGTACTTCTTAAAGATGATTGTTTCAACTCCACAGATGATTTCCTGGGGTGACAAGTGTCAGAGGTCAACTCTGCTTCTGTTCCTTGATATCCTGGCTCTGTGATCGTTCCTGAAGATTCTAAAGCTTGATGCCATGGGGTCAATCCTTCAGGTTCTGTGGCTTGATGATTTGGCTTGAGGTTCAGCTTTACAGATTTTACTGCCTGAATGTGTGTCCCTGAGATTGGCTCCTCATATTTCAAACCTTCTACCTGTGTTTCGGGAATCAACTTTCTACATTCTACCATTTGAGAAATTTTCACATCTTTAAGCAATAGTACTGGGGGTGTCTCCTTAGATCTTTCATCTTGTAACCATGGCTTTGGGGCCAACTCCACGGATTTCATATCTTCCTGTAGTGGTCTTAGGGTCAACTCCACAGCTTTTATATCTGGAAACTCTGGTGGAAGGGTCAAATGAACATATTCCAGACCTTGCAGCTGTGAACTGGAGGTCAAATCTATCGATTTCCTATTTTGCAACTGCGGTGCTGGAGCTAACTCAGCAGATTTTCCACTTTGTTGTTGTGTTCCTAGGGTTAAATGAATAGATTTTACACCTTGAAGCTGAGACCCTGGGGCTAACTGCACAGACTTCCCACGTTCCAGCTGTGGAATAGGGGTTAGCTCATTAGATTTTACAATGTGCAGTTGAAGTTCTGGGGCCAATTCTATAGGGTTCACAGTTGGGATCAGCTGTCCATATTTTACCATTTGTGGGACTGAACCTGGGGTTATGTCTATAGATTTTACATTTTGCAATCCTGGGGATAACTTCATAGAATCCACAGCCTTAAGTTGTGGCATTGGCTTACCCCCCAAATATTCTACAACTGGAAGTAGTGATGTAGTGCTCATTACTGCAGATTCTGTGACTTGATGTAGTGGCTTTTGGCTCATTCCCTTAGATGCTGTACTTTGACCTAGTGACCTTGGACCTGTCCCTAAAGGTTCCATTATTTGATGATGTGACTGTGTCGACTCAGTCAGATTTCTGATCATGGGGTCAGAGGCCAACCCCATAGTTTCTATAATTTGATGGCTTTGCCGTGGACTCATCTCTGAAGATTCTAAGATTTGATGCCATGGGGTCAACCTTGGAGATTCCATGTCTTGATGAGGTAGCCCTTGGGGTAATGCCGTAGTTTCTGAGCCTTGATGATATGGTTGTGGAGTTATCTCCACGGAGTCTAGCACTTGAATCCATGACCCAGGAGTCAACTCCAGAGGTTCCTTTACTTGAGATACTGGCCTTGAAATCAAATCCTGAGTTTCCACAACTTGTGATTGTGGTGCTATGATCATTCCCATGGGTGACCCCAGTGCTACTGGAGTTACCTTTAAAGAATGTATGGATTGATGTGATGGCGCTGGAATCATCCCTACTGATTCTGTGACTTTAAGTGGTGGCTTTGGAGGTAAACCCACAGATTCTACAACTCCAGGTGGACAAATAGTAGTAGGAAAGCTAGAAGAAGTCAAACCATCTCGCTGAGTTGCTCCTGGGGCCAAATTTGCAATTTTAGACTGTGAATCTCCAGATTCTATAACATGTGGCTGTGCTGGTGGAATTATCCCCATGAAATCCATAGCTTGTAATAGTGCCACTGGAGTTACTTTTGCATAATCCATAACTTGATGCAATGGACTGGAGATCATTTCTAATGATCTTGTGTTTTGACATATTGGCTCTGAAGGAATCTTCAGTGGTTCTATGATTTGACTTTGTGGCTTTGAGGTTATGTGCACTGATTCAGTAACTTCAGGCTGTGGCCCTACAGTAATTTCCACAGTTTCCACAACTGCATGTTGTGCCTTTGGACTCATCTTTCCTGGTGGTATGACTTCATGGTCCAACAATGTGTTTATTTCCCCTGACTCCATGGCTTGAGATTGTGTTCTTGGAGTGATTCCCACTGATTCTATGATATATGGATGTGATTTATTAATCATCCCCATAGAATCCATGACTTGAAGCAATGCTACAGGAGTTACCTTCACATTATCTGTGACTTGATGCAATGGTCTTGAGGTCATCTTTGATTCCGTAACTTGATGCTGAGGACTTGGTGTTACCTCCACTGATTCAGTGACTTGATATGATGGTTTTGTGCTTACCCTCACTTTTTTCATGGTTCCCATTGGTTTCCCAACTTCATCTGCTGGCTGTGGGAACAAACCCACAGATTCTATCACTTCTGAATGTGATTCTGGGATCATCCCCATTGAATCCATGACTTGAAGTAATGCCAAGGGAGTTACCTTTATGCTATCTGTAACTTGATATGGTAGCCTTGGGGTCAACTCCACATTAGACACGTGAGTCTTAGGCTGCTGTATCCTTTCTTCCGGAAGACCTATGACTTTCTGCTTCTGTATATTAACTTCTAGGACATGTTTTGGCTCCTTCTGCAGTAAAGTGGTTTCCTCTTGAATTATGTCAGCTCCTAAACTTTTGGTAAGTGGAGTGCCCAATGATGGAACTAAGGGCCTGGATTCAAGGATTTGGGGGCCATCCCCAGGTTGTGACTGCTTACCTGGGATAAGTGACGGTGAAATTTTTGTTTCTGTTCTATTTAATCCAGATTCCACTCCAATATTCACATGGAGCTGAAATGATGGACAGTTTAGGGATTTATTGTTGATACTTTGTTCAGTACTTTGATGAATGGGCATAGATACCTGGATTTGAGGTTTCTCTGGTTCAGGAACTCCTCCTTGTGCCTCAATTAAATAATTCAGCATTGCCCATGATTCCCTCACAGGCAGAGGCACTGTTTGTTCCCTCAAAGTATAAACCTTCCAAGCCATATGTCCCTCTAACTCCCACCTAGCCAAAGGAGAGAGCCGGATTGGAGCCCACCCCGAGAATCGTGGTCTTGCCTTGAAAATAAAATCTGGCCCATGATCCAATGTCAAATGACTCTTGCTCTCTCTCCCATTCTTTGTTTCTTCTTGTTGGCAAAGATCTGGGGATTCGAACACAGAGTTGATAAAAGAGCTTTGAGATCTTAAGGGTGAAAGAGCCGTCAAATTCTGAAAAAGTTTTGATTTCCCAAACTCTGAGAGCTGAAAAGGGGGCAGGGATGTGCCTTGGTTCCTGAACACAGAAGACTGGTTTTTGGGTAAAATAGGTAAACTATGGCTCCGGAGTTGCCAGGTTGTTCCTTCAGAAAAGACAGGAAGTTGTGAGAGGCTGGAGTTGTTGCATAATGAGCCAGAGGAGATGCTGTGGTCAGTAGAATGTTTTGCCTTCTTACAGCCACAACAGGGTAGAGCAGGCTCTTGAGCCACAAGCACAGAGGAGGTGGAGGAAGAAATCATATCCTGTGGTTCAGGCAAACACAATTCCATAAGACTTGATCTAAGAAATAAAGAAAAGTTTCCATTTGCTTTGAAGCAGGAAAAGGGAGGAAAAGGGAAAGATAATGGCTATTTCGGATATGAAATATTTTAGCCTGAGGGAGCACAACAACAAAAGAGGTTGCTTTCCCCAGTAGCAATTACTTATGGAAAGAGTTCCCCTACCAGGAGGAAAGGGAGGCATTTGTCTCCATTCCAATAGAAATGATCCATAAAGCAGTTGTTCTTAAACCTTTGGGCCCAGAATTTACCCCACTGCCAAAACTAAGTAACCAACCAACCAACAATCTCTCTTTTCCCTCTCTCTTTCCCTCCCTCCTTCTCTCTCTACTACCTCCCTTATTCTGTCTCTTCCTCCCTCCCTCTTAAAAGTTGTACCACCTTTGGGGCACCTGGCTGGCTTAGTTGGTAGAGCATACAATTCTTGATCTCAGGGGTGTGAGTTCGAACCCCACATTGGGGGTAGAGTTTACTTAAAACAAAAACAAAAAATTCCACCACCTTCAACCTCCTCCCAGAAACTACCTTCCCTGACCTTGCACATTCCAGATGTTGGAAGATCTGTTGAAGACTTCTGTCCATTGACCAGAGTATATATTCCTGGGCCCATCCCACAGGGAGTCCTGAAAAGCTGGATACAACAGAGTGTGTCAATGTAATTGAAGTGATATTAAACACTAGTAAGGAAAGCAATAAGAAGAGTCACTTAACTTAGAAAGGAAACAACTATCATCGTGAGGGAAGTAAAACAGTACTAGGTACCTTTCCCCTAACTTTTATAGAGTTTATCAGTAGGGTAGGCTGAAGACAGAAAGAATAGGTAGTGACGATCAACTTTACTCACTGTGTCAGGTTAGCTTCAGCGCAACCCATCCTGAGATTTTCTTCCCACTGGGAAGCTGGGAGCAGAGGTGAAGAATCTTTTAGCATCGTAATTGTTGACACCACCTTGTTCAACCCCCTTGGCTTACAAATAAGAAAACAAAGGTGAAATCATGCCCAGGATCATAAAGTTAATTAGTGGTAGAGCTCAGACTTAACAAAGGTCTCAAGTTTTTATATTTCAAACTATACTCTGCTGCCCTCACCATGTAGTAGAATAAGCCATTGGAAAGAGCAGGAACAACTGCGATAGTAGGGATTTGGAGTAGGGGAAACAACGTTCATAATACATATTTTTTCCTGCAAAGGAGTCTATCCAGTGCCTATGACAGGGAAAAAAGGTATCGAAACTTCCTGCACCAAACGCCAATCACGCCAAATTTCCTTCCTGATACTTTGAGTTTTGCATGAAAGGAAAGTAGGAAAGAAAGCATGAGGAAAAGAAGCATAGAAAGAATTGTAAATCTGTTTATATCTCTTTGAAAGTTGCTAGAAGGAATCTAGCATCTTTGGAAATGCAAGAATAAATAAGCACATTTTTTTCACTTACATAATCTTTTTCAACCTCCCTCCCTCCATCTGTTATTAAAGCCTGGAGTCTTAAAGCAGACCCACAGTTCATTTGGCACTAGCCTTGAGCTGAAGAATAAAGGATAGGATCTTTCTGACCTGTGAATTTCTGGATCTTTTTCACTTTATGCTGCTTTGAAGTCTAGAGAGGCACAAAAAGAAAAAATAAATCAGAAAATGTTCTAGGTTAGAGAATCAACAGCACATTTCCTGTTACAGACACGAATATTGATACAGTTGGTGTTCATAACCACAGCAACAACTGCCTCCCCATTCACTTATTCATAAATCATTTAATGAGTGCTTACTATTTTTCCATATTCACCTTTTACCTAAAAATCTTGCTAAATTTGCTTATCGATCATAAAAGTTTATCTGTAGATACTTTTCCAAAAGCATATTGTGATATTCTACACAATCATATTGTCTGCATATGATAACTTTATTTCTTCCTTTCTAATCCTATGACTTGTATCTCCGTTCGTTGCTCTAGTGCATGGACTAGGGTTCCCGATACAATGTTCGATAGATAGTAGGGATTTTTATCTTCTTTTTTTTTATGTAGAAGAAAGTTTTCTTTAATTCACCATTTATGTGTAATGTTTGCTGTGTGGTTTTTGTAAATATTGTCTAGCAGATGAAGAAATTCCCTTTTACTTCTGGTTTGCTAAGAATTTTAGCATGAGGGGCGCCTGGGTGGCACAGTGGTTAAGCGTCTGCCTTCAGCTCAGGGCGTGATCCCGGCGTTATGGGATCGAGCCCCACCTCAGGCTCCTCTGCTATGAGCCTGCTTCTTCCTCTCCCACTCCCCCTGCTTGTGTTCCTCTCTCGCTGGCTGTCTCTATCTCTGTCAAATAAATAAATAAAATCTTTAAAAAAAAAAAGAATTTTAGCATGAAGTTGAAGTTTTTCAAGTGCTCTTTCTGCCTCCATTAAGATGTTCACATGGTTTTTCTTGTTTATTCTATTAAAGTGCTGAATTATAATGGATTTTTAAAATATTAAACCAACTGTGAATTCCTGAAATAAACATGACATGTTTGTGATATTGTTCATGATCCTTTTCATATACTGTTGGATCAAGTTTGCTGATATTAAGTTTAGGAATTTTGAATCTGTGTTCATGAAAGAGACTGACCTGTAATTTTCCTTTCTAATAATGTCTTTATCCAATTTTAGAAGCAAGGTTAATTCAGCCTCCTAAAGTAGAGGGAGAAGTAATGGGTTTTTTCTACCTCATTAGTATAACAAGGCATTCCTATCACTCAGGAAATTCCAAGGGTTTTTGAAGCTCTGTGTAGGAATCTGGGACAAACACCACATATGCTCTTTATTATAACACCACACAGACACACACACACACACACACACACACACACACACGAAGGGGAGAAGATTTTGAAAATTGGCTGATGTTAATATACTCGTGGGGGCTGACAAATCCAAAGTTCTTGAGTCAGGCTGGAAACTTAGAAAGCGTTTCTATGTTTCAATCTTTTTTAAAAAATTAAATTAAATATTATTTTTTAATTGAAGTATAGTTGACACACAATGTTAGTTTCAGGTGTACAACATAGTGATTCAACATATGTTTCAATTTTGAGGCAGAATTCTTCCCTTTTCAGAAAACCTCACTCTGCTCTAAGGCCAGCAACTGATTGGATGATGCCTGGTTACATAATGGAGGCTGATCTGCCTTGTTTAAAGTCTACTGATTTTTTTAAATATTTTTTTCTGATGGGCAACAAATTTATTATTTTTTTAATATTTAATTTATTTGTCAGAGAGAAGGAGAGAGAGAGAGGCAGGCAGAGGGAGAAGTGGGCTCCCTACTGAACAGGAAGCCCAATGCAGGACTTGATCCCAGGACCCTGGGATCATGACCTGAGCTGAAGGCAGACCCTAAGCCATTTAACCAACTGAGCCACCCAGGTGTCCCTAACGTCTACTGATTTTCAATGTTAATAAATGGGGAATTATTTAAAAATGAAATCTTTAGGGGCAACTGGGTGGCTGAGTCAGTTAAGCAACCAACTCCTGATTTCAGCTCAGGTAGTGATCTCAGGAATCATGCATTGGCCTGTGTCAGGCTCCGCACTGAGTGTACAGCTTGCTTGGGATTTCCTCTTGGGTTGTGATCTCAGGGTCTTAGGATTGAGCCCTGCATTGGGCTCTGCACTCAGCAGGGAGTCTACTTGAGATTCTCTCTCTCCCTCTCCCTCTGCCCCTCTCCCAGCTCACATGTGCAAGCTCTCTCTCTAAAATAAAATAAATCTTAAAAAAAGAAAGAAAGAAAGAAAGAAAGAAAGAAAGAAAGAAAGAAAGAAATGCCAATGACCTAAAGTAGTTAAGACAGTTTTGAAGAAGATCAAAGTTACACTGGAATAGTGAGGCCCTGAGCCTGGTGGGATTTAGGTCCTCCTGGTGCTAGGAGCTCAGAGATAATAGACTAGGAGCCTTAACAAAGTTCTTTGTGACCAAGCTTGGTCCATAGGAGCTGAGCCACAGTTTTTGCCTTCAGATGGCAAAGATGAAAAGCAACAGTTATTCCCATGGCTTAAGGACCTGACCCTCAGGGCACCTGGGTGGCTCAGTTGGTTGAGCGTCTGACTCCTGATCTGGGCGCATGTCCTGATCTCAGGGTCATGGGATCGAGCTCTGCGTTAGGCTCCATGTTCAGTGGGGAACCTGCTTGAGGTTTCTCTCTCTCTCCCCCTCGCTGCCCCTCCCCCCTGCTTGCACACACACTCTCTGAATAAATAAAATCTTTTTTTTTTTTTAAAGCACCTGACCTTCTGCCATTTGGGATAAATGGCAAAAACTCCAGAATTCTCATACAATACAAAGGTTGGGGAGGAAAAACTGATTCTGGACTTTTTAGCCAACCTAGGTGATAGGAGTCTTAAACTAGATTATACTTGATGTAGAAAGGAAATATATTTGCCCTTTCTTTTTTTTTTTTTTTTTTAGATTTTATTTATTTATTTAACACAGATAGAGACAGCCAGCAAGAGAGGGAACACAAGCAGGGGGAGTGGGAGAGGAAGAAGCAGGCTCATAGCGGAGGAGCCTGATGTGGGGCTCGATCCCATAACGCTGGGATCACGCCCTGAGCCGAAGGCAGACGCTTAACCGCTGTGCCACCCAGGAGCCCCTATTTGCCCTTTCTTATACCTAAGTGTTGTGGAACAATTCACACCTGTTAAAGTCAATTAAATATCATGCATCACTTGTTACATGGGGAAAAGTGGACATTTGTCTTTTCTCTTTCTCTTAAAGATATTAAAATGAACTTCGTGATTTTAAAAAAAACATGCTGTTTTAAAATGAAAATATTATATACCTAAAATATTACCTGAAATATTACATACCTATCATACATTATAAAAAAGAGATAAAATGATGTTTGAATTCTGAAGGGGTTGACAAATTCTGACAAGAAAAGAAGTTTGAAGGTCAAAACAGGCCGGGAAACACTGCTGCCGGCAGTGGGATGCTGAGAGAGTTTGTTTAGTCACTTCAGGCAGAGTGACAGAGCCAGCTATGGGAAGTTCTGTGTATGTTGTTTTGTTCGTAGAGCAGGGTCTATGCTCCATGCTCTAGACTGGAAAAAGTTTATGGGAGACCAGCTAGCATACTGTAAATAGATGAAGTCCTAGTTAAGACAGTAATACTCAATCGAGATTGCTGTGTTTGAGAGATGTTTCTGAGAAAAAAAAATTGAAAGGTCTTTGTGGACAAATATATTGATAATTAGCTCTACCTCCAAGATGTAGAGTGTAGGCTAATGCTGTCCAGTAGAACTTTCTATGATGATGGAAATATTCTAGATCTGCTCTGTCCAATATGCTAGCCTCTAGCCACAGGTGGTACTTGGAATGTCCATAATGCGACTATGGAACTGAATTTTAAATTTTATGTAATTTTGATTAATTTAAAGTTGAATGGCCACATGTAGCCAGTGGATACCAGACTGGATAGCAGGGGTCTAGACCATTAATTTGAGCTGCTAGGTGAATATCTCCACATAAATTTTACAAGCACTTCAAATGTAATAGTTCCTTTTCTGCCTCCTACCACACAACTTCTGTCTAATGTTTCCTATGTTGTTCAAAATGCCATCATCTTGTCAGTCATTCAGGGTTAAAATTGAAAAGTCATTTATTCATTTCACAAACATGCAGGGAACACTTACTAAATGCCAGGCAATATACTAGGAACAGGGGATACAAAGATGAATATAATCCTTGCAGGAAAACAATGATAATATTTATAATTAATTCTTATATTTGAGGTCCAATCAGGAAAAAAAAAAGACTCAGTCCCTTCCCCCTCATTCTGCTTTACTTTTCATATCCAAACTTTTATCACAATAGCCCCCTCAGGACAAAGATTTCTGTCCCTTCCATTTACCGCTGTTTCCATAATGCTGTGCCTTGTACACAATGCTGGTGGTGGTGGATGGTAAACATGTGAGGAATGAATCCATGCCTCTCTTCTACCATCCTGCTCTAATTCTTTAATTTCCTTTTCCCTCCTTCCCACTACATCATTAACAGAGCCTCCAATTGGCTTAGCTACCCAGACAACTGCCATAGACGCTCACTGGAGTTATTTTAAAGTTTCACTTTCAAAGTGTGGTCCTGGGTCAGTAAGGTTACAGGATATAAAATCAATATACAGAAATTCATTGCATTTCTATACACTAATAATGAAGTGGCAGAAAGAAAAATTAAGAAAACAATCCCATTTACAACTGCACCAAAAACAATAAAAGACCTAGGAATAAACTTAACCAAAGAGGTGAAAGACCTGTACTCAGAAAACTATAAAAGATTGATGAAAAAAACTGAAGATGGCACAGATGGAAAGTCATTCCACGCTCCTGACTTGGAAGAACAAACATTGTTAAAATGCCCATACTACCCAAAGCAATCTACAGATTTAATGTGATCCCTTTCAAAAAATCATCAGCATTTTTCACAGAACTAGAAAAATCATAAAATTTGTATGGAATCACAAAAGACCCTGAATAGCCAAAGCAATCTTGGGAAAGAAACAACAACAACAACAACACACATCTGGAGGTATCACCATTCCAGATTTCAAGGTATACTACAAAGCTGTAGTAATCAAAACAGTATGGTACTGGCACAAAAATAGACACATAGATCAATGGAACAGAATAGAAAGTTCAAAAATAAACCCACGATTATATGGTCGATTAATCTTTGACAAAGGAGGAGAGAATATGCAATGGGAAAAAGACAGTCTCTTCAACAAATGGTGTTGGGAAAACTGGATAGCTACATGCAAAAGAATGAAATTGGACCATTTTCTTACACCATACACAAAAATAAACTCAAAATGAGTAAAGGACCTATATGTGAGACCTGAAACCATAAAATCCTAGAAAAGAGCACAGGCAGTAATTTCTCTGACTTTGGCTGCAGAAACATGTTTCTAGATATGGCTCCTGAGGCAAGGGAAATAAAAGCAAAAATGAACTATTGGGACTACATCAAAACAAAAAGCTTCTGCACAGCACAGGAAGCAACCAACAAAACCAAACAACAGCCTAGTGAATGGGCGAAGATATTTGCAAGTGACATACCTGATAAAGGGTTAGTATCCAAAGTATATAGAGAACTTACACAACTGAACACACCAAAAACCAAATAATCCAATTAAAAATGGGCAGAAGAGAGTCACCTGGGTGGCTCAGTCAGTTAAGCATCCAACTCTTCATCTCAGTTCAGGTCTTGATCTCAGGGTCGTGAGTTCAAGCCCCATGTTGGGCTCCACACCCAGTATGGAGCCCACTTAAAAAAAAATGGGCAACAGACATGAACAGACATTTCTCCAAAGAAGACATACAAATGTCCAACAGACACATGAAAAGATGCTCAACATCACTCATCATCAGAGAAATGCAAATCAAAACCACAATGAGCTACCACCTCATATTTTCAGAATGGCTAAAATCAAAAACAGAAGAAACAACAAATGTTGACAAGGATGTGGAGAAAAGGAACCCTCATGCACTGGTGGTGGGAATGCAAACTGGTGCAGCCACTGTGGAAAACAATATGAAGGTCTCTCAAAAAATTAAAAATAGAGGAGCTTCTGGGTGGCTCAGTCAGTTAAGTGTCCAACTCTTGATTTCTGCTCAGGTCATGATCTCAGGGTCATGAGATTGAGCCCAGCATTGGGCTCCGCACTCAGGGCCAAGTTTGCTTGAGATACTCTCCCTCTCCATCTGCCTCTCCGCCCACTCACGCTCTCTCTAAAATAAATAAGTAAAATCTTTTAAAAAATTGAAAATAGAATTATATTATCCAGTAATTGCATTATTGGGTATTTACCCAAAAACTATGAAAACACGAATTTGAAAGGATATATGCACCACTGTTTATAGCAGCATTATCTTTTTAAAGATTTTATTTATTCATTTGAGAGAAAGAGTGTGTACAAGTGGGGAGGAGGGGCAGAGGGAGAGGGAGAAGCAGGCTCCCCCTGAGGAGGGAGCCTGACATGGGGCTTGATCCCAGGACCTCAGATTCATGACCTGAGCTGAAGGCAGACGCTTAACCAACTGAGCCACCCAGGTGTCCCTATAGCAGCATTATTTACAATAGCCAAATTACAGAAGCAGTCCAAGTGTCCATTGATAGATGAATAAATAAAGAATATGTGGTCTGTGTGCATAAAATATAATGCTAGGCGAAATAAGCCAGTCAGAGAAAGACAAATTCCATGTGATTTCACTCATATGTGGAATTTAAAAAACAAAACAAATAAACAAAGGAAAAATAAAGAGACAAACCAAAAAACAGACTCTTAACTGCAGAGAACAAACTGATGGTTACCAGAGGGGAGGTGGGTGAGGGATGGGTGAAACAGGTGAAGGGGATTAAGAGTACACTTATCTTGACAAGCACTGAGTAATGTATAGAATTGTTGAATTACTATTTGTACACCTGAAACTAATATAACCCTGTATGTTAACTATATTGGAATTAAAATGTTAAAATAATAAAATAACACAAAAATTTCCTTTCTTAAAAAAAAATGTGAAAGTGGCACCTGGGTGGCTCAGTCAGTTAAGCATCTGCCTTCAGCTCAGGTCATGATCTCAGGGTCCTGGATCAAGCACCGCATTGGGCTCCCTGTTCACTGGGGAGCCTGCTTCTCCCTCTCCCTCTGCTGCTCCTTCTGCTTGTGCTCTCTCTATCGAATGAATAAATAAAATCTTTTTTAAAAGATTTTTTATTTATTTATTTGACAGAGATAGACAGCCAGTGAGAGAGGGAACACAAGCAGGGGGAGTGGGAGAGGAAGAAGCAGGCTCCCAGTGGAGGAGCCTGATGTGGGACTCGATCGCGGAACACCGGGACCACACCCTGAGCCAAGGCAGACGCCTAACGACTGTGCTACCTGAATAAATAAAATCTTAAAAAAAAAAATAACAACAAAAAAAGTGAAGTCCTTGGTCCAACAGCAGCAGCATCACCTGGAAGCTTGTTAGGAAGGAGGAATCTCAATCCCTACCCCACACCTACTGAATCAGAATATACTTTTTAACAAGACCTCCAGCTGATTGATTCGTTCATATGGGTGTAACAGTTCGAGAAGCATTGCTCTGAAGCACAGATCTAAGCACATTTTCACCTGGCTTTAAGACTTTTGACTTTTTTCTTTTTAAAGATTTATTTATTTATTTTAGAGAGAAAGAGAGTAGGAGCAGGGGAAGGGGGAGGGAGAGAGGGAAAGANNNAGGGAGAGAAGCAGACTCCCTGCTGAGCGTGGGGCCTGACGCAGGGCTTGATCTCACAACCCTGAGCCAAAATCAAGAGTCACAGGGTTAACCGACTGAGCCACCCAGGCACCCTTGACATCTTTCAATTGCATATAGAATTAGTATTTATATGAACTATTCAGCCTGGCATTGAAAGCCCTCTACAATGTCACCTCTGTCAATTTTCCAAATTTTTCTCTCACTGAGCTCCCTATGCTTCTACACTCCATCCACATAGGTGTCCTCTCTTCAAACACATCCAACACTCTTCAGTTTCCCATGTTTTTCCCCACCCATTCCCTCGATCTGGAAAGTCTTCCCTACTCTCTTCCATCCACACTATCCACCTTCAAAGTCCTACCCTTCTTCTGAAGCATAATTCAAACCTGAGCTCCCCCAGAGGCATTTTATAGATCCCCCTGCTTCAAAAGACTCTTTACCTCCAACCTCTTCAGAAGTATTTATACTTCTATTAACTCATCATTTTCTCTTTCCTTGTGCTATGTATATATCCATCTAACTGTCTCCCCCGCTTCACCTTGAGCTCCTAGAATGTGAGGATGGGGTTTTATTTTTCCTCAATGTCTAGTATGCCACCATATATAATGGGTGCTCAAGGTTTGTTGAAATAAACTAAAAGGAACAGGATTGAGCATGACTTATAGGATGGCATCCATAGGCATTATCTCAACTCCCGTCTTCCCCCACCCAGTTCCTCCCCTGGCCCAAGATGTAGGAGCTTCCATGGCTTCAGAGGCAGTGACAGGGAGCAGTGAATTTCAAGGGAGGGTTGCATCACATACCTCTGAGTCTGTCTTGGCTGCCACCTGCTCCCTGCTCTCTCTCCCAGAAAAGAGCAGCCAAAACGCCCAAACAAGGAAACCAAATAATAGTAGAAGGCTGACATATGATGGAGGCGGGATGGCCAGCCCCCAAATTGGTGCCATTACTCAACCCCATGCCCCTCTCAGCCAAACAATGTTCTCCCTCAAGGTTGTGACTCCATATGACATCACAATGGACATTCCAAGGTAAACCTGACAGGGCCCAGGGAATGTGCGAGCTGCTTGAGTCTCTTCTCTGACACATGCTCATCTGCTGCCCCTTCCTGCAGCTGCTCACGGGCTCTGCCCTGACAGCCAATGCTCAGGGAAGACCTCCTGGACAACTTGGCATAGAGAGTATGGAGGCAAGATTTCAAAAGAGCAGGCCTTCTAAGTGGCCTGTCTTGCCCTATAAGCATCTTCTCTGAAACCAGTCATTCCCTAGAGGTCCAGGTATGGTGCCATATGTTCCCAATCACAAATTAGAATACAGAGTCAAGTACATTTAAGAAAGCTAGGATATCTTAAGTAGGTACTGTCAGAGAATGTGATATAT
This sequence comes from Ursus maritimus, assembly GCF_017311325.1. Lineage (NCBI taxonomy): Eukaryota > Metazoa > Chordata > Mammalia > Carnivora > Ursidae > Ursus > Ursus maritimus. Next base: position 21,224,318 of record NW_024426774.1, on the reverse strand, counting down.
ATGGTTTCCTAACTCCAAAGTTTGACACATTTCTTATTTGCTATAGCATTGAAACAGAGAAGAGATGTCACATAGGGAAATTAAATGATCTTAGAGGATCACTCAAGTCCAAAATCCATGGTCTCATTTTCTAGAACATTTGTTATGTCCTTACACCCAGAGTTAACTAGATTCTCTATAGTTAATTCACTGTAAACAAAATTTACAAGGAATCAACTCATGCTAAAATAAAGATAAATAAAATTGGCCAGGGTATTTTTTTTCTTGTAGGAATGTTAATTTGGAAAATCAATTCAATTAAATAACTATTGAATAGCAGGCACTGTTTTTGAAAAAGACAATCATGGTTTCTCACCTTACAGAATTTCAGTCTTTTGGGGCAGCCAAAATAATATTCTCAGAAAGTCCATCATCAAGGAAGTGGTTAAATAACATATGGTACGTCCATATTACGAAAGACTTTGCAGTCACTATAAAGATCATAATTATAAAGAATAATTGTCAGGCTGAGCACACATTATGTGGCAGTATTAGTATATGCCCACCTGGAGTTCTAAGGTTAGGGCTAGAGATACAGCTTTGGTTCTTAGAACATGTTTGTACAGTTTGACAAGCACTTTTTTTTTTAAGGATTTTATTTATTTATTTGAGAGAGAGCGAGCACGAGCGGGGGGAGGGGCAGATGCAGAGGGAGAAGCAGGCTCCCCGCTGAGCAGGGAGCCTGATGTGGAGCTCAATCCCAGGACCCCAGGATCATGACCTGAGCCAAAGGTAAAGCAACTGAGCCACCCAGGCCCCCCACTTTCTTCTATATGTATACAAAAATGTATTCTTTATGTCTTGAATATTTACTCACCATTACGTTTGAGTCATCCATGCTATTTCGTACAGCTGGGATTTGTCTTTATTATTTTATTGCATTGTATAACCATTGCATAACTTTTTTTTTTCTTTTTTAATTTAAATTCAATTAGTCAACATATAATACACATCATTAGTTTCAGAGGTAGAGTTCAATGATTCATCAGTTGTGTTATAACACCCAGTGCTCATCACATCCTGTGCCCTCCTTAATGCACCTCGCCCAGTTACCCTATCCCCCCTACCCACCGTTTTTTCTTTTTTTAACTTAAATTCAATTAGCCAACATATATTACATCATTAGTTTCAGATGTAGTGTTCAATGATTCATCAGTCATTGCATAACTCATTTATCCATGATGATATTGATGGATATTTGGCTTGTTTTCCACGTTTGGCTATTATCAACGATGCTGTTAAAAACATCCTTGTCCATGTATCTTGGTGCATATATATTCCCATGTCTCTATGGCAGTGGTTTGTAAGCTTCCACATACATCAAATCACCTGGAGGGCTTGTTAAAACACAGACTGCTGGGGCCTACCCCTAGAGTTCCTGATTAAGTTTGGAGCAGAGCTCATGAATTTGGCATATCTAAGAAGTTTCCAGGTATTGCTGATACTGTTGGACCGAGGACCACGCTTCAAGGATCCCTGCTCCATGGTATCTACCAAGGAGTAGAACTGCTAGGTTCTAGAGTATGTGTAACTTCAACTTTAGTAGACAGTGCCAAACTGTTTTCACCTGAGCGGTTGTGTCAAGATCTCCACCAGTGGTGAATGGCTGTTCTTCCTGCTTCGTTTTCACGCCAACATGGAATTGTCAGGCTGTTTCATTTTAGCCGATCCTGTATGTGTGGTAGTGGTATTCCAGCGCTTCACTTAAATTTCTCTGCTTACTAATAATTACTAACTTGTGAACACATTTTCATAAGTTAATTGGGCATTTTGTTTTTAAACATAATGCTGCATTCCAGCTGCTAATATTTTGTTTAGGATTTTTTCTTCCCGATTTTCATGAGTGAGGCCATTCTGTAATTTTTCTCTCTTGTTCTGTCTTTGTCAGGCTTTTGGTATCAAGGTCACGCTAGACTCCTGAGTTGGGGAATGTTTCCTCTTTTTTTTTTTTAATGCCTGAAAAAGTTTGCATAAGATTGAAACTATTTGATCCTTCAACATGTGGTACAACTCGTCAGCAAAGCCATTCAAGCCTGGAGTTTTGTGTGAAGATTTTGGACTAAAGATTTCATTTATTTGACGGTTATAATACTATCGAGAATTTATAAAATTTTTTGAGTCATCTTTGATGAGTTATATCTTCTAGTGATTTTTTTACTTAATCTACATTTTCAAATATATTGACATAAAGTTATTCAAATGCAGTACTGTCTCCTTGTTTTTATGATATTGGTCATTTGTGTCTTCTCTCTCTCCTTTTTTTTCTATCCTTGATCTATCTTGCTAAACATTTGTCAATTTTATTTTTTAAAGATTGCATTTAGTTATTTGAGAGAGAGCACAACCACAAGCAGGGTGGAGGGGCAGAGGGAGTGTGAGAAGCAGGCTTCCCGTTGATCAGGGAACCGGATGTGGGACTCAATCTCAGGACCCCAGGATCATGACCTGAGCCTAAGGCAGTCGCTTAACCAACCGAATCACGCAGGCGCCCTGAGATTTGTCGATTTTAGTGAATGATTTCAAAGAGCCAACTTTCTGTATGTTTGCTTTCAATTTCAGTAACTTCTTCCTTTGTCTTTATTATTTCCTTACTTCTACTTCCTTTTTTGCCCCAGTCTTCTTGAGATATAATTGACAATTCTACTTTCTTTGGATTTATTTTGTTGTTTTTTTCTAATTTCTTGAGATAAATTGCCTAGATCATTCACTTTTAACCTTTTTTCCCTAATACATGCATTCGAGAGTATAAATTTTCTCTTAAGTACTACTTTAGTTTCATTCCACACATTATGACATGTAGAATTTTTATCATTCTGTTCCAACTATTTTCTAATTTCTACGATGATTTCTTCTTTGATCCATGGGTTATTCGGTAGTTCATTTAGAGTTTCTAGACATTTGGGGATTTTCTAGTTATCTAACAAAGTTGCACTGTGGCCAGGATATATAATTTCATTCCTTTGAAATGTTCTAAGACTTTATTCCCAGTTTATGATCAGTTAAAAAGAATTATTTGTGTGCTTAAAAATAAGATGTATTCTGCCGGTGGAGTTAAAAATAGTCTCTTCAAGGGGCACCTGGGTGGCTCAGTCAGTTAAGCGCTGGACTTTTGATTTTGGCTCAGGTCAGGATTTCAGGGTCCTGGGATGGAGCCCAGCATTGTGCTCTGTCCTCCGTGGGAAGTCAGCTTGAGACTCCCTCTCCCTCTGCCTCTGCCCCTCCCCCTGTGCATGTGCACTCTCTCTCTCTCTCAAATAAATAAATCTTTAAAAAAAAAGTTTCTTCAGAGTTTACCCTCCTGCCTGGAGGCAGGGGGTGTCTCTATAACCATTTGATCAACTCAGCTCATCTCGATGTTCAAATCTATATTATTCCTAAACTTTTGTCTGCTTTTTTCCACCAGTTATTAAGGCAAGTATGCAAAATTTATCATAATGATTGTGGATTTGTTTATTTCTCCTTTGAATACTGAGGATTTTTGTTTTATGTATTTTTAAGTGTTATTTAAAATCATTATTCCTGGTGAATTAAGTTTTCTATCACTATGAAGACCCTCTTTATCTTTAACAAAACTTTTGGCCTTTAGTTCTTTTGTCTGATACTAATATTGCTATAGCAATTTTCTTTTGGTTGGTACTTGCATAGTGTATCTTTTCCCATTCTTTTAACCTTTCTATATCTTTTTAATATTGGATAAATAAACAAAATCTAAATATATGCTATTGGCAAGAGACACCTCTAAAACAAAGAGATTTTAACTGGAGCACTGAGAAGAGTAGGCAGTTAGTTGGTGATAAATAGGTTACACATTAGCAGCCTGGGGGCAGAATATCTTGACTTTGTGGCTTCCAAGTCCCCTGGGCTAACAGACTAAGAGCCACAGGTGCAGAACTGGCCACTCTCCTCTTCCACCTCTGCCCCAGGGTAAGCCCTAGACTCATTTTAATGCATTTGCTTTGTGGTTTTAGCTCCCCCTCAGCCCCCCATGGGGGAAGGCTGCCCTGATGGTTCAGGACAAACCTTGTAGGGTCAAAAACTAACCTCTCCCAACCTGTGGGAGGAGTCCCTCTAAAGGATTGGAAGCAGCCTCCATTAGAGACCATCCCCATCCATGACCCAAGACACCCCCCAACCCCCAACCCCACACACACAAGAAGAAAAGACTCCTGTAGCCTCAGGGCAGTTGCCACCTCTGGGCCTTCCCTGCTCTCCCACTTTGAGAGTGTACAGTCCTCAAGAAACTGCTTTGTGCTTGCTACTTTCTTCTGTCTTTATCTTTTTTTTTTTAATTTAAATTCAATTTAGTTAACATATAGTGTATTATTAGTTTCAGGGTAGAGTTTAGCGATTCATCATAACACCCAGTGCTCATTATATCATGTGCCCTCCTTAATGCCCATTCCCCAGTTACCCCATCCCCCCACCCCGACTGTCTTTATAAGAGCACAGATCCTCACGGAAATCTTTCGTGGGGAATCCAAGAACCGAGACCTCCATTCACACACCGACTCTCCTACCCCAAACAGCATGTGTTCTATTTCCAGTTCCACTACGCATGCCATTATATTTAATGTAGTTACTAAAGCATTAGGATCAGAATTACCCTTTTGGGGGCGCCTGGGTGGCACAGCGGTTAAGAGTCTGCCTTCGGCTCAGGGCGTGATCCCGGCGTTCTGGGATCGAGCCCCACATCGGGCTCCTCCGCTATGAGCCTGCTTCTTCCTCTCCCACTCCCCCTGCTTGTGTTCCCTCTCTCGCTGGCTGTCTCTATCCTGTCGAATAAATAAATAAAATCTTTAAAAAAAAAAAAAAAGAATTACCCTTTTGCTTGGCACTTTCTCTTTCATCCTGTTTTATATTTCTTTTTCTCTCACTTCTTGCCTTTTAGTTAGATAACTATTTTTAATTAATTATCCATTTTTCCCTTTACTAATTGGAAGTTAAATTCTGTTTTTGTTCTTTTAGTGCAAGGGTTGACAAACTATGGCCTGTGGGTCAAAGCTAGCCTGATGCCTGTTTTTGTAAATAGAGATGTATTGGAACACAGCCACGCTCATTTTACTTACTGTCTCTGTCCGCTTTCAGGCTACAACAGTAGGTAGTTACAATGAAAACCATAGGGGGTTTGCAATGACTAAAATATTTACTATCTAGCCAACCCCATTTTTAGTGCAACCCCTTTAAAATGCAATATACACATTCAACCTATCAAATTCTTAAACAAAACCTCTGTCCTCTTTATGGATGATAAATCAAGGCCCTCAGAATATTTTAATTATATTTACCCCTTCCCACATGTAGGTTACTATAGTCAGGAATTTTATTTTCTTAATAAACTCTATTTTGAAATAATTTTAGATTTACAGAAACGTTGCCAAGATAGCACGGTGAGTTCCCATATGCCCTTCACCCAGTTTCACCCAGTGTTAACACCTTATATAACTTTGGTGCCTGTGTCAAATTTATGTGATTAACATTGGTACACTACTTTTAACTGAATGCCAAACGTCATTCGGATTTCACCAGTTTTTCCACTCAAGTCCTTTTACTGTCCAGGATCCAACCTAGGGCCCATGTTGGATTTAGTTGTCATGCTTCTTTAGTCCCCTCTGGTCTGTGACAGTTTCTCTGACACTGACAGTTTCTAGGAGTACTGGTAGGTTCTCAAGTTTGGGTTTCTCTGTTCTCCATATGCCTAGACTGAGGCTATGTGTTTTGGGGAAAACACCACAGAGGCGACGTGCCCTTCTCATGACATCATCTCAGGCAGTACAATGTAGCAGCTGGTGTTGCATCGTCATTACCTGGCTAAGGTAGTGAGTGCCTGCCAGGTTTCTCCACAGAAGCTATCATTTTTCTCTTCCCCTACTCTATTCTTAGGACGCAAGCCCCTAAGTGGAGCCTACACTGCGGATGCAAGGAGTGAGGGGTTGTTACGCTCCATCTCTTGGAGTGGGGTATACTTACACCTATTATTTGGAAA
>NW_024426774.1:21209285-21218290 GCF_017311325.1 Ursus maritimus | reverse complement strand
GTAGGGAAGATTTGTCTCCTCCTCTTATTTATTTATGCAATTATTTTGCTATATCAGTATGAACTCACACATACTTATCTTGTTCTCTGTGTTATAGTCCAACACAACATTATTTATTTTGTTGCTTAAATTGTTCCAACTGTGCCCATTGGGAGCTCTCTCAGGTTGGCTCCTGTGTCCCTTTGATATGACCCGATCCTTTTGTTTTTATGGGTGCTTCTTTACTTTCTGACATTACAAGATGTTCCTGCCTCCCCCCTCCCATGCCGGAGCACTCCAGCCACTAGTTTATAGGTAAGCCCAAATCTTCTCTCTTCCACCTAGATTCAGGGCCTAGGATTTGACCCACCGGTCCAAACCATAGCTGAATTTGGATTGGATCTTAGACATTTTGCTACACTTTAGGGGCCCATCCCTGGAGCCAGATTGGGGCCCTTTGATGTCCTACCTGGTCCCAACATCTTCCTTCCCATGTGCCTGGCCCCAGCCTGTCTAATATTCAAGACCACCTAAGTTATGAAAAGAACAGCTGATTTGGAAGAGAGATCCTGGGCTCCAGTTTTTAATATATTAAGTTTGAAGTATACGCAATATCCGAATATCTTCCACCCTCCACCTCTTACGTTTGATTGAGCAAATGAGTGTAGCAGGAAATTGTTTCCTTCACCTTCCACAACCCAACCCAATCTTCTGGGATAGATCCCTCCGTCATCACAGCAGGATTACTGCCTTGTGTTGATAATAAGTTACTCCACAGCTTTCTTACCCTCAGAAGTTTGCTTTCTCCAAAGTAATGGTAAATGTTGTCACCCTACCATTTGTCTTGGGATAATTCTGGATCAAAATCTTTGAAACTCTTTAGCTCTGCCTAGAGGTCAAGTTCCACTGACAATGACCTCATTCTCGGATATTGGAACCACACACCAGTACAAGTGTCCAAACATTCCCAGGTTTTCTTTGGATGTTCCCTCACCCCACCCCAACCTCCTTTCCTCCAAAATTTTCCTTGATTCTTGGCCTATCCTGTAATCTCCCCCAAATAATTCTGGCAGCTCTCTGTACCTAGCCTGCTGTTCTAATCCACTTCAACTCTCTCTGTTTTGTACTGGAATTGTTCATATGTGCTTGTGAATTCTGGGGGTTAGGGGGGGATCAGACCTCAGCCATCTTTATCTCCTCCATAATGCCAGACTGTATCCAGCTGTTACTCTATCTAGTTCATTACACCTGAACATCAGACACAACTGAACAAGAGTTGAATTGACTTGATATCATTGTACCATCCAAGCACTTGGCAACAAAACAAAATACCCTCTGGACTTTTAGAGCCCTCCTGCATCTAGCCTTGGGGAAATCTGATCCTGCACCATACCCATTCCACATGTGGGAGTGGGGCTACTGCTCACGCTGGCATCATCAACAGGATCAAGGGGGTACTTTGCCCTCTCCAGTGCCAGAAAGCTGGGTATCTTCTCTGACTTGACCCTGCTCATGATGCCAAGAAGAGAGAGGAATTTACCCAATGAAAATACAAGTGGGAGAGTTCCAAGTAAAGAGAAGCAGAGAGCTTTTGCACGACCCTTTCCTCACTTTACCCATCTTGAGCTGTAGAGGTGGGAAGAAGCATTTGTGGAGGATGAAAACCAACGGGGTGACACTGAGAAGTCAGGCAAGTGGTGGTTGAGGAAAGTGGCCCCGGTTAAGGATCTCAGGTCCAATGTAAATGCCAATGTACAACAGGGAAAGAGTGCTCTGATAGAGGCTGGAGGCCCACAGACATTTCGAGGGCACTTGTGGCTGCCTTTACAAGGCTGGAGACTCTATCCTCATAAAACCAAAATCTGTTTGGCTCCTCAGCGGTCACGCTACTGCCTGAAGGCTCCAGTGAGCTTCAGAGGTTTTACCTGCGTACTTCTCGGGCACAAGGGGGAGCCAGCTCTCTATTATCAGAGGCCTACGTCCTAGGCACTGAAGAGCTGGTATGGGTCTGGGATGGGCAAGGTTTGCCTTGATATGTCAACACAGTCGAAGCGGAGGTCTAAAATGGACAGACTGGGGTTTATAGTGTTTGTCACATCCCCCCACCAAAGGCCGCTCAGCACCCCCAAAGTTCCTTATGTTCCACTTACAAACTTGGCAGGGGAAGCAACTCTCACTTTAGGGTCTAATCTGTGGATGTAGCTTTCAATTCCAGTGATAAGGAACCTACTGTCCTGCCTAATTGGGATCCTTTTTCTGGGTGTGCTGTGTTGGGGCCACAACTTTTCCCCTCTTCCTCTGGAATTATCTAGGTTCCCATCTCTCCTTGCTTGTGTGATTCCGTGCAGGAGTGACCTATGTGCAGGTGTGCACACACACGAACCCACATGTTGGAGATGAGGGATACAGAGATGCTAGAAGAAGGTCTGGATCAGTGGCCAATGAAATGGGTTTGGGGGGCAGGGGGGCAAGCAAAGAAACAAACCTGTTGTCGGGACCAACCTATGCCACCCATCTTGTCCCACCTCTAATGTATTGACTCTGATCTACTGAGTTTGGAAGGGTAACTTTCCGAAACAAGACATTTTGTTTTATTTCTGAATCAGAACATGCCAGTGAAAGTGAAGACCACTGGGTCAAGAGCAAGAACTCCAAAGTAGAGAGACTCTTTTTCCCCCACTCTGGGCTATGGGTGGCCCCGGGGACTGGGCCTCTCCTCCCACGCGTGTGTTGCTAGCCCACCGTGACTCCACGGGCTTCACGCGCCCAGAAACAGCAGTTCACAGCACGGCGGGCTCTAAGGTTTCCAGCGGGTCCGCGACGCGCTTCCGACCCGGCCCAGTGAGGGCGCTCCTGACAGCGTCACAGACAGAGGGCGCTGCAGCCAGTTGCGCCTGTGCCTCGGGGATGGAGCACCGGGATAGGAGGCTCAGCAAGGCTATGGGGATCACCTGTGGGGAAGAGGCGGGGACAGCTGAAGCCTGAGAGAGTGAGGCCATCTGGGGAAGAGCATTCGGTGTTGGGAGTCAGAAGCCACTAGGTTGGAGGCAAGACTAGAAGACAGTTGTCAAGACCAGAAATTGTGGTGCGGTGGATTAAGAACAGAAAGAAGCCTTCACCCCGACCCGGAAAACTCCTATTCATCCTTTACAACCCAGTTCAGAGGCCCTCTTCCCCCCTCTTTCCTGACTCACCTTCTAAACAGAACTGAAGACCCCATTTCTGCACCCCTGCAGCACCTTTTCCACACCTCTGTTCCTCCTTGTCACAATCACAATTCCCCAAGAAACAGGGAGCTCCTTGGCAGAACGTCACTAACTTTGTAAACCCAGTACCAAGCAAAATTCCTGATACACTGAAAGGACTCAGTAAATGTTTGCTGAATGACTAGCGGCCGGCAGGATACCTGTTCCTTCTCATGTGCAACCTGGACGTGGAGGGAGATGGGAGCAGCCCGAATACCATCCGACAGTGGCTGGGGGAAGTGGATCACCTGGAGGAGGGTCTCGATGCATCGAGCCTTGGGCTGTCCAGAGAACCGCTGTGGAAGAAGTGTTAAGGTCAGTGTCGGGCTAGAAGGCCAGGGGAGTGGAGAAAGGAGTCCAGGAGGAAATAGAAGTGGGAGAGTGGGAGGCAGGCGCCTGGGATCCTGAAGACTGGCCATAGACGCTGTAGAGAAGTGGTCCCTATAGGCGATCCCCAACTCACAATTCCCAGGTGTGAAGAGAAAGGGTTAGTGGTGCGCTTTGATTGGCTGGGTTAAACTGGAGGATTAATGGCAAACTGGTCACACTTTCAGCCATATGCCACCAACCCACAGGTTGGTACTCTTAAACTGAATTCACTCCTTCCGGTTTCTTCCTTAACCCTATCCATCCTTTACACTCTGCCAAGACTACTTATCTGCAAAAGCTTCTCCTTTTTGCCACCACCCTTCCCTCTGCTAGCTCAGCACTGCCCAACAGAAATATAATGTGAGCCACCCATGTAATTTAAGATTTTCTAGTACTGCATTAAAAAAGAAACAGGTGGAATGAAAAAGAAACAGATAAGAAAATAAATTTTAATCATGTTTTATCTAACCCAATATAGCTAAAATATTATTTCAACATGTAAACAATATTAAAAATTATTAGGAGGATAGTCTACGAATATTTTTGTATCATGTCTTCGAAATTCAGTGTCTAGTTTATAATCCCAGAACATCTCAGTTCAGGTACTAAATTTTGATATAAAAGTAAAATGTAGTTCTACCGAAACAAAGTTGCATTTAATGAAAAAAATTACATGGCTTCGGTTTTTAAACAAAACTTAAAAAGTACAGCTCCTCAGACACACTAGCCACACTTTAAGTGCTCAGTAGCCACATGTCGATGGCCACTGCCATTTTGGACGGCCCAGGTCTAGCTGTATTTGGCAAGCCCGAATTCTGGTCTGGCTTTCCATCTTCCACGGTCTCTCCCTCTCCTGCTCCCCCATGATCCCTCACCATGTAAAACAGTTCTCCACTGTAGTCTCAGCTGTGCCCCCACATATCATGCCTGCTCCCCCTTCTGGGCCTTGGCTAATATTCTTTCTAACAAGAATGGCCGCCTGTCCTTCACCTATCCAAGCCATAACCACCAGGCCTCCCTTGAGTATCACCTCTTCCATGAAGCCTTCTATTTTGCTCTAGTTCATTTGGACCCTGCCTTCCTTGAAGTTCTGTTGGACTTCAGTAAGGATCATGCTGTCTGACACTTCATCGGTCTGTTTCAAGTGTAGGTTTTGTCTCTCCTCCATTAGACGGGCCACTCTGGGATGGCAAGGCCTGGATCAGACATATCTCTGATTTCCCCCTACCCACAACCCCAGGAACTAAAAGAGCATAAAGCACTTTTCTTTTCAGAAAAGTGGTTGGTTGGTTCTACTCATTTGAGAAGGTAGTTTTAGGGACCTGGCGTGTGCTCACTAAATGCTCATTGATTGATTCCCTTTACGTAGGGTTGTCAGATTTAGCAAATAAAAATACAGGATACCCAGGAATAGGAATTTCAAATGAATAATGAAAAAAAATTGTATAAGTATGCCTCAAATATTGCATGGCACATACTTATACTAAAAAAAAATCCTTTATTTATCTGACATTCAAATTTGTCCTGTATTTTTATTTGCTAAACCTAGCAACCCTCCTTTCATGACCAGCTGTTGTTGCTCTCTGCTCAGCAGCCATTCCTCCTCCTTCCAGTACCAGCATCTTGAACTTCCTCCAGGGAACTCTTGTTCCTCCACTCTAGGCCAGGCTGTTTGATCGAGGCTCACTTCCCACCCTTCCCTCCAGTGCCATCCCCCAGGGAGAGCACATGAGCCAGGCCTGGGCAGAGGGCTGCTTTCCCCTGGAGAACGGTGACTGGCTCAGGGATGGCATGTGGCCTAAGATAAGCCAGCGAGAGCCCTTCCTCCCAGGCATGCGTGGGAATCACAGGCACAGAGAAACTCTCCTTCCACTCAGGTTGCTAAACTGGTAGGAAGCGAGGCTGGCACTGCTGGTGGCCAATTTGCCACCTAGGGCTGAAAAGCTGCCTGAGAAGGAGAGCGACACAGAGGAAAGTTAAGGGCACATTGTTTTGAGTGTCTGGATCTAGCTACCCTGGGACTCCAGTTACATGAGCCAGTCATTCACCCGTTTAGCTTAAGCCCGTGTGAGTTAGATGTCACGTACTCGTAACGGAAAGATGCCTGTCCGATCATTATAATCTCACAGTCACGCACCCAAGCATGCACAGACATCCCCTAGAGTGGAGGATGAGCCTGATAGGAGGAGGCGCAGGAGAAAAGTCAGCCCTTAGCCCCACACGTGTCCAGATCTCTGTGGCAGCCTAGGCAGGAGGCCAGGCCCACCCAGCCACGTCCCATCACGGCCTACCTGCAGCATGGCCAGCGCCCGCCAGAAAAGCTTGGAGTTTCGGATGCGGAGGTCCAACATGTAGTTTTGGAGGATCTTCCCAAGAAGCACATGGGCACCTGTACTCACGGTATTCAGCACCCACTTGGTGCTTAGCTCGTGCTGGAACTTCTAAACAGGGCACACACACGGGGGTAGGGGAAATTAGAGGACGGTAGAGCAACCGGGTGAAGAGGGCCCTAATGTCAGACAGAAATCCAGGGATCGAAAACCAGGGACCTAAATATAGACGTAATTTGTTTGACCCGCCCAGAGTTTCGATGTTCGGACAGCCGTTGGAAACCAGGACTGTCCCAGGCAAACCTGGAGGTGTCACACATTTGTGGTTTTGACCCCTAATACACAAATATCTTCTCTGAGTTCTTGCACAGAGGGGTTTTGCACTTATCAGAACTTTCCTCTTGCTCCCCGGGTACCTGACAGGGGAGGAGTGAAAGTCCTGGGATTCCTCCCACTAAACCAAAGGCTCCTTGAGAGCAGAGATGGGGTCTTATTCTGCTCCAGAGTCCCAATTTTTTTGATAATGGTTCATACATGGTTACTGATCAATACACGTTTGTTGAAAATTAATTCAATTTAACTCTTATAACAACCCAATGAAATAGGATTTTCTACCCCCATTTCTACATATGTGGAAACTAGAGATCAAAAGTAAAGAAACTTGAGGGGCGCCTGGGTGGCTCAGTCGATTAAGCATCTGACTCTTGATTTTGGCTCAGGTCATGATCTTAGGGTCGTAAGATGGAGCCCTGCATTGGGAATCTGCTGGAGATTCTTCCTCTCCCTCTCCCTTTGCCCCTCCCACCGCTTGTACTCTCTCTCTCTCTCAAATAAATAAATAAATCTTAAAAAATAAAAAGAAGTAACTTGAATAAGCTTATACAATAGTGACACGTGGAATCAGGACCTAAATCCAGGTCTTCTGATTTGTGATGAAAGCATTTCCTACTTGGCCACAATCATCCCCTGGGTGAATAAGATAACGTATGTGAAAGCATACTGAAAACTAAAACACTGTACAAACACATAGTACTGTGACTATAAACACCACTTTTCCTTAGCCCTCCTCTCTTGCACTTATAACCTCTATTACTGCACTTTGCATCTGTTAGCGTAACAGGAGTCCAGGAAAGGGATGGAGGGGATTCATTAATGGGTCCTTGCCAGGCTAGGGAACAAGCTACCACTACTTCTACCTCGTTATTCTGGCATTCTAGAAATAGCTGGTCACACACACCCCTTGCAGAGGGTATACTGAAAATACTTAAGTGATTGACAAGGACATGAGTGTTGTCTAAGAACATTTGCAATGTGGGGTGCCTGGGTGGCTCAGTCGTTAAGCATCTGCCTTCGGCTCAGGTCGTGATCCCAGGGTCCTGGGATCAAGCCCTGCATCGGGCTCCCTGCTCGGCGGGAAGCCTGCTTCTCCCTCTGCCACTCTCCCTGCTTGTGTTCCCTCTCTTGCTGCCTCTCTCTCTGTCAAATAAATAAATAAAATCTTAAAAAAAAAAAAAGGAACATTAGCAATGATGTGGATGGAGCTAGAGACTATTATGCTAGGTGAAAGTCAGAGAAAGACAAATACCATATGATTTCACTCATACGTGCAATTTAAGAAACAAAACAAACAAAGGGAAAAGAGAGAGAGAGGCAAGCCAAGAAACAGACTTCAGCTATAGAGAACAATGGTTACCAGAGGGAAGGTAGGTGGGGGGGGGGGGGGGCGGTGAAACAGGTGATGGGGATTCTGGAGTGCACTTGTGATGAGCACCGGGTGTTGTATGGAAATGTTGAATCGCTATATTGTACAACTGAAACTAACATTACGCTATATGTTAACTAACGGAAATTTAAATAAAAACTGGAAAAAAAAAGATACTGTGGCTCATTTGGCAAAAAAAAAAAAAAAAAGAAAAAAGGAGCGAGAGCGCACGCAGAAATCTGACCAATCAGAATGGAGCTAGTATACGGTACACAGACTGCCATGAGGGAAAGAGATCAGTCAAATCTGGGTTATATCATTTATGTCACTGACCATTATATAACCATTTATACCATGCATTATCATTAACACAGAAATATTTTAAAGTGTACATAATTTGAATCCAGACACATTCATTTTAAAGTACACATAGAGGGGCGCCTGGGTGGCTCAGTCGTTAAGCGTCTGCCTTTGGCTCAGGGCTTGATCCCAGAGTCCTGGGATCGAGCCTGGCATCGGGTTCCTTGCTCCACTGGGAGCCTGCTTCTCCCTCTCCCACTCCCCCTGCTTGTGTTCCCTCTCTCGCTGGCTGTGTCTCTCTCTGTCAAATAAATAAATAAAATCTTAAAAAAAAAATAAAGTACACATAGAAAAAAAGGCACCAACTGTACCTAGAAAAATCCTTAAAAAGAAGAGTGCGAGAAGCACTAACCTTTCAGCTATTAAGCCCACAATAAGCCTCTATATTTAAACTGTATGGCATCATCACATCAATAGACAGACTGGTAGAACAGAACACAAAGTCCAGAAATAAACCAGTGCACATGGGAACTAAGTATCTGATCGAGAGAGCACTTAAATCACTCAGGAAAAGATGAATTTAAAAAATATGTTGAGATGGGGCGTCTGGGTGGTTCAGTCGGTGAACGTCTGCCTTTGGCTCAGGTCATGATCTCGGGGTCCAGGGATGAATCGCCGTGTGGGGCTCCCTGCTCAATGGGGAGCCTGCTTCTTCCTCTCCCCCTGCTCCTTTTCTCTCTCTTGCTCACTCTCTCTCAAAGAAATAAATAAAATCTTTAAATATATATATAAATATATATTTATACATAATAAATATATATTTATATATAGAGAGAGACAGTCAAGTAGTCACTTAGAAAAATATAAAATTGGGTTCATACCTTAACCCACACACAAGAATAAACTAATGACTTGCAGATCTAAGCGTTTTTAAAAAAAGAAAGAAAAAAGAAACCATTTTACTAGAAGAGACATATACTAGAAGAAAACACAGGTGGAGTTCCTTTACAGCCTGGTGGTAGCAGAGAGCTTTCTGTGCCTCAAGGTCCAGATTCAACAAAAAAAATGGATTAATAAGTT
>NW_024426774.1:20971558-21209275 GCF_017311325.1 Ursus maritimus | reverse complement strand
AAAAAAAAAAAAAAAAAGAAAAAAGGAGCGAGAGCGCACGCAGAAATCTGACCAATCAGAATGGAGCTAGTATACGGTACACAGACTGCCATGAGGGAAAGAGATCAGTCAAATCTGGGTTATATCATTTATGTCACTGACCATTATATAACCATTTATACCATGCATTATCATTAACACAGAAATATTTTAAAGTGTACATAATTTGAATCCAGACACATTCATTTTAAAGTACACATAGAGGGGCGCCTGGGTGGCTCAGTCGTTAAGCGTCTGCCTTTGGCTCAGGGCTTGATCCCAGAGTCCTGGGATCGAGCCTGGCATCGGGTTCCTTGCTCCACTGGGAGCCTGCTTCTCCCTCTCCCACTCCCCCTGCTTGTGTTCCCTCTCTCGCTGGCTGTGTCTCTCTCTGTCAAATAAATAAATAAAATCTTAAAAAAAAAATAAAGTACACATAGAAAAAAAGGCACCAACTGTACCTAGAAAAATCCTTAAAAAGAAGAGTGCGAGAAGCACTAACCTTTCAGCTATTAAGCCCACAATAAGCCTCTATATTTAAACTGTATGGCATCATCACATCAATAGACAGACTGGTAGAACAGAACACAAAGTCCAGAAATAAACCAGTGCACATGGGAACTAAGTATCTGATCGAGAGAGCACTTAAATCACTCAGGAAAAGATGAATTTAAAAAATATGTTGAGATGGGGCGTCTGGGTGGTTCAGTCGGTGAACGTCTGCCTTTGGCTCAGGTCATGATCTCGGGGTCCAGGGATGAATCGCCGTGTGGGGCTCCCTGCTCAATGGGGAGCCTGCTTCTTCCTCTCCCCCTGCTCCTTTTCTCTCTCTTGCTCACTCTCTCTCAAAGAAATAAATAAAATCTTTAAATATATATATAAATATATATTTATACATAATAAATATATATTTATATATAGAGAGAGACAGTCAAGTAGTCACTTAGAAAAATATAAAATTGGGTTCATACCTTAACCCACACACAAGAATAAACTAATGACTTGCAGATCTAAGCGTTTTTAAAAAAAGAAAGAAAAAAGAAACCATTTTACTAGAAGAGACATATACTAGAAGAAAACACAGGTGGAGTTCCTTTACAGCCTGGTGGTAGCAGAGAGCTTTCTGTGCCTCAAGGTCCAGATTCAACAAAAAAAATGGATTAATAAGTTCTCCCCCAGAAAAATTAAAACAAAGACATTTGCATGGTTAAAACCCAAATGAAATATTTACAATATATATCAGAAAGAAAGGACTAATGCCTCTGATTTATAAAGTACTAAAAATCAGGGGCACCTGGATGGCTCAGTCAGTTAAGCGTTGCCTTCGGCTCAGGTCCTGATCCCAGGGTCCTGGCATCAAGGCCAGCGTCGTCGGGCTCCTTGCTTAGTGGGGAGCCTGCCTCTCCCTCTTCCTCTGCATGTCGCTCCCCCTGCTTGTGCTCTCCCTCTCTCTCAAATAAATAAATAATATCTTTAAATAAAAAGGAAGTACTAAAAACCAAGGGATCCTACAGATCCCAATACCATTAGAAAATGAGTATATTTCATGTGTTTACAGGAACACACAGTCCACAAAGGAAAAGATTTACTGAAGACCCTTAAGCATGTGAAAAGATGCTCAGCTAAACCCATAATAGTAAAATACGAATGAAAACCACACAGAAATAGAATTTCTCATCTATCGGATTGGCACAAATGCAAAAGCTTGAGAATGCTCTTAAAGAAGCTATAGGGAAGGGGTGCCTGGGTGGCTCAGCTGGTTAAGCATCCAACCCTTGGTTTCGGCTCAGGTCCTGATCTCAGCATCATGGCATTGAGCCCCATGTTGGGCGACACACTCAGTGAAGAGTTGCTTAAGGCTCTCTCTCCCTCTGCCCCTCCCCTCCCTCAAACTAATAAATAAATAAATCTTTTTTTCAAAAAAGGAAGCTATAGGGAAGCAGGCATTTTCATATATTACTGGTATAAGAAGCAAAATGGGACAACCCCTATGACGGGGAATACTGCAGTAGCTAGCTTTTTCTTATGTATGTATTTCTCCTTTGACCCAGCTCTTCTTCTTCTAGAAATTTATCCCAAAGATACACTTCTACATTACAAAAATACATGCATATTCATTGCATCATTATTGGTAAATAGCAAAATATTAGAAACAACCAAATGTCCTACATGAGAGACTGGCCAAATAATTCTTGCACACGTACAATCACACGAATGTAAAAAATAATGAGGAAGGGTTTTATGAACCCAAGTGGAGTTATTTTCAGGATCTCTCATTAAAGCACAAAAGAATATACACAGCACACTGCGTCTTGTATACGCAAAAATTGCAAAGCACATACAAATACACACTTTTTTTTTTTGTAAAAAGAAACACAGGAATGCAAGTCAGTGACTAATAAAATTGTTTACCCACAGGGATGAGTGGAAACAGGAGGAAGGAAGAGTGAAGGGGATGGGACATCTCCTTTTTATACAGTTTGACTTTAAACCACGTTGTGTTTTACATATTCAAAGATAAAATGAGATCAAAAACTGAAAAACTCTAAAATTGAAAACAAATCAAAATAAAGGAAATGAAACTATATATCATATTGATAACATAACTACGAGAGAGGGAAAAAATCTAATCCAAGTAACTTTGAACACTTTATGTATCTTTAGTGGGGTATGGTCAGGACACAAAAAGAACTGCAAAAAAATCTTGACCATTTCTTGGTAAGTTTGTTGATGATAGTGATTTCAAAACTGGTATTTACTGCAGCACTAAGCAAATGGATAAATATATTGATGATGTTGGAAATCGACATTCTCATTAAGGGAAAACAGGAAGGAGAACATATATACATTCATAAATATGTATATATATATGTACTTATGTGAAAAAAACATATACGGTTGACCCTTGAACAACAAGGGTTTGAACTGCAAATGTCCACTTATATGCAATTTTTTTCAATAAATACAGTGTGGTACTATAAATGAATTTTCTGTATGATTTTCTTAACATTTTGTTTTCTCTAGCTTATTTTATTGTAAAAATACAGCATATAATACATATAACTTTAAAAATACATGTTAATTGTGTATGTTATCAGGAAGGCTTCTGGTCAACAGTAAGCTATTAGTTAAGTTTGGGGGAGTCAAAAGTTATACGGGGATTTTCAACTGTGTGGGGTGCCAGTGCCTCTAACCCCGGTGTTGTTCAAGAGTTAACTGTATTTCCTTGTTTCTTTTTTTTTCTTTTCTTTTTTTGTTTTGAGACAGAGAGAGAGTGCACGCACAAGCAGGGAGGGGAGCAGAGGGAGAGAGAGAATCTCAAGCAGATGCCACGCTGAGCATGGAGTCGGATGGGGGGCTCAATTTCATGACCCTGAGGTCATGACCTGAACTGAAATTAAGAGTCCGACATTTAACCGACTGAGCCACCCAGGTGCCCCTGTCTTTCTACCAAAGAACTTTGCTTAGAGGCAAAGTCACTAGTAGCAGGGAGCGTACCTAGCGCCTAGGTTTCTAAATACAGCAGCCCCCACTTACCCACGGGGATAAATTCCAGACCCCCAGTGGATGCCTGACACTGCAGATAGTATGAAGCCATAACATAGCATTTTCTTCTATACATACATACCTATGATAGAGATTAGTTCATGCATTAGGCACAGTAAGAGATTAACAACAATAAAATAGAACAATTATAACAATATATTATAATAAAAGTTATGTGAATGTGGTGTCTCAAAATATCTTATTGAACTGTATTCACCCTTCCCCTTCTTGTCATGATGCGAGATGACAAAATGGCTGCTAGATGAGATGGAGGGACGGGAATGATGTAGGCATTGTGACATAGCATTAGGCTACTACTGACCTTCTGGTGATCCGTCAGGGGGATCATCTGCTTCTGGACTACCAGTTGATTGGGGTTAATGAAACCATGGAAAGCAAAACCGTGGAGAAGGTGTGACTGCTGTACCAACCCCCACTGACAACCACCAGGGCTCCTTGAAAATTACTGATTCCAGCCAGGACTGGACCAGGGAAAGTAGAAGGTGAACCTGGGACAACATTTCTGTACTCCTACATAAATGGCTGGGGACACTATTGTACAGACACACACACACACACACACACACACACACACACACAGAGACATGTAAACAATAATTAAGAGATTAAGAAACTGAAGTGGAGTGATTTTCAAGATATCTTGTTACGAAAAAACGCAAGACACAAAAGACTATAATATGCTACCCTTTTGCATAAGAGAAATGGTGATTTTTTTTTCCCCAAAAGAAACACAGCAAAGAGTGTTCAAACACTAATGTGGATATGTCACAAGGACAAAGGGGCCAGGCTGAGTAAGTGCTTGTTTTGAGTATTAAAATAAATAATGACAGGAATGGATTAAAACACATTTAACAACAAAAAATTCATGAGTCTAAACAAATGTAGATGGGGTGGGGAGAGAAGGGAGAGATTTTCTTTACAGAAGAATAGCAACTAATAAATGGAGACAGATAAAAATAGAAAATCACCATTTACAAACCACCATACTAATACACTGATTGGGCCAAGAATCACCTGTGAATGCCAAAACCACTGGGTGAAAGATCACCAAGGAATAGGACGCGAAGAAATCAGACACTACCAGGGAGCCTGGGTGGCTCAATGGTTTAAGCTTCTGCCTTCAGCTCTGCTCATGATCTCGGGCTCCTGAGATGGAGCCCCAGCTCTGGCTCCCTGCTCAGTGGGGAGTCTGCTTGTCCCTCTCCCTCCACCCCTCCCCCATCACTCATGTTCACTCTTTGTCTCTCTTCCAAATAAACAAATAAAATCTTAAAAAAAAAAAAAAGAAAGAAAGAAAGAAAGGGGGGCGCCTGGGTGGCGCAGTCGTTAAGCATCTGCCTTCGGCCAGGGCGTGATCCTGGCGTTCCAGGATCGAGTCCCACATCGGGCTCCTCCGCTGGGAGCCTGCTTCTTCCTCTCCCACTCCCCCTGCTTGTGTTCCCTCTCTCGCTGGCTGTCTCTCTGTCACATAAATAAATAAGAAAGAAAGAAAGAAAGAAAGAAAGAAAGAAAGAAAGAAAGAAAGAAAGAAAGAAAGAAAGAAAGAAAGAAAGAAAGAAAGAAATCTGACCCTACATTGGGTAAGTGATCAAACATAACCTCACCGATAAAGGAAGGAACTGACATCAGGCACCTCCCAATGTGACACACGGACAAAGGCACAGCCTCTATGCAGTGTACCTGCCAAAAACTTCACCTGCATATAATGAAGAAACAATCAGGCAAATCCCAGGTGAAGCACATTCTGGAAAACAATGGGTCCAGACTCCTGTACTACCAATGTCATAAAAGACACAAACTACAGCTAAAGAATGCATCTAGATTAAAGGAAACTAAAGAGACCTGATAATTAAGTACAACACATTATCTCTGATTGGATCCTGGACCTGGAAATAAAAATAATACAGGGATAATTGGGGAAATTTGAATATGGTCTGCATATTCAATAATCGTATTCACTGTCATTTTCCCTGAGTGTGATAATTATATTGTGGTTACGTGGGCAAATGTCCTTGTTCATAGGGGACACAGTAATTTGTGTCAAGTGTCATCGTATCTTCAAGTATCTTTCAAATAATTCAGAGGAAAAGAGGGATGAAGCAGGCGTGGCAAAATGTGAAAGACTGAATCTAGGGAAAAGTGTATGGGTGTTCACTGTTCTATTCTTGCAATTTTTCTGCAGGGTGGAAAATTTTTCAAAATAAAAGTGTGGGAGGAGTTTACATCAACAATATTTCTGCAACTAAAGATTTACTAATGAAAGCCTCTTTATTTCAAACAATTGCAATGTATTTAGAAAGATACAAACCAGAATCAAGCAAAAGGCAGAAGTACACACACACACACACACACACACACACACAAAGATCAATAGATGTGACTATGTAAAAATGCAAATAAAATATCTCTACATCAAAAATGTAGAAATAAGAAATAGTAATAAACTGGAGAAAAATATAGAACAGGGGAGAAAAAGGCTACTGTCCTTGCTATATACACTCCCTCTTATAAATTAGTAAGTAAAAAATAAATACTCCCAAAAGAATGGGTGAATATGCCCACAAGGTATGAAGAAGTAACACAATAAAGAAAAAAATGCAATGGCCAGTCTATATCTTTAAGTGGTCAATCTCCATAGTCAAAGGAATTTGAATTGGGGGCATCTGGGTGGCTCAGTCAGTTAAGTGTCTGACTTCGGCTCAGGTCCTGATCTCAGAGTCAAGCACCTACATTGGGCTCTGCACTCAGCAGGGAGTCTGCTTCTCCCTCTCCCTCTGCCCCTCCTCCCACAAATGCACCCGCGCACGTGCTCTCTCTCTCTCAAACAAATAAAATCTTTAAAAAAAAGAATAGGAATTAAAACAACACTGAAGTGCTTTTTGTTTAGTTTTGCTTCTTTTGCTTTGCTGATTAGTAAGATCAAAAAGAACAATGCTACCCAGTATTTGAAGGATTTGGGGGTACAGCAATTTTATACATTGTTTATAAACCTTTTAAGGTCACTTTGACAATCTGCATCAAAATGCCTTAAAATTTTACACCTTTGACCCAGTGATTCCACTTTTGGAGGTTTATCCCAGGGTTTATCCTCACAGAAGAGTCAAATACATGTAGAAGGGTGTTCAGTGCAGTATTTTGATAAAAGCCATAATTTTGAAACGATCTACAATGTCTAACAATTGAGGTGAGAGTAAACAAATTATGGTACAGCCATACAGGGGAATACTACATCAACATTAAAAATGGTGCGGCTCAGTCTTTTAAGCTCTGCCTTCAGCTCAGGTCATGATGGAGGGGGGAGCCTGCTTCTCCCTCGCCTTCTACCCTTCCCCCTCCCCCTATTCACGCTCTCTCTCAAATACATAAATAAAAATATTTTTTAAAAATGATGATGTGAATATATTTGTACAAAAAGGTGTTTGTAATTTTCAATGAAGAGAAGCAAGTTAAAAACAGCATGTCAGGGATCCTGGGTGGCTCAGACAGTTGGGCATCTGCCTTCAGCTCGGGTCGTGATCCTGGGGTCCTGGGATCGAGCCCCATGTCAGGCTCCCTGCTCGGAGAATCTGCTTCTCCCTCTTCCTCTGCCCCTCCCCACCACACGTGCTCTCTCTCTCTCTCTCTCTCTCAAATAAATTAAAAAAATTTAAAAAACCCAGCATGTCAAATATAGTCCTATTTTTGTATAAATATATTTACATACGCATAAAAAAGCCTAGAGGGACATTCTCCAAAATTTGTCTAAGTGGTTTTTTTTGGAAGAAGGTTGTTATGGATACTTTTCTCCTTCTTTTGATTTCCGTATTTTCTAAAGTGTTTACAATAAAAATATAGCTATTAAAATTACAATTTTCTTTAAAAACACAGATCTTTTTCAAAAGATCACAGGTTAACATTCCCTGTTATATCCCTTATCCCTGACATGTGGTAGGTGCATAAAAAATATTTGTTGAATGAATGAATAGAAGAATCTGGCTCAACTCATGGATATGGTTGAAATTTATATTGTGCAGTGAAATAAACCATGGATGTAGAATCATAAGGCCAGGGTTCAAGTCCTGATCCCTGCTTTAGCCACGTGGCTGTGGTTACAATCCCTTAATCTCTTAGTTTCAGCTTCCTTATCTGAGATGGGGGACAAAACCTACATCCCTTAGGAGCTTGTTATGAGAAATGATATTATACATGAAATAGTTTGTAAAGTGCAGAGGCCTATGTGTATGAGGTATGATGACTATACAGTGGAACCTGGAAGTGTGAGGAGGTATCTCACACCCAGGAGGGGTCTAGACAATGTGGGTTTCATCGGAGAAGACTTCTTAGATGTGAGATGTCAAAGGAGACAACAAATGTTGAAAGTACGCCAAAAAGTAGAGATGTGACCAGTGAACACCATTTGGAAGGGAAGACAAAGATACGCATTGCAAGGAGTATGGATCCCCTGGATCGGGGGAGGGGCTTCCACTGAGTTCTGAGTGCAGGTAAGAAATCATGGCAGCTGTTGTCTGGTCGAGTCAGGAAGCTTCCTGGAGGAGGTGATCTGAATAATGGCTGAGACCACATCTCTCCAGGGCAACCCTTCAGGGCCCTGGTTGTGCCCTGTGGATGGTGGACAGGTGTCAGGTGAGAAAACGGAGGACCACAGACGTAAAATTGCTTTCTTTCTTGGGCCACAAAGCACAGCTGAACTGACACTCAGATGTCCCAATGCCCACTCCAAACTCTATAAACTGCAAAGTGCACCCAAATTGATTATTACTTCTATGATTATTATCAGTACTTGTACTGATAATGCTTTGTCCAAGCATTACCTTCACTAGTAAATTATAATTAGTGAAAATTATAATTATAATAAATATTACAATAAATTATAATTAATGAAAACTAGTGAAATTATAATTTCATTTTATTACAGACAATATCAGTGTAGTATTGTCTGCAGTGAATTCAGCTTGGGGAACTTGCAAACATATGCTTTAAAGACTTTCGTATAGTGAGGATGACTGTAATATCGACAATGAACCTGTAACAAAGGACAAATCTGTCAGGTGATTGGTGGCCTGGCCTGTCTTTTTTGCATATTCCTGGAGAGATCTGAGCCATTGCCTTGGAAACTCTCACCAGTGACCTGGTAACACAAGAACTTGACCAGCTGGCTTTCTGGAAGTCCAACAAAGCTTTCTACCCTCCAGCCTTGAGTTTTCTAATTTCTAGAAGCCCTCCTCCTCTGAGTCCCTCAGCACAGATAATACCTTCTCATTCCCCATACCTGGATGAAGTTCCCTTCATATTCAAAGAAAAGCAGGGGCCACATGATGCTGATGATGGAGGGGAAGAGCTTCTTCAGAGGGGTCTGGAGAAAGAGAGACAGAGGGGAGTAAGGGCAGCATCTCCAGGAAGGCCTTGCTGTAACTGCCACCCCAGGTTCCCTCCTCAAGGCTGGACCCTCACCGGCAGGATCTGGCCCACGGTGCTATGTGCCAAGGCCTGGATGTTGGCAGTCTTCTCTTTCACCTGCTCCACCAGCGTCTGCACCTCCGTGAGGTTGTCTAGGAGAGGGGGAGGGCACCAGAGATGAAAGGCTGGCTGTTCAGCTCTTCCTCCTATTGCCCTGGGGTCCAGTCAGGACACGTGCCCCCAGCCCTCCCTCACAGCAGGTGCCTTAAGACCCAGAAGAATGACAGTTCCCTTGAGTCACTCCACTGCCTCCGTCCGCTCACCCCACTGCTCCCGTCTTCCCTCTCACCATCCAGGGTAAAAATGAAGACCACAGTGTCAATTTCCGTGAGGGATGGCAAGATGGAAGTCAGGAAGTCCTCCTGGGAGAAGGAGCACTGGGGACCCTGGGCACAAGAAGATGGGAGTCCCCCCCATGAAGACTGGGGACTGCAGAGGGCCTCACAGGACCTCTCATACAGCGTGTTTTTATACAGATGCAAGAACTGAGGTTCAAGAGGTAAAGTGTTTTGCCCAAGATGATGCAGCAAGTTGAGGGAAGAGCACTGGACTAGAGCCAGCTTTAGAGGGTGAATCAGAGCCTTCCACCCTCCCTGTGCTGCCCCAAAGCCTCCCAACCTCGAACTCATATTCCCTTCTCTGGACTGTCTACCCTGTTATACTCCCCCACCTGTCTCCACCTCCCCTGAAGTCCCACTCTCTGCACACCAGTCACCTTCACAACCTCCCCCATGTCCCGTCATCCTCCCACCTGGTTGATGAGCTCAGCCTTCTGGCTAAACATATCACTGTGATCACCAATGAGAAAGCCACGGACGTCTCGGAAGTCTGGAAGGTTTAAGGACAGGGAGAAAGGAGTGATGGGCTTTACAGGAAAGAAAGATTCTAGGCTTGGGGGGATGTGAATGGGGCTTGGAGGAAAGTGGCAAGTGGGGTGTGGGATGAGGTGTCACACACATGGGAAGCCACAGCTAAGCAGGACTGGGAATTGAGGGATCAAGGCTTGAATAGGGGTTCAAAGGAAGGAGCGCTTGACTGAAATGCCTATTCCGATAGGACAGGATGGCCACTGAATGAAGAACCCCTATGGGTTGGGAGTAGGAAATCGGTTTGGATCAGGAGGAACCAGGAAGAAAGTCTGGACCGGGGTCCCACCAGCACCGAAGGTGTGGATGCACTCTACTCCATCCATGATGGCAATGATGCCAAGGGTCTGCCAGCCAACCAGGTACACTCGGCCTTTTTTCTCCAGGCTGAGAACGGGCCAGAGGTCAGGACACGAGAGGAGAGATCACAACGAAAAAAGACCAGGGATCAGAGAAAGATGCATACGGCAGAGCACAGGTGTAAACCAACAGGAAGGAAGCCCCTCCACCATGCAGACCTGCTCCCCTCACTCTGTTACGTGACTTGTAGAGTCTTTGCTACTCTCGGGACATTCCTCGTCCACACCACCTCCCCCCGCCAAACACCTCCCCCCTCCCCCCTTTCCACACACCTGGTGCTGGCTTGTTTCATCAGGGCAGCAATCTTAGGGCTTTGACTATAGGTCACCTTGTGAGCCCGCTCAAACGTCCGCAGGATTTCCAGAAGGCACCTGGGAGAAAGGCCACGGGCTCCCGGGGTGGGCCCAGTGCCCCCTCAGAAAGCATGGCTACCCACCCCTGCCCAGGGGAAGGCACAATTCCCTTAAAATTAAGTTCTGCTGGTCCTTAGTGGAGGTGCAGTGAGTATTATTAGAATGCATTTCAGAGGATAGAAAGGTCTTCAGTGAGCAGAACACAAAGAGCAGACAGAGGGATAAGGACATTAAGAGAGCAGTGGGAAGAGGATGGCATCAGAGTGGATGATGAGGTAAGTGGGGATTCTGGGAGCAAGGCCAGAGACCCCGGTAAGGGAAGCAGGCCCCCAGCAGAAGGAGCTCCTCCTGCATGACCTGGACCATCCCCAAAATCAAAGACTCTCCGAAACTAGGTTAGCTTTGGATGGCCCAGCTGGGCTCAGGATTAGGTGGCCCAGGTGGACACGGAGATTAGCGGGACCCGAGGAATCCAGGGGCCACTGGAAACAATCAAGACTCTGCGTGGTAGGAACCCCAGGCTAGCTCTTTGCCCAAGGGGACGTGGTGGGGCCTCCATCTTGCTGCCATTAACCTGTCTCTGTGTCTGGACTTGCCATCCCCCAACCTGTAGCAACCCCCTCCCTGCCTGACTCTGATCTCTCTCTTGTCCAGATCCTCCCTACCTCTGAGACGCGGCGATGCCCCGGTCCACAGTCTTATGGGCTGCCAGTAGCAGGGTTTCCAGCAGGATCTTGGTCGCGCTTCCACCTTTCATCCGGGATGAGCCACTGAGGCCCTCGGGCTGAGGAGGTGATGACACCGAGGAGGAATTGGGAGAGGAAGGAGGATCCTGGAGTTCACTAAAATTAGTGGCCGCTGGGCACGCACTCTGGTTGGTGGCCCCTGGCACGGAGTCCGGTTAGTGACTCCTGGCATGGAGTCTGGTTAGAGGCCACTGGGCTTGCATTCGGCAGGACTGGTGGTGCCCAGGGCGCTATGAGCAGTGCTGGGTTGAGGGCTTCACTGAGACAAGAAGAGAGAGGGTAAGGGCCACCTCTGGTCATTTCTATGGTACATTCAGGACTCTAAGGAGGAAGCCACAGCGATTGGGTGTCCTGTTAGCAAGAGATAAGTGTTTTTTGGAGAGGGTTTTTTGTTTTGTTTTCCAAGAAGTTTCTCCCCACCCAACCCCCCATTTTTTTAATAGCAGTTTGTCAATCTGAACACCCCATTTCATGTCCTTTGGACAGACCAATGAAGCAGCCGTTGTAATGGATAGGGATGTAACACGACACACTGAGCATAAAGAGATTCCTGCACAAAGAATGATCAAAGCAGTGTCTGAGAAAAGGAGATTAAACGTAAACAACTGCAGACAGGACAGATGAGCGCCTAAGAGCTGAAAAACACGGACCTCACACGGGGTGGCTGGCTTCCTACCTCACAGAGGGAAGAGCAAGGAGAGTGTCACAGACGTGCCCCCCACTGGCACAGAGGGCCAGGGGCAGGCTCTGGGCTCAGGCCCTTGGCAAGTCAAAATGAGGGTAGACCACGCTCGTGCCCCAGTGCCGCGCGTCCTCACTCCAGAGAAAAAGGCGCAGGAGCACCAGAGGCTTGGGAGACCCACCCAGGTTTGGAGAGGATTGAAAGGCAGAAGAAGAAACCGCATCCCATTGTTTAAAGCCCGCCTTTGAAAGTAAAACAGAAGAGAAACAGAAAGCAATTCTGTTTCCATTCAATACTCTACTCACAGATACAAAAGAGGTTCTTCAAACAGGAAACCTACCCTAGACGAGTTAGGTGTTTAATGATTGCAGATTTAGGAGACAGGGTCAGGATGGAAATAGGACATCTTAAGGAGAACGAGGAAATGGGAAAATAGGGTTTGCTTTAGGACTTTTTAGTTGACACACAATGCCAGGAATTCAGACAAGATGTAACAAAATCAGAGGCATCTGGGAGGTGGCAAGCGTTCCCCAGGTGGGGGTGGGGAGGCTCCTACCCCAATCGCAGGATTGAGCACAAAAGCTTCCTGTTTCTCTTGCAGTTTCTGCATCCGCTCTGCTATTTGTCGGAATGTGGAACTCCAGTCTTCAATGGGGTCATTTCTGGGGCCCACAGACAGAGAGGTGGGGAGATGGTGAGGATCTAAAGGAAGGGCCTCAGATGGGGGTCCGGATCAAAGACCACATTGGGATTGGGGTCTAACGTCAACGATCTTCTAGAGCTGTGCTTTGGGGCTCACAGAGGCAGCGTGTCCCTAAACCCCAAGGACAAGGGTTAGTAAAAATTTCAGCAATTGAATCCCAGAGCAAAGCCAACACTCAAGTTTAAAGCTCCAGCCTGAGACCAGAACTTTCTGGTATCCTGGTCCTTGCCCATGTCCCACTGCCATGGCCATACTACCCACAAGTCTCTGTAGACCCCTGGAGGAGTACCTATCATCAGAATGTTAAAACTGCCACTTTATTTTCAGTCTTAAGGTCCATCAGAAGCCCTTCGCATTCCTGGAAATATATTCTGGCCAGCTCCCCAAATAGTGAACCCCTCCCTACCCGAGGGAGGGACAACAGTTCCTACTGAAGGAATACAACCACAAGGTATGAAGCATAGCTCCTAATAGCTGGCAAACAGCTCCTGGATACATTAATCATGAACAAAACAATGTGCTAAGGGGACAAGAGAACAACAGTCCTGTGACCTGCTTGGGTGCAACCAAGGAATCTCAAAGAGTGGGGATCTTCTGTAGTTGACCTCCCCTGGTCAACTCTGCTGGGGGACACTTAGCGAATCACCCACTGTGGCAGGAGCTCAAAGACTTACCTCTGTATAAGGCCTCCCTAACCTCCCCTTATCATCCCATCCCTGCAAAATCTCTCCCCCTTCTTGAACTATTTTTATATTTTGTAATCTGCATTTCCTCGAGGGCAAACAAGTTTCACATATTACATGCCCATCGTGTAAAGTGTTTCCTGTCATTTGTCCTCAAACTACTTCTGAAAGTCCCTAGAGACCTAAGCAGAGCGAGGAGCCAGTGTTCATTGTGTGGTTTAAAACTGAGGTTCCCAAACTTGGCTAGTCATCAAAATCACCTGGGGAGTTTTGTGTTTTTTTTTAAACTACCCATTTCTGGGTACCACGCCCACCCTGAGAGTCGGCTTCAGGAGTTCTGGATTGGAGCCCAAGAATCTGTATTTTTAAAATGCTTCCCAGACGACTCTGAAGATCAGCCAAGTTGGGGAGCCACTGATTTAAGAACAACTGGAAGATCTCCACGCCCACATTGTTTGAAATCCTTCATTTCACTTAGTCACAGTGCCCGAAATTAGCATCCCCTGCCGCAGAGACATTTTTGGTGAAGGAGAGTCCTCCATTAAAAGGAGCAGGGTTAAAAGTATCTCAGACCCATTTATATCCTCGCATGAATTACACTACAAGCCTGGAATCTGGGAGTTGAGAAAAGGAGCTCAGAAAGCACCCGGCTGCCCCTCCCCTCCAAGACCACCACTGACTGTGCAAAGCTGCTCTTGAGGAACCAGCAAGCCTTCACTGGGATACTCCAGCGACAGGAAGCCTTCAGCTTCGTCAGGAGGCCCACTCCAATGGGAAGTTAGCAGAGTGCCCCAAACCTGGCTATGGACCAGCATCTCCAGGGATGTTTTCAAAAAATAGATATTTCAGGGCCTTACCCCAAAGCGACAACATCAGAGCTCTCACGCAAGGGGCTAAGAATCTAGTTTCTTATTGCTTTAACACTCCCAAGGCCACACAGCCACAGAACCACCCCTGAGCACCACTGATTTCATATGCTGACCTTCTCTGAGGTCAAAGTGGCCATCTACATAGACAATTAGGCGGAGGACATTGGGTGGCACAGAGTTTTCAGGAAAGGGGTGTTAACAGGGTGGGGGTTTGAGTAGCCAGAACGGACCAAAGGGGTGCCTGGAATGACAAAGGAGAATGGGTGCTAAAATAAGGGTGCTGGGCAAAGGGAGTCAGAGGTCAGTTATCACCTACTGCTCCTTTGAAAAGACGCTCATCTTTGTGGCATGCATTTTCCTGACCCTATTCTATCTTCTGGCCCTTGTTTTCCTTGTCTCTTCACTTCCTGTTTTAAATGTATGGTTTCTGGTATTTTACGTGGCCTTTGTAAGCTGCTTTTAATCCCTTCCGAAATAAGAGAATAAATCGACCAACCGAACAAACAAAAAAACAAAACAAAAAAGCCCAAAACAAAAACTTCATAAGCTTAGGGACAATCAATATTTAATATTCTGAGATGTGGTGAATAAGACCATCTCCAGCGTGCCCTCCCCTTTGTGGTCGTACTGTAGATTTTGACAGGTTTCCTCTCCGCCTCCCCCAGGGCTGGGGCTGCTCACTGCCTTTTATTAGAGCCGGCTCACCTGGCCATGTTCACGGGGTTGAAACCAACCAGGACCGGCAAGAAGATGGCGGGGTTGTCCATGCAGTAGTCCATCTGGCCTGCCACAAAGGGAGCCTGATGGTAGGGGGAGAAGAGGGACATGATGAGAGGGGTTACTCTAGTGTGGCCCGAGGCCCAGGAGCATCAGAATCCCCCAGAATGCTTGGTAGAAATGCATATTCCCAGGCCCAAGTAAGATCTACTGGATCTGCATTTGAAGGGGAAAGCCCCAGGCCTGTATTTTTAACAAGTTCCCCCAAGGAAATCCTCCGCATGGTAAAAAACTACTGAACTAAATTGTACGATCCTTAAGGTCAGCGTCCTGCCCTCCTCGTGTGCCTCCTTCCACATCTAGTGCTGCTGGACTTGTTTCCGCTTAGTGAATTGTTAGAATCAGTGGTGAGAGAAAATTGGGGT
The DNA here is from genome assembly GCF_017311325.1 of Ursus maritimus. Classification (NCBI taxonomy): domain Eukaryota; kingdom Metazoa; phylum Chordata; class Mammalia; order Carnivora; family Ursidae; genus Ursus; species Ursus maritimus. Next base: position 21,193,829 of record NW_024426774.1, on the reverse strand, counting down.
CAGCAAGTCTGGTGCTTCTCAAACCGACGACTGGGAATCTTGTTAAAATGCAGATTCAGACTCAGTAGGTCTGGTGGGGAGCCTGAGATTCTGCATTTCTAGCAAATCTTGGGAAATACTGATGTTGCTACGTAAGGACCATGCTTAAGTAGCAAAGGACTGGTCCAGGGGTCAGCTTTTTCTGTAAAGAGCAAGAAAATAAATGTTTTAGGCTTTGGGGGCCCTATGAACTCTGTGTAATACTCAACCCTACCATTGTAGCATGAAGTGGCCATAGCTATTATGTAAACACAAATGTCTGTGTCTCAATAAAACTTTATTTACAACAACAGGCAGTGGCAGGATTGACCTGTCAGTGTAGTTTGCTGACCCTGGGACTAGTCCATCTACCTTGGTTGCTGAATGGATTGATACCCAGGTATTCTGAAATAGGATCCTTTTCCTGCTGTTCCACATTCATACAACTAGATCTCAGTTAGCGAGAGTAAAATCAAAATTTCTTGTGCTAACCCTTTTTGTTTTCTAGCACCCACTTCATCAATCTATTTGCCATGCTATTCTGTTCCCACCCACTTCCTCCCTGCCAAATGGATCCACCCAGCCTGTCTTCACACTCACAGAGAGTCCCACCGAAATGCCAATGACAATCACCCTCTTCTTCCCAGCAGCCACCTAGGAGAGGAGGGTGGGTGAGACCGTGCCACCAGGAGGATTCTAGGTTACAAACCTATTGCGTGGGGATGTCAGGATCAGGACTGGGGGAGGGAACGGGCTTTGGCTGGATGGGGACTTTTGTGTCCTCGTGAGAAGGAACAGACAGAGGTGTCTGGTTGACTATCAGTGGAAAACACAGACCTTCTTCAGTTCCTCAATCCCGTGCAGGGCACTGTCTTCTGTCCCCTCCCTAGATGCCACCACAGACCTGAGAGGACAGACTCAAGGTTAGTGGCACTGATTTGGAAGCAGAAGCCTACGGCATACTAGGGCAGAGAAGGGGATACCTTGAGAGAAGGGAATGAAGGGAAAGCTATCACTGATTGAACACCTAATATTTGCTAGACACCATAATAGACGCTCTATAGGGCTGAAAAACTCCAATACCTACAAAGGGCCAATCAGGTAACAGGAGTGAAGTGGGCCAAGTGTAAGACAATAAGAAATGACGCGGACCAAAGCAAGCGGAACACAGTCTGCGCCTGAAAGCCTTAAAATTACATTTCCAAAAAAACACTATCCAGGCCAAACAAAATGTTCATAGGCCAACTTGGCTTACCAGTCACCCCCTGCAATGAGGTAGGTGTAAAGAGGTTTCTGTCCTAGACCTTTCATCAGCTGGTTGAAGGAGACCTGTCAGGGGGGAAGGATATGAAGTAGTGATGATAATGAAGGGAGCGATTCTCTTGGATTTTTGACACCTCGAGGGTAGAGGCTGTATAAGGGTACGTGGGCAGTGCTTAAGCCAGTACTGCTTGGAATTTGGCACTTAAAGTGCTACTTGCAGGTGACGAATCGGGGGTATATGGGATGTAGAGACACGGGCAATAGGCTGAGGCGAGCTCTGAGGGGCTCAGTGGGTTCCGAAGATACAGGGGCTCCATGGTGAGATCTAGCTTTGGGAGGAGAGGGAGGCAGGGCTAGAGGGGCCACCTAGGAGCTTAGCTATGATGAGCTTTCTGGTCCTGAGGGTCACCCTGAGAAGGCAGAGGGGGGAAATCAGGGATCAGGGTACTCACCGACATGAGAAATGCCATCCTGCCAGAGTTGCCCCCTCCACTCAGCACCACCAGCCCCCCCTCAGGCTCCTGAGAAAGAAAAACTGCCTCTGTCGCCAGGGCCTGGCTCAGGTTGGGAGAAGCATATTCTTTCTTTGTCAGTAGCAGAAGAGCAACTGGGGAGACTTCTTAACCCTCTTCTTATGACAGAAGGGAACAGAACATAGGCGGTCTGGTGTTGCAGAAAGAGCCCTGGATCTGAGAATGAAACTACCGTCTGACTCCTAACTCTGGCTTAGCTGCTTACTCAAACCCTGACTTATTCCAGAAAGGACTGAGAGCAGCTTTGTCATCAACCAATGAATCAATAAAAAACGGCGCTACCCAGCAATTATTAGCTGGATATATTTGGGCAAGCTGCTGTGATTAGCCTTTGTTTTCCTATCTGACAAAAAAAACCAAACAGACAATCACACCAATTTCACAGGTTTTTGCAAAGGTAATGAGTGTGAAAGCACAATGTCAATTATAGAGTATTATGCAGATAATAGTTATTATAATTACTGTTGATTAATAAGATGACAATAAAGATCCCAGAGGGAGGACTGGGAGAAGGGAGAATGGAGATGGAGCAAAATGAGAAGTAGAGGCCAAGAAAAGCGAAAGGTGGAAGGAAGAGAAGTTCGGGAGGGGAGCAGATGGAGAGTCCGTACCTTCAGCACTTCCTGAACTTTGCCAGCCACCTGTACCATGGTGGTCAGAACAGATTCACTATATAGTCGCTGTAGGGAATAGGAAGGAATCAGAAGCCAAGAAAAGGACAGTAGATCTGGGGCGGGCGTGGGCAGGGAGGAAAGAATGGTGGGGTGGAGGGACTCTCAGATCTCAAACGTTAAGGACCATGGTCTGAGAGAGCAGAGCTTAAGGTGTGGTTGGAGTTGGCATCTTTATTTTCAGTGTCCAGGGGATGGGTCTGGGTCACCTGGTATGTGGGCATGACTTGCCCCTCCTCCTGGAAGATCTCAGCATCACACTGCCCCAGCAATCGAACAATTTGCTCAGCATCCGCTTTGTCCAGGTCCTGGGTCAGTGGGTTTGACTTCTCTGTGATAGGCAGGGCTGCCTCATACCCAGACAACTAGAGGGAAGGGGGCACAAGGATACAGGCAGGAAGCCAAAGCCTCATTCATGCCTGCTGATCTGGAGGTGGGAGTGGCAGCAGGCACAAGGTTTGGACACACACACACACACACACACACACACCCCAAGGATTTAGCCTGCACTTGGTACTCTGGGCCTCATAGGGGAAAAAGATCAGGAAGGAAGATAGGAAGGAGGGGAGGGAGAGTACAAACCCAGGGGGGAGGGAAGTACAGATGAGAAATGATTCTAGGAATCAGTGCAGAAGACCAAAATGGAGAAGGGGGTCTCACCTCCCACTTGCCAGGCTCTGGGGTCTCAATCACATGTTGAAACCGTTTTGTGCCCGGCATGGTCGCACACTGTGGACACCCTGTCGTGTCTGCCTCTTCAGCCACACAAACCCTTCTGTTGCGCCAACTCTACTTCCAGCTGGCAGGGCCTTATCTGAGCCACAGTGATGATTAACCCAAGTACCCCGGCCTGAGCACCACCCCCTCTAAGCACCTCTTCCTGCACCCTTTCCTGGTCAGTAGGTCCCCAGCCCTCTGGTCACCCCAGGGGAGCTCCTGGGGTCCCTCTGTCCTTCTTTGCACGCATGCAGACTGCCCAGCCTCTGCTTTGCCCCCAAAGGGGAAAATCTGAGGTTCATTACTCTTAACTTTTGGACACAATGACCTCTTCTCTGGAGGGCCTGGAGCCTGGAAGTGCAGAATAATACCAGGCTCAGGACAGTGAGAATCCCTGAGCAAGAGTGCTCTGGGACCAGGATGCATCAGGAGGCCAGAGATCAGGGTCCTCAGGGACAGCAGAGGTCAGAGGACCTGGGCCATGGCTTGATCACATGCCCAGAGCACACAGTCCTCCCTGCCCCTCTTGCTCCATTTCACTCTTTCATCTCAGAAGGAAGGCAACAGAAGCTTTGGAGCCCCAGGGGGGCACATGCTGAACCGAATATTACAGGAAAAAGTGCCACAGAAATAGAAATGCTGCAATGAGAATTAGAAACCAAAGTATCTGCCCTAAATACAACATGAGCCAACATTTACTTACACCGAACAATGCACTTTTCACATACAGTATCTCATTGAGTACATCAACACTAAGAAGATGATACTGACACCCTCATTTTTCAGATGGTGAAACTAAGGCTCAGAGAAGTTAGGTCATTGCTGAAAATCACACAGTTGACAGAATGGGGACTCACACCCAGGTTGTTACTCCAGATATCATGAAAATAACTTAAGGATTTATATGTTTGTTAAATGAGTGAAGTAACTAACTAAAAGACTGGTGCAAATTAATGATAATCCCTCACTCACACAGCGTCATAAGATTTATAAAGACATTCCCCAACATTGTCTCATTGGATCCTGCCAACAGCCCTATGAGGTTCCGGACGCTCTGATTTTAGGAAACCCAACACTGAGATGACCAATTTCTCCACGGCAGGCAGTAACCGGTTGGCAGAGCTAAGACAAGAACCATAGGTCGCTGCTCTTTAGATTTTCCCCTTATAAACCCAGCAGTCTTAATCGTTCTATCTCCAGCTTTTCACATCCCCAAGCACATAGGTGACGCTCAATAAATATTTGTTTAATAAATTAAAGAATGAATGAGAGCGAAGAGAATCAATATCAGATTATGAATGGGGAAGAGATTTAAAAGCTGACGCAGTCTACAAGTAGAAGATTGTTAAAACAATGATCTCCGCCACTCTGTCCCCTCCCGCAGGAAAGGTGGAATTCCTCCTCCCAACTTGGCTAATTCCACCCGGGGAGGGAGGGGCCCTCCTGGGTGCCCGAGACCCTCACACCTGCGCCTCTCCCCACACCCCCGCAGGCTCCTCGGACAGAGCCTGGATCAGAAGCTAGGGGACCCGGGAGGCCGCCAATGGGAGGGTCGTGGGAGGAGCCCCGGGAGAACGGGGTCGGAGGGGGGGGGATGAGGGGGATGACGGCGGCGAGAACCCCAGCGGGGCGGGGCGGGCCGGCACGTCCCGGTCGGGCTGCGGCGGAGCGAGCGGGGCCAGCTCTGCAGAAGGCGGCGGCTGGCCGGGACGGTCACATCCCGCTGCAGGGGCCGGCGGAGCAGCCGCACTGCCTCCAGCGCCGGGACTCAGGCCAGCGGCCAGGCCGCGCCGGCACCGCCCCCTGCTCGGGGACAGACTACGCGGCCGGTCCGAGCTCTGGGGGCCCCCGCAGCCCCGCGGCCCGCTCCCGCTACGCCTCCGCCTGCCCTCTGCCCGCAGCTCGGTCCCGCGCTGCCCGCCGCGCCGGGATGGGGTAGGGGCAGCGCCACGGAGTCGGGCGATGGGCCGCCCTCTGGGTACCGAGCAGCCCCCGGAGGCCTGACCGACCGCGAGGACCGGCGGAGGTGGGTGTGGGCCGGGCACAGCCGCACACTGGGGACGCCCGGGTGATGCAGGGGCGGGGAAGGCGTGGGGGAGAAGGGGGGCTCCGGGGCTGCTGTGGGCGGTGGGGAGCCCGCGAGAGCTGCTGCCACCCGTGCGTTCTGGGCAGTCCTTGAACCCCCCCCCCAACTCCTGCCACCTCCAGGAGCCCCGCCTGGATGTCAAGCGGATGCCCCAGTGCCTCCCAGCGGACTCGGTGGGGACCATGGCTTCGCTGATGCCCCTTTCCCCATATTTAAGCCCCACGGTCCTCCTGCTGGTCAGTTGTGACCTGGGCTTTGTGCGAGCGGGTGAGTAAAGGGGTAGTGGGGTTAACCAGAGCTAGTCCGTGGATGGAACCTGTTAACCTGTTAACTCTGGCACCCACAGACCGGCCTCCCTCTCCTGTGAATGTGACAGTCACTCACCTCAGAGCTAACTCGGCCACTGTGTCCTGGGACGTCCCAGAAGGCAACATCGTCATTGGCTACTCCATCTCCCAGCAAGTATGAATCACCCTTCTGCTCCCTCAACCTGTGTCCTTGGATCTCTGAACACTGCTTCAGTTACCCCCACCGCAGCCCTAAGCTCCCCTCCCAGTGGTGGGGGAATCTGGGAGCAGGTGTTCCCCGGCTCAAGCTGCCCTTTTCATCCTACTCCGTGGAGTGCTTGGATGTTCAAGAGTCCTGGGACTGGTGTGAGACCGCCCTCCTGTCCCATCATCTCCCTGCAGCGACAGAATGGCCCTGGGCAGCGTGTGATCCGGGAGGTGAACACCACCACACGGGCCTGTGCCCTCTGGGGCCTGGCTGAAGACAGCGACTACACAGTGCAGGTCAGGAGCATCGGCCTTCGGGGAGAGAGCCCCCCAGGGCCTCGGGTGCACTTCCGGACTCTCAAGGGTTCTGACCGGCTACCCTCAAACAGCTCAAGCCCAGGTGAGGGTCTCAGCTGCTCTCCACTCCCAAAAGCTTTGGATTCTCTGGCTTTCTACCTGGCCTTCAGCATCTTGTTTACTTCCCCCAAACAAGCCACAGTCTAGCTTAGATGAATAAAAGGATGATTTAATTCATCATACTGCCAAGAAACGAAGGAAAAAGGTTGGCGGGGGACTGGGTATAAACAGGCTGATAATGAATCGTTTGGGAGAAGGGCTTTTAAAGCCTCCTTTTACCTACCCTCAGTTCCCAGCCACCGCAGCCTGCGGAAGTACTCGCCCACAGCCTTCCTGCTTTTTGGTCTCTAACTACCTGTCCACCAACAGCTTCCTAGAGAGGGGTGACCAGGGGCAACCCTGCTCCCTGACTCTCCATCCTTACCTGTACCTGTCTGCATGGAAGAGCTCTGGTGGCCGCTCCCCGTAACCTGGAGTCTATCTCCTCCTTCTCAGGTGACATCACAGTGGAGGGTCTGGATGGGGAGCGGCCACTGCAGACGGGGGAAGTGGTCATCATTGTGGTGGTGTTGCTCATGTGGGCCGGTGAGTGAGCAGCTGGGCGGGAGACCGAGGATTGGGGGAGTGGGGCTCAGCGAAGGTGGGAGGTAGTGAAGGTTGTCGGGAGAAAAGGCAGGGAGAGAAATGGAGCAGGGAGATGCTTAGTTGAGGAGGGTGAGCAGAAGTTTGAGGAGAGGAAGGTTAAGAGGGTGGTGCTCGTACATGAGCACCAGGAATTCAAGGGTTTTCTTCTCAGATTTTCTAGAAACTGTGTGGGTATCTCACTGCCCTTCAAGGCTGTGAGTGGGGAGGTCAAGATCAAGGTGCAGATTGTATTGTTGTGTTTCAGCTGTAATTGGGCTATTCTGCCGTCAGTATGATATCATCAAGGACAACGACTCCAACAACAACCCCAAGGAGAAGGGGAAGGGGCCGGAACAGAGTCCTCAGGGAAGGCCAGTGGGGACAAGACAGGTGATGTGGGGCCAGTGAGGGAGGGAATGGTGATTTTGCTTCTAGGAGCAGCCAGGGAAAGGGAGAAGGCCAAAGAGGGGCAGGAAAAGAGGGGAAATGCATATTTGGGTTGGAGGAGGCTATTCCCTTCCTAAAATTAGAGACTCAAGCCATTTTCTTTTACAGAAAAAGTCACCATCCATCAATACCATCGATGTATGATGAGTGAAGAAACAGAACCAGACAACAGATGCACTAACAACCTGGGGATGGGGATAGGGTCAGGGAGAGCCTCAGATGGTGATCTGCCCAAGACTGAAGGATCCCACAGTCTCCTAGAGGATAATGACACTCCCACAATCTCAGGCCTGGTACCTGTCCTCTTTCCACTGTGAGCAGGGCCAGAAGGTAGGTCTCTTAGGGTCTGTGCCCCTGGACCTGGGGAATGGCTATCAGATGGGGTATGTCCTTTCATCCCCCAGGTCCAGGGGAGAGTCACTTGTTCAACTGTATCCCACTAGGTCCCAAATGGGGCCCCCATTTCACCTGCATCAGGATTCTTGGCATCCCCAGCTGCCCCCACATCTTGCCTCTGGGTCTCAGAGAGGGGTGTTGCTTTGGGTACTCCCCCTCCCCCGGCAATTAAAAGGAATTGTCTGGCTCTAGAGGCAGATGCCGCACTGCACTACTCCAATGTCTTCCATGGAGCCTCAGGTGCTCCCCCTCTCACCTGGCAGCCCCTCCAGCTGCTGGTGATCGCACCCCTTGGACATTTTTCCAATAAAGGTTCTTGGACAAACTGGAGCTGACTGTATGGTATACTGTATAGTATGCTGAAGACATTTCCCCACTGTCTCTCCCCTGACTACAAGGGCCTCTCACACCACCACCAACTGGACAGGAGCACTCTCGTTATTTTAAGGTGTTTGTTTTGATTCTCTAGCCTGGAATGGGTGGGGAGAGGCCAGAACTGGGTGTACAAAACTGGAGCCCTAGTTTCTTTTGTTTTGCTCAGTGAAAAGGGAGAGAAGGAAAAGAAGGGGGGCTGTAAGTTCTCCTGCAGCAGTGGAAACAAAGGTTATACCACATGAGAGGGGCCAGTAACCTTCTTATGTTCACCACCCACATTGACACCCAAGCTCTTCACCATTTATTCCTCCGACCCCTCCATCAACCTTGAGTTAATTTCCAGAAAAGGACTGAACAGTGTCTTGGGACAAATGAAAGAGCAGCTACACTAATGGATCCTTCGGTGCCATGTGCTCCTCCTATCCTGTGCATTCCCGTACCTATTCTTCCTTGCCCTCGCTTTTCCTTTTGTCTCTGTCTGTCTCTGTCTCTGTTCATTCGGTCGAAGTCAATAATAATTGTAAAGTGTGAATGAGTTGATATCCACTCTCTGCCACTATATCCAGAGGAGGATTATGGAAATAAAACTGAGGGGTTGGAACTCCCCTGTTGAAAGACTTATACTTTGGGCTCTGGGGCTACTTGTTTCCTGTGATAATAGAAGCTTTCCTCTACTCCTTCTTAAATTCCAAGGGGTGGGGGGAGGGTAGCACGGTGCCAGTGAGAGAAATACCTATTGACATTTGCAACCACTATGGGGAAAAGGCTTCGGAACCCAGAATCTGTCTGGACAGCATATGCTACACTTTCTGGAGAATTATAGGTCTTCTCAACTTCGAATCTTTCCAAAGGAGGTGTATGAATAACTCTTTCCTGCATCTCAGTCTCTCTGGTAGGTTATAAGAATTTAGACCAATAATTCTGAAAGGGACCCCAATCCAAGAAGTCAATATCCTTTCTGTTTAACCAAGCCTCAAGCCCAGGTATCACAAGACTTAACCTTACCCTATCAGGTGAGCCAAAGTCCTGTTTGCCCTCTGCCTTGAACCACAAAAGCATCCCAATCTGGGCAGCAGTCTTTAATCCACTGCTCCCCAATTCTGAAGTAGTACCTCTCACTGGCCACTGGTTCAGAAACACTCATCTCTCAGACTCTGGACACCTCATTTCTTGAGATGGAAGTGGCACGGGGTATAGAAGCATGGCATGGAGATAGGGAGCTAGGAATTCAGAAGCAATGTAAAGGCTGTTTAAATGCATCAGCTCTGAGTTGAATCCCAGTTACATCCTTTACTGACTGTTAGTTTGGGTAGTGACCCCTCTAATCCTGAGCCTCCCGGTATGTAAAATGGGACTAATAAATGCCATCCCCTTCAAAAGGTGGCTTTGAGAGTAAATGAGATAATGCAATACGACCCTTTGCACAGTACCTGGCAGACGCATACTGAATATTCCGTTAGCCATCATTATTAGCTTTGTGGTCCCGTGCAAATCACATAACCTATTTGGGTTCAATTCCGTCCGCTGCCAAACGTACGAAAGCAACTGCGCTGCTTTCCTCCAGGGTTGTGAGGATTCAAAGAACGCATTCAGTCACATTTACTCACATCAGGGCGCGAGAAGGACCGCGATTACGTAGGACCTCGAGTTTGCTGAGGTTTGTGGGCGTGGCTTGAGCTTGGGTTTGCAGGCAACGAGAGGATTGGTTGAGGAGAGGATTCGAGTCCTCTCGGGGCCCCGCCCTAGACCTCACTGCGCCTGCGCACGTTCTGTTTGCTTCGCCGCGAAGCTACGTGGTGACCTTGCGAAGTCTGTTGCGCAGCGGTCGCATCTGCGTCAGCAGCAGTCGCTGCGGCTGCGTGGCGGGTTGTCCAGGTAACCACGGGAGTTGTCGCTGACTGGTGGCATCTGAGAGACAGGTGTTCGTCATGCAGTTGAAGCACCTGAGGACCCTGCTGAGCCCTCAGGTGAGGAGTTGCGTGCCTCTTCCCTCCCCCGCCCGTCTTAACGTTCCAAGAAAAGTGGGGGAACTGAAATTTCATGATGTTGAGCGCCTACTGTATGCGGAAGACTGAAGGCTCTAGCGATGATGGGACTCTGCTCGGTGGATAGTGTGCAGTAGAGATGTACAGCCAACCTCGGTAGCTTTCATTCGGTTTCATTTAACATCAGTTGTGTACGAGGCCCCGTGCTCAGCGCACTTGTAAACAATGAGCATAAGTCTGCACCCAAGTAAACAAGCGCTTTAGGTGCAAGCCCCAAAGAGCGAGTGCAGAAGACCTCACGTTCGTTCTGATGATGAAGATATCAGATTCGGAAGAGGCTGAGCACTCGGGGAGGAACCATGCTAAAGAAAGGCTGGGTTTTGGAGCTAGGAGACCAGCATTCAAGTCCTAATGCCAGCTCTATTTTAAATAAATGACCCAGTACCGCCGACTTTAGCCCTCGACACACAGTCTCTCTGAGCGCTCACCCCACTCCTCCATTTGGAAAACGAGAGTAACAATAATAGCAACCTGAGGGGGTTTGGAGGAAGAGTTAAAGGAAGTAATGTACACAAAGGCCATTGCAAACTGAAAAGCAGTGTAAAAACTGATCGACAAGAGAGGAGAACATTCAAAATTCAAAGGACAAACTCCTACAAAGCTAATGATAGTATCTAATGATAAGTGAATGTTTCATATGTAGCAAGGCAGCGTAAGTTAAATAGTTAGGATTTGGTTTGCGGAGTCAAACATACATGGATTTAAATCTTGGTTCTACCACTTATAAACCGTGTATGTAAACTTGAGCAAATTACTTAACTTTTCGAACCTCAGGTTCCCCATTTGTAAAATATGCATAATAATGGCACCTGTCTCAGCGTTATGAGGTAAAAGGAGAATGCATATCAAGCCCTTATCAAAATGCCTAGTCTATGGCAACATCTTGTTAAAGGTTAGCTTTTATTATTCTCTTCCCTACTTCATTTTATCCTCACAACAGTGCTGTGAGGAATCAGGAAGGCTTCACAGAGGATGTGGCATTAGGAGAATAGAGGGAAGTTAGAAAAAAGTTTACTCACTGCTCAGTAAACTGCCCCGGAAACTGTAATTGAAAAATTATATTATCCTAATGGAATAATTAGGAATGAAAACCTCCTTCAGTCTTTCAGAGTAAGATATCATGATGCAGGGAAGGGCGAACGCCCAGGGTTGGCAAAATGATGAAGGAAGATGATGAGCAAATGTTATTGAGGAGCTCTCAGCCCTTCGAATCTAATTTAATCAAGAGTTGGAGGGTGGTAAAGGTGGTGATGTGGCTATTTTTTGACTGAGAATTTTGATGAAAAAAAAGCCCCCCCCCCCTTTTTAACCTCTGACTTTGGAGGTAGGTGGGTTAGGAGTGAAAAGTAACAAAGTTTGAAACCAGGGCTCTAGAGCCCAAGTAATTAATCACAGAATTGGAGCAGAAGCTAAATATTTTATTTTGAGGAGGGACGTCATCCTTAGTGCAGAACCGTTGAGGACCAGGGCTCGTGGCAGACAGACGTGGAAAGAATAATTCACTGGGAGATGATCACTTCTAAATTGGGCATCTGTTCAGTGCGTAGTTTTTTTGAGGGGGGAAACCCAAAAAACTAGGTGGCATTTTCATCCTAAGTCTCAACTCTGATTGTCTTACTCCCCATTCTGGAACTTTCACTGTCTCTCCCTTTCCTACCAAATAAGCCCAAACTCCTTGGCCAAATTTCAGAGATCTTTCTTGAGCTGGCCTCACTGTTTTTCCTGCCTTACTTCCTCTGTTCTATTTGCAAGATAGTGTCAGCTAAATTAAATTACTGTTTCTTGACCAGACTTGCCTTTGCTCATGTCATTCCTTCTGCCTCAGATAATTCTCCCCATTTAACTGCATCCATTTTTCAAAGCTTGAAGTTGATCATTTAAACATAAAATTATGTCAGACTTCTCCAGACTATTGTTGTGCTTTGTATGTGCCTCTCTAATGGGATTTTTCCTGGTTTTGCACCATCTTAATAGCCTGAGGCAGGGACCATATTTTGCTCTTTGTCTCCCTCTCAGCTCCTGGCCACGTGCCTTTCTCAGTAAGGTATTCAAAAAATATTGACTGAATGGCTAAAAACAAAAACCTATTTTAAAAAAATCTTATCAGACCACTTGAATTTATTTCAGCTGCAGTCCTGGGATACGAGGGAGCAAGGCTATTGCAGGGGCACATTGGGACAGTTGATTCAGCATGTCACCTCTTAGTGTATTTGCATTATGGGTTTCAAAGCACCTTGTTCTCCTGGTCCGGGATTTTATAGCCCTGGAGACCAGGATGCATCACAAGCATCTCTTTGTTTTAAGGACTATGATGAGGAAAATTGACCAAAGTCACACTAGAAGTAAAGGAACTAGAAATGCTTTTGTCATTCTAGACGAACACCTGGGTTTATTTTTGCCTCCGCTGCCTCTGCAGGATGGAGCTGCAAAGGTGACCTGCATGGCTTGGTCCCAGAACAATGCCAAATTTGCCGTCTGCACAGTGGACCGAGTGGTGTTGCTCTATGATGAGCACGGGGAGCGGAGAGATAAATTCTCCACCAAACCAGCTGACATGAAGGTGAAGAGAGTACTCTGTGTATACTTAACCTGTTGATGGGGCCTTACGAATCTGGGAAACTTCCTAAAACTTCCCCAGCCATTGGCATAGGAAATGGCCTGCCCTTTCTTTTCTCAGGATAAATCCCTCAAGCTCATTACAGTCACACATACACCTCTTCTCCTTTCTTTTTCATGTGTACTCACTACTTCTTTTTCTTTTCTTTTCTTTTTTTAACTCTTAGTATGGCCGGAAGAGCTATATGGTGAAGGGCATGGCTTTTTCTCCCGATTCCACTAAAATTGCCATAGGACAGACCGACAACATCATCTATGTGTACAAGATTGGAGAAGATTGGTGAGGACAGAGACTGGCAGATGGGGTGACCTGGAAAAGAAGGGGAAGGCAGGAAGAAATGCCTCACTGGGGAAGGGGGAGTAGAGAAGATGATGGTCCGGGCTGGAACGTGGCAGGCAAAGGCCTTCCAGAGTATGTTGCTGCTTCCCTACCTTTGCCTGCCCCATGTGTTCTGAGATCCCGTCCCTAGTGGAATCAGCCTAAGGTCAACATGAGGCCCTTTAAGGTTCTGGGGAGCCTTTGATACAGCATCTTTTTTACTATTCCAAAGCTGTTTAGACTCCATTTTATGCCTCCTTTCAGGGCTCCTGTGGAATGGTAGGAAACGCTAAGGGGGCAGGGAAGGTATCTGCTCTTTCTTCCCGTTCCCCAGCATCATGTGTGGCAATTTATTTATGAAAGTGTTTTTAATATGCTTTCCCTCCTTTTATTTGGCAGGGGTGACAAGAAAGTCATCTGTAACAAATTCATCCAGACGGTAAACTTCAGACCTGTCTCTGGGAGATTAGGATGAACCAACATGTATCAATATATCTACTTATAAATGTAACCAGGAGTTGCGGTTTTTTTTAACATGTGAATCTGAGCTTTCCAGCTGCAGAGGATGGTGCCGCCTGGCTGCTCATCCTCGTCTGCTGTCCGCCTTGAGCCCAGATGTGTCCTCTCCTCCGCTATAGGCGACCGGGGTGGTGGCGTGTGGCGGGGGCTTCAGTTTGTTACAAATGTGCTAAGCTACAGGACAGGGTTATCCTTTTCATGATTTCCCTCTTCCAGAGTGCCATCACTTGTCTGCAGTGGCCAGCAGAGCACATCATTGTCTTTGGCCTGGCTGAAGGGAAGGTAAAGGAGGAAGAGAAACAGAGGAGAGGTGGTGGGTGGGGATAATGGTTCTGGAGAGAGAAATATGGCTAAACGTCTCCCTTAGGGTCAAGTTGTATGTTGGCGGAAAAAACAGAAGGACCGGTTTTTTGTTATTTCATTTGTTTCCCTTGGATCTGGGTGGGATTGAAAGTAGCCTAACCAGACTTGTATCCACCTTCCCATTTTCAGGTTCGTTTAGCAAACACTAAAACTAATAAATCATCTACCATCTATGGGACAGATTCTTACGTGGTATCACTGACGACAAAGTGAGTAAGGAAGAGCAGTATCCCAAGAGCTTGGAAATGTAGCAAGAAGCGATGGCGATGTCGGGACTGGGAGACTGTAATATGGAAGATGGGGAGGACTGGTGGCAGGGAGCCCAGGTAGGGTAATGTGTGACAGAGAAGGGGGATTTCTTGGTGAGACAGAATAATCTGTTTCCTCCTCTTCCCCTTTTTTAGTTGCTCTGGGAAAGGAATTCTGTCTGGTCATGCAGATGGCACCATCGTTAGGTATTTCTTTGATGATGAAGGCTCCGGAGAGTCACAGGTATGACTGAAGGATGCTGTGGGGTGGGGGTAAGGAAACCCAAGATCCCTCCTAGAGGAGGTTGAACATGAAGATTGAGGTGCTGGGGGAAGCGGCTGGAGGAGAGAGAGAGAGGCATTCGGGTGCAGCCACAGGGAGAATTGATGTTCAGGAGAACAGAGCTTAATATTTATGGGAAAGGGAGAGTCAAATGGAAAGGATTCTGAGAGTGAGGGAAAGTGAAAATTATTATCTATGTAAGTAAATTTATATGTATAAATTCACAGGGAAAAAGTCATTTACTCACAAGAGGGAAAAGGGAAAAGATGGGGGATAAAGGGAATGTTCGTGTTTTACTCTATATAAATCTCTGTTGTTTGAATAACTTACATTAAGAATTACTTCTATAGGAGCACGTGGCTGGCTCAGTCGGTGGAGCATGTGACTCGATCTCAGGGTTGTGAGTTCGAGCCCCACGTTGGCTGTAGAGATTACTTAAATAACTAAAACTTAAACAAAATAATTACTCATGTAATAATTAAATTTATTTCCCCTAAAAAGAAAGAGTCGTATGCTCCCTGTGCGTCTACCCAGTTTTGGTTAATGTGTAGGATATCTCCCTTTGGGAGGGCCTTATAGGTGTTTATTAAAGAACTCCGGCATACAAGTATTTTGAGGTTTTCTCTTGAGCACAACGTCAGTAAGTGTGTCCGTATTTCATACATATGTGTATGAGAGTATAAAACAGAAAGACAATTTGTGATGTCCTCCGGTTTAGGATGTGTTGGGGTGGGAAAATATTGGGAGGAAGATTTATACAGAGTAGGATGGTCAGAGTGACTGTGGCAGGTGCTAGGAAGGAGAAATTCCCGGCTGGAGCTTTTAGTCGGAGTGATTGAAACCCTCTACTTCTGTCTTAGGGGAAGTTGGTTAGCCACCCGTGTCCACCCTATGCCTTGGCGTGGGCAACCAACAGCATCGTGGCTGCAGGCTGTGATCGGAGAATTGTAGCCTATGGAAAGGAAGGCCATGTGCTACAAACTTTTGATTACAGCCGTGACCCTCAGGAGCGGGAGTTCACCACAGCTGCCGCAAGTCCTGGGGGCCAGTCTGTTGTGTTGGGAAGTTATGACAGGTGGGTCCCTTTCCACGGGCATCTTCGGCCCACTTTCCCTGTGTACGCTCTGCTCTAGCCCAGTTATTCTCCACCAGAGTGGGAGACTGGATAAGCATCAAGTGTATGTTGAAAGAGATCCTCGGGTTTTAATTCACACACTGCCCTTTCCCTGCTGCCACCATCCGTTGGCACTCTGGCAGTTCCAGAGTGCACCAGGATTTTGTGTCTCTGTGCCTCTCTTTGGGACTCCACAGTGCAATTCATCTCCACTCTCTCTGTATTACCATTGCCTCTTTTCAGACCACTGGCTTAGTGTTTATCACATTATATTACACTTTGGTGTTTATAGCTATCTGGCTAAATGGAAATGCCCTCGAGAAAAGGGCCTATTCATTTTTTTTTTTTTAGATCTCCAGTGCCTAAATTAGCGTCTAGTACACAATATATGCTTAAACGTTTGGCTAACGAGTGAATGGAGGGAAGGATGAATGATGGCACAGTAAATAAACAGCTAGGGCCTGGGTCCCCACACGTCCGCTTTGTCAGCCCTGTCCTTCAGTCTCATGTGGGTCTCTTCCTTCCTTTTTCTCTGTTTCCTACCATTTCTCTTTTCTTTTTCCTTATTTCTCTATGGCTAACAGCTCACTTTTCTTACCAGCCGTGATCTCATTTTGTTTTCTCCACTTCTAACCCTCTCACCCCATTTTACTTTTGGCTTAATTTTCCCAAGTTTCTTCCTTTGAACCTTTTTGTCCTCTCCTATGAGATTCCCTAGCTCATGTGTTCTCTTTGACTTCCTTTCATCTCTAATACAGCAAGACTCATTGCCTTCAGTTACCCACCCATTTCCACTCTTTTGCTCAGCCTCCATCTCTTCTAAAAGCCGTCTACTTAATTTCAGACTTCGGGTGCTCAATTGGAGCCCTCGAAGAGGCATCTGGGAAGAGGCAAAGCCCAAGGAGATTGCCAACTTATACACCGTCACTGCCTTGGCCTGGAAACGGGATGGCTCACGACTCTGTGCGGTGTGTTTCACTAGTAATCCCTTTCTGCATGGGTGACTTTCGCCAAACTAGGACAAATCTGGCCTTATCCTAAAGCACTCTCTCCTGAAACTAGAGAATCTCCTCTTCCCTTTTGACTCCAACCTAAAAGTATGACATTAAAGGCAGGAAAGAGAAATTCGCACTTTATTGGAAGCCAAAAGAGACAAAGAATTTTGTAGGCAGGACTGATTTCTCCCTTTCATCCCATCACTATCCATGAGTCCTGTGATTGCCACCTCTTTCCATCTGGTACTTTCAAAAACTGCCAGCCCTTTTACTGCCAACTCTTCTCTAGATTCTAGAACCTAGGTTTTGAGGGTGTCTCTAGATATCCTCCCCATGCCTGTTATCTTTTATGTCGTCACTTCCCCTTCTAGGGCACACTCTGTGGTGGAGTGGAACAGTTTGACTGCTGCCTCCGGAGGAGCATTTATAAGAACAAGTTTGAGCTGACGTATGTGGGACCTAGCCAGGTAAGCAGCTGACAGCCTGCTGCACCGAGATCTTGTCAGTGCTCGTTCATCCTTGTGTTGCTTTCCTGCCTTCTGGACCCAGCCACAGTGTCAAATTTAACCCCTGGCAGAGCTGTTCTGGAGAACAGAATGTGTTGGGCAACTCTTTGGCAACTTTCCTGCTCTGGCACTTCCAGCTTATTGTAAGAAAAGATTGAAACACCAGACTTAAGGGGTACAGAGATTGCCACTTATATCTTTCTGGTTTAAAGCTTTACTACCTGGGGTGCCTGGGTGGCTCAGTCAGTTAAGCATTGGACTCTTGATGTCAGCTCAGGTCATGACCTCAGGCTTGTGAGATCAAGCCCACATCGGGCTCCACGCTGGGCATGGAGTCTGCTTAAGATTCTTTCTCTCCCTTTCCCTCTGCCCCAACCCATACCCCCATCCCTCTATTCAAAACAAAACAAAACAAAACAAAAACGGAAAATACTTACTACCTCTATGCTGTCATCTGGGGAGTTTAGGATTACGCGAGTGAACGACGCTGCCTTAGGGCCGCTGAATTCACGTGTATGACATTGCAAGGTAATTTCTTAGTTCATGAGCCCACTTTTTCCTCTACCTCTGTCCTCTTTTCCTTCCGTTTATTATTCATCGGTCCCTTCGTTCTTTTTTAAAGATTTTGTTTACTTATTTGAGAGAGAGAGTGTGTACAGGAGTGGGGGAAGGGGCAAAGGCAGAGGGAGCAGCAGGCTCTCCGCTGAGCAGGGAGCCCGATGGACTCAGACGTGGGGCTCAATGGGGCTCGATCCCAAGACCTCAAGATCATGACCTGAACCGAAGGCAGATGCTTAACCAACTGAGCCACCTGGGGAGGGGTCCCCTCTTTTTTTTTTTTTTTTTAAGATTTTACTTTTAAGTAATCTCTACACCCAACATGGGGTTCAAACCCACAACTGAGATCAAGAGTTGCACGTTCCTCTGACCGAGCCAGCCAGGGGCTCCCATTCTTTCATTTTCTATCCATTCTTTATGTGTGAGCACTGTTAAGTATTGAGAATACAAAATTGTTATCTTTATTGTATTGTCCCTTAATCAAGAAGATCATTCTAGCAAAGGAGACAGGTATATGAAATAACAGTATGGTACACCATGGTTAAAGTCATCACAAAGATTTTCACAAGAGGTACAGGAATGTAGAGAGAGTGAACTATGTATTGTGAGCATCGAAAGAGATAATCTTTGAAAGCACTTCATAAGTAGTAAAGCGCTACGTGAATGTGAGGTGTCATTTTTACCAACAATAGCCTAGGCTAGGTGAGGAAACCAGATATTAGTTTTGTTTAACAGTGTGGAGGTGGGCAGGGGTCACAGCATGCTCACCCCTCTTTGGGGTTGGGGGAACCCTAAGGGAGCTCAGACTTGTACCTTCCGAGGTGATTGTGAAGAACCTGTCATCGGGGACCCGAGTGGTACTCAAGTCACACTATGGCTATGAGGTGGAAGAGGTGAAAATCCTGGGAAAGGAACGCTACCTGGTGGCGCACACGTCAGACACGCTGCTTCTGGGGGACCTCAACACTAATCGCCTTAGCGAGGTAGGAACCACAGATGGAAGGGCGGGAATGGAGCATCTTGGGTTGCTACTTCAGGGGAGCCAGGGTCCCTAAGGGGAAGATCTCTGAAGAAAGCTCTAACATGCTGGTGTTGGGGACCCAGTGGACCTGGGAGTGAGACCCAGGAGGTTTTAGAGTCCTGGAATGGGAACAGTCCACTGTTGGACTGTTTTTATACCATCTCTCAGAAATCTAGAAACCTAGGGCAGAATCTGACGCAGCACCTCTTTTGTGCAACATCAAGACCTTCCTAAACTCGATCTCTCCTCCTACCTGTCCTTCTTTCAGTGTTGCCTTGGATACTTGTCCTACATTGTTCTTTATGTCTCCTCCGTCCGTTACAGGTAGCTTGGCAGGGATCTGGTGGCAATGAGAAGTATTTCTTCGAAAATGAAAATGTGAGTAGAGCTCGATTAACCGTCACCATCTCAGTAAACCTCCTCTAGCTCCTATGTCGGAAGGATGGCAAGTGGCAAGGGGTTGAGGAGACAGCAGATAAAGACAGGAGGGTGAGGTAGGCAGAGGAACAGAATAATGAGAAAAGTGGGGGTCACTTTGAACTGACAGGACACTTCCTTCTACTACCATTGGTCTCTTTCTTCATGCAAACTTCCCACCACGTGACAGTTCCACTCATCCCCAGGTGTGCATGATCTTCAACGCCGGAGAGCTAACCCTGGTGGAATATGGGAGTAATGATACCCTGGGTTCTGTACGTACTGAATTCATGAACCCCCACCTCATCAGGTAACCCCACAAGGTTCTAAATTTTTGAAACCCAAAAGAATTCCTTTTTAACTTCTAACTCCTATATCCTCAAGATTAATCTGAAAACTTCATCCCGTGTGGTACTTCGGGGCCCTTGATAAACTTCCCGATGGCCCGAGCCCATTCTGCCTAACCTCCCCCTTCGTGTTTCAGTGTCCGTATTAATGAGAGACGTCAACGAGGAATGGAAGACAATAAGAAATTGGCTTATCTTGTTGATATTAAGACTATTGCTATAGGTGAGTAAGACTCTCTCATAATTCTGATAACAAAACAGATGTTTATAGTACGCTTCCATATCACAGGATTGTGTCCAGTGGAGAATCCAGGAATCTGAGAGGGACCAGGTAAATGTGTGACCCTGCTCTTACAGAGGGTATGTGGTGTTCAAATCCTTGTTTGCAAGTCTGTATCTAGCTGTACAGATCCAGATACACAGTTACATGTATCGGCCTGTCCATAATTATTCATGTTCTCTGGTCATGTATCTTAGGGCTGGAAATTGTGAATTGTAGAGAGGAACCGTTAGTAAACTCATGAATTTTCTTGTTTAGACTTCATTAGGATAATAGACTATTTGAACCAGAAGGGGACTTATTTTCTGTAGAGTTTGTCATTAGTAGCCAGTGATGACAAACTTTATTTGAATTTCGCAAGTGTTCACATAAATAAATAAATCTTATTTTATATATTAATAGTTAACTCTCTATCATGAAATGTTTCAAGCATAGAAACATGTAGATAGAATAGCATAGCATTCCCTACGAAGTATAGAGAATAGCATATCCGTAAAGTGTTGTTAAGAGCAAGGGTCTGGAGTCAAACCTCCCCACTTCTGTAATTATACCTGTGGGATCTTAGGTAAGTTTCTTAACCTTTCTATATCTCAATTTCCTTGTCCACAAAATGGGGATAGAAATAGTACCTACCTTATATGAAAAGCACTTAGACTAACGTCTGGCACATAATAAGCACTTAATAAATGTCAGGTATTAATAATATTATTATTACTTGCGTACCCGTACCCAGTTCTGTCATGTCCTGACCTTTCATTATATTTACTTTGGATCTTTTATCTCTTTTCTTACTGAGGGACATTTAAGTTGTTGGTTTTTCACCATTTCCAGTGTTTCGGGTCTCTAAGGTTTATACCTAGAGTGGAACTGCTGAATCATAGAGGTACATCTGCAGGTTCACTAAATATTTCCAGATTGCTCTCCAAACAGATTGTACCGGTTTACATTCCCACCAGCAGTTAGAGGTCCCAGTGTTCTGCATCCTCTCCAATACTTGAAATTGCCCAATTTCATAATTTGGCTCAATCTGACGTATGTGAAGTAATATCTCATCATATTAATTTTTGTTGTCCACTTGTTTATTGGCCATTTGGATTTCTTCTGCGTGTTGCCAGTTCTTATCCCTTGCCTATTTTTAAAAATCAGGCCGTCTTTTCCTTACCGACTTGAAGGAGTTCTGTGTGTGTCTAGCCTTTGATGGGCATTTGTATCACGGAATTTTGTCTCAGCCTCTTTTAGTGTTCAGACATTTTTAATTTTAATGTAGTTCATTGAATCACTTTTTAAGAAGTAGTTTGTGATTTTTGAGGCCTCATTTAAGAAGTTTCCCTGGGGCGCCTGACTGGCTCAGTCAGAGGAGCATGCAAATCTTGTTCTCAGGGTCGTGAGTTCAAGCCCCAAGTTGGGTGTAGCGATTACTTAAATAAATAAAACTTTAAAAAAGAAAAAGTTTCCAGGGGCGCCTGGGTGGCACAGCGGTTAAGCGTCTGCCTTCGGCTCAGGGCGTGATCCCGGCGTTATGGGATCGAGCCCCACATCAGGCTCCTCTGCTGGGAGCCTGCTTCTTCCTCTCCCACTCCCCCTGCTTGTGTTCCCTCTCTCGCTGGCTGTCTCTATCTCTGTCGAATAAATAAATAAAATCTTTAAAAAAAAAAAAGAAAAACAAAAACAAAAAGTTTCCTACTCCCTCCTATATTTTAATATTTTGTGTTTTGCTTTCCACCTGGAGTTAATTTTTGTGCATAATGTAGATATGGATCATACTTTATTTTTTCCATATTTAACCATTTATTGGAAATCCATTCTGTACTCACTTATTTGTAATGTTACCTCTTATAAATCAAGTTTCCAAATACATATGGGTCTGTTCTTAAGATACTTTTACAGTCATGAATTCTATGTTTCATATCAGATTGTTGAGCTCAGAAAGTATCTAATGGAAATAATATAGTCTGGTGCCCCGTGTTCCAGTGGCAATAATGAGCTGTGAGACTTTGGACAAGTCACTGAACTCCATAGGGCTCATCTTCAATAGTATATAAAATGACAGAGTTCTTCTCTTAACCTTTTTGGTTACCAACCCCTTTGAGTATCTAATTAAAATCATAGATCTTTTCCCAGAAGAATATACATAAATATATAATTTTGTATATAATTTCAGGGTGTTCACAGAAATAGGGTCCCCACAGCTCTAGTATTCCATGATTCTACTTATAAATTGGGACATTAAAACATGGCTTTATTTATTTATTTATTTATTTTTTTTTTAAAGATTTTATTTATTTGACAGAGAGAGAGACAGCCAGCGAGAGAGGGAACACAAGCAGGGGGAGTGGGAGAGGAAGAAGCAGGCTCATAGCGGAGGAGCCTGATGTGGGGCTCGATCCCGTAACGCCGGGATCACGCCCTGAGCCGAAGGCAGGCGCTTAACCGCTGTGCCACCCAGGCGCCCCCTAAAACATGGCTTTATCATTTTGCTTTTTAATTAAAGGAGATTTCATTTTTACGTTGGTCTTCCCAGGCGTAGACATTAGCTGGCATTTGGTCTTTCGCTTCAGCACGTATAACAAGGGCAGGACATTGCACATTGGTAACGTATACAAATGAGAGTTTGAATGGGCTGTGTTCAGGAGACTCCCTGAAAGCATCCTAGCCAGTCCTGAGTGGTCTGCTCTAAGTGTGATCATTTCTTACGATGTCTACAAAATTCACACCAAACTGAAATACTCATGCTCAGCACACTCAGCCTAACTTTACTCAGAGGTTTCCCCTGTTGTATCTGTGTGTCTTCTCCACCATTTGCCCCTCAGTGCTCTTACATCACAGGCACTCAAAGTGCCGGTAACTCCTGGGAGCAAATATATATGTTCATCAAGGTCATTTCATCCATCAGCTTTCTCTGACTGATGTGCTGGAATTGGGGATCTTCCTTAATGTGCTCAGTGCTGCCTTCCAGAGGATTTCGTGAGTAACAGAAGCCAGTTGCTCTGATTTGTTCTGATCTGCTGTGAGACAACTCCCAAGAATGCCAGAGAGGAGTTACATTTCTTGATGGATCTCGACCTTTTGAGTTAACTACAGAGCTAAACAAAACCTGTACAATTTTTTTTAAGATTTATCTATTTATTTTTAAGAGAGAGAGCGAGCATGAACGGTGGGGGTGGGGGGGTTGCAGAGGGAAAAACAGACTCCCTGCTGAGCAGGGAGCCCAATGTGGGACTTGATCTCAGGACCCTGGGATCATGACCTGAGCCGAAGGCAGATGCTTAACCGACTGAGCCACCCAGGCACCCCAAAACCTTAGAATTTTAGTAGAAATCTAGTATTGGAAGCATTTTAGCAAAATTATGTTGTATTGGCCGTTTGCATTCCTCAGACTCTAGACTGATGCAACATTCTTAAAGCCCAGTGTACGAGTGAAGGCAAGACTTTTTCAGGGTGCCTTGTGCCCTGTATATGATTATGTGGAACCTGTCTTCTTAACCCTGTCTCCTTTACTTTGTAGTGGATCTGGTTGGTGGCTACAACATTGGCACCATCAGCCACGAGAGCCGTGTGGATTGGCTGGAACTTAATGAAACTGGGCACAAGCTTCTCTTCAGGGACCGGAAACTTCGTGTAAGGAGGGTTACTAAGGCCTTAGCCACGGAGTAGTCTGTAGAGGATGTGGTACTACCTACCAGCAGGGACTGGGGGGCGCAGGATGGGACACAATTTCTTGGTGCGCTATGCCATTAACATAGCAAAAGTCACACAAGAATCAACATTGTGTCTGCTATCGTAGCCTGTCTTATATTTAAGGAGATGGTCTCATGATGGCACCAAAGTCAAGAGGGGAATTTGGGAGCTGGTTTGTCTTTTACTCGTCACAAGTCTATGCCTTCGTGGAACTGCCTCACCCCCGCATGCCCACCTGACCTTTCCCCACACCTGTTGCACTGTTCCTCAGCTACGCTTACCTGACAGCATTAAAGCTGGATCCAGGACGGTCTCCCTTGAGCCCCTTATTGACTCTGATCTCAATATGGTATCACCAAAGAGCTCAGCCTCAAGGGCAAAAAAACTATCTGGTGATTTTTCGTTTCATTTTCGTTGTGATATGAAAGCCCCATCACAAATTTCTAGACCATTTAATGCGCTCGGAGGCCTTTTGTAATCCAGTCTGGCAACTCTGGCCCAGAGTTACCCTAAGAACAAAAGTCTGACCTTCACCTAACGTAAATTTCTGGGTGTAGCCCTTTGCTCACGTGGTCAGCTCTTACTGGCCAGAGTCGGGATATACCAAGTCAACGTAAACTTCAAGCGTTGCAGGTCAGTAAGCTTTGAAATTCAGCGTCTGCCTGACTGGTGGGTCCGTTTGCCACATTTCACCGTTAGAGAAATGGGCAAGATCAGAAGACACCCCGTAGCCCCTTGTAACTGTGCTGTCTTCCTCTTCCTTCGTCAGTTACATCTATACGATATTGAAAGCTGCTCTAAGACAATGATCCTCAACTTCTGCTCCTACGTGCAGTGGGTCCCAGGAAGTGACGTGCTGGTAGCTCAGAACCGAAACAGCTTGTGCGTGTGGTACAACATTGAGGCACCTGAGAGGGTCACCATGTCCTCTATTAGGGTATGTCGGCACCAGGGCACATTAGACGTAGTGTCAGACTGAGGAAGCTCCAAAGGTTATTGGGTTTCCTCCGGCCCACCACTCATAATCTGCGATAGAGTTGGCAAGTAAAGCTTAGATCCTTCCGCACAGTGGGCTAGGTCCCAGAACCATCCTTGTTCAGATTCCTGACATTATATTAGGTCCTTGGAACGTGCCTGTCTATTACAGTGGCCTGGGAATTCACCAGGTCATCATGAGTTCTCTTAAGCTGGAAGAGCCTTCATAGGAGGGCAGTTCTGTGTCAGTTCCTATGTGCGGGCCGTCTGTTGTAAGCTGTTCAGAGCTCCTCTTTTATTAGACTGAAGATCAGACACTCTCCTATCCCGCCAGCATCACATACATTCCAGTGATCTTCCAGAATCGGGGAGGCAGCTGTGAAAACAAGAGAGGCTCCTGTGCTAGGCTAGGATGACTGGTGTGGGTATAGAGAGAGCGTGTGAGAGGCTCTTTTTGTCTTTTTTCTATATCTTCTTTTCCTCCTTTCTTGGCCCATTTTAGACTAGTTAAGTTTGGGGTTTGGGGGTGGTTTTGTCCTTTTTTAAACACCATTTTTCACGTTTTTTGCTTTGGAGGTTATACAGTTGGTTCCTATAGTGGTTACCCTCAGAAGTTTACCATATCCTTAAATTAACAGTCTCAAATTTTAGCATCTGACCCCCCGGCAAATGATACAAGGACCTTAACTTTGATTACCTCCCCTTTGCATTATTGTCCAGTATTTTGTTATCCCCAAAGTCAGTATTCTTTTACACAGCCAGAATTTGGTTACGTTTACCATCATGGTGCCAGTTTCTCGGTTCACTTTTTCTTTTTGCATTGGTGATCTTCCCTCTGGAGTTCTTTTTCTTCTTGAGAGAAAGTGTTTTGAAGATAAATACTCAGTTTCTGAAAATTACTGATATGGAATTATCTGAAAATGTTTTTATTTGGCCTGTTCTTGAAAGATATTCAGACTCCGTACCCAATTCTACACGGACAGTTTTTTCTTTGCCTTTTGCAAATACTGTCCCATTGACTGACTTCCTTAGTTCTGCAAAGTTTATTAACAGCCCCTCCTGTTGTCTTGTTGCTTTTTTTTAAAGATTAAATTATTTAAATAAATAATTTGAGAGAGAGGGAGAGAGGGAGAGAGAGCACGCAAGCGAGCATCTGAGCAGGGGGAGGGGCAGAGGGAGAGGGAGACGCAGACTCCTTGCTGAGCAGGGAGCCTGATGGGGGGCTCGATGCGGGACTCGATCCAGGGCTCAATCCCAGGACTCTGAGATCATGACCTGAACCAAAGGCAGACGCTTAACCAACTGAGCCACCCAGGCGCCCCTGTCTTGTTGCTTCTCAGCATTCTGAAGCTTCACTACAATATATCTGCATATAAATGTCCTTTTACTTATCATGCTTGGTGTGTGGGGGGGGGCACACATCTGCGAGGACGCCTCATTCCTCGGCCATGAGCTCTTCAAACCTTGCTTCTCTCAAGTTCTCTAGTCTCACCCTCAGAACTCTCATTAGGCATGTGTTCCGTGTCTTGTCCCGTCTTTGTGCCTCTACAACCGCTTACTCTTCCTTTGTCCTTCTCACTTCGTGCTACATTCGGGGTAATCCCTTACAAAACATCTTGCAGGTCAGGGGTTCGCTTTCACCATCATCTCATCTGCTGTTGAAACCACCCATTGAGTTTTTTTACTTCAAATATTGAATTTTTCATACGGTTTTATTTGGTTCTTTCTCCAGTCGGCCTGGTCGTTTTTTCTAGTATGTGTGCTGCCGAAGTGAGCACAACTTGGCCATTTTTGATAGTCTCTTGTCTCTTGCTTAATTTTTCACTCCATCTTTTAGGTCTTTAAACATTTTATACTTACTTTATATTCCATAACTGTTTTTTTCATAACTGTTATTTTTAATATTGGAAATCCTCGGAGGTCCAAAAATGCTGTAGTTATTGTTTACTTCTTTGTGGTGGTTAACTTACATTTTGGTACCTTTTTTTTCTTTTATTGGGAGCTCATGTTACATCAAATATAATCTTTTAGAACCGCAAGCGCCTCACATGGGCATGTTTTCCTCCAGAGATGATTAGTGTTTGCTTCTGCAGGAATCAGGCATATTAATGACTTTTGTTCCCTTTCCTAGAGAGAGGATCTCAGATTTCATGACTGACAGATTCTCAGATTTGGCCCCTCACCCTGCTGGAGGAGCCCTGGTTTATTCTCCCACTACTGTGTTTGCCATCAGGGCAACTGTACTCTTTCCACTTGCTCTCCTGTTTTTTCCTGTTCAGGTTTTAGCTTACTGACCTCTTTCTTTCTTTCTTTCTTTTCTTCCTTTTCTTCCCTTCCTTCCTTTTCTTCCCTTCCCTTCCTTCCCTCCTTTCCTTCCCTTCCTTCCCTCCTTTCCTTCCCTTCCTTCCCTCCTTTCCTTCCTTCCAGTGGGAGACTAGGAATCATGACTAGTGATTTCTTCAGGTGAACTCAGCAACGAATGCATTAAAAAATCTGTCCCAGGTTGAAGTTATATTTTAACAGGAGGACTCGAGCTAGTAGCAGAAGTGGAAGCACACTTTGTGAGTTTACCTCCAGGCTTTAGTGCGGGCACAGCTCTGAGTGTGCTCTAACCCGAGGGCATTAGCATAGATAAGGAATTCTTACCTGCTTGAAAGAAACTAAATGTTAGCAAACAAGGGCCACTATAATTCCCCCAGTGTGTAAACGTTAGGGTTGGGTAAGGGTGGGTCCATTCTGCAATGGAGTCCATGGAAACACTAACCTGGAATTCGGGTGGGGTCTGGGGATTGAAATTTTACAGGGCGATGTGGTAGGTCTGGAGCGGGGCGGGGGGAAGACTGAGGTGATGGTGACGGAAGGTGTGACTACAGTTGCCTACACGCTGGATGAGGGCCTGATCGAGTTTGGAACCGCCATTGATGACGGCAACTACACCCGGTGAGGGGCTGCCCTGATACCCGGTGAGGTGGTCGGAGAGTCTGGTTCTGAGGCGGGAGGACCTGGGATGGGCCGGACAGCTGGCCACATCACCCCCTGCCCCATCACCAGTATTCCTCTGCATCCTGCCGACCCTGGACTCCTGCTTCCCTTCCTTCTCTCTTCAGGGCCACAGCCTTCTTGGAGACTCTGGAAATGACCCCAGAAACAGAGGCAATGTGGAAGACCTTGAGCAAACTGGCGCTTGAGGCGCGGCAGCTGCACATCGCCGAGAGGTGAGGCAGACCAGAACTGAGGTGCCAGGCAGCTAGGAAGGATGGCCAGGGGGTATTGTGCCCGGGGGAGGGGCGCTCCTCCCAGTGCTAAGGTACCGCTCCCCTCCCCCTCATGCCAACAAATGTCTTAGAACACTTCCAGGTAGTTATTCCAAACATTCTTCCATCCCAGGTTATAGGAGTATGTCTTGTCTTTGGTTCCCCTTCTTGTAAGTAGGTGCCCCTTCAGAGTTTTAACACCCATACCCTCCAATCCATGTGTTGATGCGTATTTCCCAGTGTGGTAGTGTAGGTAGTAGGACAAACTTGGGACTCCAGACTCTGAGTTATCTTGGCTCCATTTACCAGCTTGTATAAACTTAGGTTAAGGGAACCTTTCCAAGCCTTGGTTTCTCAATGTCCTCTCTGTAAAATGGGGGTAATAATAGAATTTACCTGCTAGGGCGGTAATGAAGAACCATGTGGGGCAGTGAGGAAAGTGAGAATCTGTGCAAAGAGCAGATTCTAAGTGCTCAGTAAACATCACTGCTGCTCTTTTGTCCAGGCGTCAGTCCTCTTGGATCCCTTCTTTCCCATGTCCCCACAGCTAGACCCCCAGCCCGTCCTAGGGCCCTGACCCAGCATCTTCAGAATACATCCTGAAGCTCTTAATGTCCAGCTCTACTGTGTCCAGCCTAGAACAGACCACACCTCTCCCTGCACTGTCACAAGCCTCTTAGTCTCCTAAGTCTCCTGCTGTTCTTACACACCTAACATCCGTTCATCCCATAATAGCTGAGATCATTTTTTAAACTGTAAATTAGATTATGTCATATTTCTGCTCAGAACCTTCCAGTAGCTTACTGTTCTACTTAGTGTAAGACCCATAGTCCTTGCCATGTCCTAAGGCCCTACAGTATTTGGCGTCTGCTTCCTTCGGGTACCAAGTGACTACCTGCTATTAGTCTCCAGCCACGCTGGTGTCCTTTGGGCCCTTTGAGCATCTCAAACTCACTCCTGCCTTGGCACCTTACTCGCTGTATCCCCTCTGCGTGCAATAATTTTCCCCCATCTTGTGGGACTGACTTTTTCTCGTATTTAGGCCTTGGCTCAAATGTCAGCTCCTCAGACAAGCCTTCTCTGACGACCAGCTTCACTAACCCCTCCGTTACTGTCCACATGTACGATCACACTATTTTATTTTACCTTTCATTCTCTGAAATGTCTTTTTACTTACTAATTATTCATTTCCACTAGAAAGTAAGTTCCCCTGAAAGCAAGGCCCTCACCTGTCTTATAACCCTTGTGTCCCTAGTGGCAAAAACGGTGCCTGGCACATAACCAGTGCTCAGGGTATATCTGCTGAGTCAGTGGATTCGGGATGGTTCTGTAGTAACACTGCTGTTACTGTGATTGCTTCCACACTATAGGTGCTTTTCTGCTTTGGGCCATGTAGCAAAAGCTCGATTCCTGCATGAGACCAATGAGATTGCAGATCAAGTGTCTCGGGAATATGCAAGTATTATCCTCCTGAATTATTCAGTCTCTCAAGCTGAGATTTCTCTTCACACTCAGCGCCATGATCCTGGCTTTCCAGCCATGGCTGGCACGCTCCATTCTGCCCACCCTGCCTCCACCCTCAAGTCGGACCACTCTGGAATTGTTTGCCAGACCTCCTCCTCTAAGCCCCATGAAGTCTTCCAGCGTTCCAATCTTTGAGCTTCCTCGTCTCTGTGGCCTTCCTGTCTAAGCTCACATAGATTCACTGAATGGCTCTTGCAGCACCGACAGAATAACAAGAACCTTCTTCCTCCCCACAGGGTGGAGAAGGAACAGACTTTTACCAGGTCCGAGCACGCCTAGCCATGCTGGAGAAGAACTACAAGCTGGCTGAAGTGATCTTCTTGGAACAGGTGATGGGAGCAGAGGGACCAGATAGAAGGAGGGGAACAGGGGGTGGGGAGGGGGAGTGAGGCCGACTGAGGGGAAGAGAGCACTGGGGGAGAGCTTTTAGAAAGGTTTATGCAGTTAACTTCCCCCTTACTTCCTCCTCTGCGTTAGTCCTGACAGTCCCATCTTTCATAAACTGTCTGCTGTCTCCCCCTGTACTCCAGAGCCTGACTTGGCGGCTCTTGCTCACACAGGCAGACCCAGGTTTGTGGGGCCAGACGCTTACACAATTTGAGGAGCCCTCTTTAAGAAAAAAAATGCCTTGGAAGGGGCCTACCCAAATAGAGTGCCCTGAGGCTTAAGCTTCTTTTACTTTCATCAGAAATCCACCACTGCTTGTGCATAAGTAAAGGGTGAGACTTTCAGTCCACTGAGGACAGCCTGCTGATGCCTGATCCTCCTCTGTCTTGGTGTCCCTCTTTCCTCCGCCTGGGTTCCCCTAGAATGCTGTCGAGGAGGCCATGGACATGTACCAGGAGCTGCACCGCTGGGACGAGTGTATCGCAGTGGCTCAGGCTAAGGTACCACCAGTTCTGTCTTCTCCACGGTGCTCACAGCTCCGTTCCACCGATGTCAGAAACCTCCTCTTACCGAGGGGGCTATAGAAACTGGAACAGGGTTGGGGCTGGGAGTTAGGACGCTGGTGCCCGGGAGGATTTCCATTGTTACGGTGGGATTGGAGAAGCTTGGAAGCAGCAGGGCAGGAAGAAGGGATGTGATTTCTGTTGCCTCTGTTGTGTGTCCAGGGGCACCCAGCCCTGGAGAAGCTGCGCCGGGATTACTACCAGTGGCTGATGGACACACAGCAAGAGGAGCGAGCCGGTGAGCTACAGGAAAGCCAGGGGGATGGACTAGCGGCCATCAGCCTCTACCTCAAAGCTGGGCTCCCTGCCAAAGCTGCTCGACTGGTGCTGGCCCGGGAGGAACTGCTAGCCAACACGGAGCTGGTAGAACACATCACCGCAGCACTTATCAAGGGGGAGCTCTATGAAAGGGTATGGCTGGCTTCCCATTCCTGTCTCTCATCTCCAGGACTCAGCGCCCCCTCCTACCCCGACGAGTCCTGGAGTGCACAGCCCCCCCGGGACTGGTGGCTGAGTCTCCTCCTTTGGGGGCTGATACTTGATTCTTTGTGTAGTAGGGCTATCGTTGTAGTCATGTGGTATGTGTCAACAGGCAGGTGATCTCTTCGAGAAGATTCGAAACCCACAGCGGGCCCTGGAGTGCTACTGTAAAGGCAACGCGTTCATGAAAGGTACTACCACTGACAGCCCAGCCTCCCCGGGTAGAGTCTTGCCCGAATAGTCCCCCCCCCCCCGCACCTATTTTGTGCATCTGTTCAGGTTGACCAGCCCAGTTCCCCATTCCCCCACTTCTCACCTATTTTCTACACCCCATTTCCCTGTCTTACTTTTCCTGAGTCCCATCCCTGGAAGTCTTAGTGGAGTGCCCTCTCGGTCTCTGGCAGCGGTGGAGCTGGCTCGATTGGCATTCCCAGTGGAAGTGGTGAAACTGGAAGAGGCGTGGGGGGATCATCTGGTGCAGCAGAGGCAGCTTGATGCAGCCATTAATCACTACATCGAAGCCAGGTAGAGGAGTGCAGAGGGGATCGGGCATGAGGTCCAAGGTGATGGGGCAAGTAAGGGCACCAAGGCCTACGAGAGAGATGGCAAGATGTAGATTGGAGTAGGCTCGAGGTGTCTCCATCCCTCCGTCTGTCTGCCTCCTGCCTCATACATACGGATGTCCTTCCGCACCCTGCCAGGTGCTCCATCAAGGCAATTGAAGCTGCCCTGGGCGCCCGCCAGTGGAAGAAGGCAATTTATATATTAGATCTCCAGGACCAAAACACCGCGTCCAAATACTATCCCCTCGTGGCCCAGCACTATGCCTCTCTGCAGGAGTATGAGGTGAGGAAAGTCCCTTCTGGAGCCAGAGGCACTGCAGTACAGGGTACCAAGAAGACAACCCAGGACAGGAAGTGAGGGCCACCTCACCAAACCCTTCTTTCTGGGTCCCGGCAGCACCAGCCACCCTGAGTGAGAAGAAAGCAGTTTATTTCCCTTATTTCATTCCAGCGTGACACAGACCCCTCTCCCAGATCTATAAAGCGAGTCTCCAGCTCTCTTCCCACGTAACTCCAGCAGAGCTCCAATATAGCATTGCCTTGTGTTGCGGAAATGCAACGTCCTTTTAAACTGCCGTTGTGTTGTCCCCATTCTGGTTTGGGCTGGTGGGTTTTTTTTCTTTTGTTTTTTTCCCAAAACAGTGGAAGATGTGAGACACCATAGCCCTCTTTTCTTCTCCGTTGCAGACTAATGGTCTCCCCTGCTCTCCTCCACCCCCACTGAGGTTTGTTCTTTAACTCTTGCTCTCGGCCCTTTGTATCTACCTCTGTCAACCACAGATTGCTGAGACGCTGTACATGAAGGGGGAGCGGACAAAGGACGCCATAGACATGTACACTCAGGCTGGCCGCTGGGAGCAAGCCCACAAGGTAGAGAGCGGGGTGGAGTTCCTCAGAGAATTCCTCCTCTCTGGGGGCGTTGCCACTTTCCTTGGGCTTCTGATCTCCCCCCTTCACCGGGTTCCTTGAAAGCCGAGAAAGAGTACCAAGATAAAAAAGTCTGGAGAACTTTGATCCCTAGCCACAGGGCAAGGCAAGGATGAAGAGGCCCTTGTTCCTAAATCTGTAATTCTGAAGCAAGCTGAGGGCTTGGGAGCTGGGGAGTCCTAACTACCCCTCCCCAAGCTGTAGTCACAGTGGTGCCTCCGTTCCCTGCCTGCGCCCGGAACGGTGGGTACGGTGCGAGCATGGGAGGGGGAACGGATGCCGCAGCACAGGGCATCTCTGGCCTTTCTGCCTGAGCACAATATAAGTCTGATTTTGCTCCTTACGGACTTGGAATTCCCTGGACTGACCAGGAAAGCAGCAGCACGCAAACTCCTGTGGTTGTTGGGAAGGTTCAGAGTTGCTGAGAAAACAGGTCTCCCCCGAGTCCCGCTTCCGGGCCCCCGTGCATGTCCCCCTGCTTCCCTCGGAAACTGCCTCGGGAGGCTACCCTGGCTGTGTGTGTCTGCGCAGCTGGCGATGAAGTGCATGAGACCGGAAGACGTGTCGGTGGTGTACCTCACCCAGGCTCAGGAGATGGAGAAGCAGGGCAAGTACCGTGAGGCGGAAAGGTGAGCCATGGCCCCAGAGGAGGAGTGGAGGGAGATGAGGCATCAGGGCTGCCGGGAGGGATGGATCTGAGGATATGTGTGGTCTGCCTAGAAGGCAGTGACGGCATCTCTCAGGAATGACTCTGGTGGCGGGAATCTGGGTCTAGGAGGCCCCGGATGTATCTCCCATCCCCAGGCTCTATGTGACGGTGGAAGAGCCTGATCTTGCCATCACCATGTTCAAAAAGCACAAGCTGTATGATGATATGATCCGCCTGGTAGGGAAGCACCACCCAGATCTCCTCAGTGACACACACCTACACCTGGGCAAGGTGAGCCCCTCTCCTGTCTCGGCCATCTCTTCCCCAAACAGGCTCCGTGTCCCCCTCTCTCCATCCTGACCCACCCTTCCCCAGGAGCTGGAGGCTGAAGGCCGACTGCAGGAGGCTGAGTATCACTACCTCGAGGCTCAGGAGTGGAAGGCGACAGTGAACATGTACCGGTCCAATGGGCTTTGGGAGGAGGCCTACCGGGTAAGGAGTCCAGGTCACACTGGGGGTACGTCCGTCCCTCTTTCCCACTCTCAAGTGACTCATTCTGGACTGGCTGTGGGTATCTTTGAAAAATGTCCACACCGATGGGCAAAATTTCACATACAGTATGAAGGGTTTCTGAACTACCTGAGGTCCGTCTTTGGACCCTAAGCTGGTTAACAGACCCCAACACTTAGCCCTCTCCCTGTTCTAGTAGAAGGATCTGACCCTTGTCAAAGCCGAAGTCAGGTCAGACGGGAGAAGGGAGCAGCCATGTGCCCCTTCGTGAGAGGATTGCCAAATGGCTTTGCTTCACAGGTGGCCAAGGCTCACGGGGGAGCCAACGCCCACAAACACGTGGCCTATCTGTGGGCGAAGAGCCTGGGAGGAGAGTCTGCAGTTAGACTGCTTAATAAGCTGGGACTCCTGGAAGCTGCCATTGACCACGCCGCTGACAACTGGTGAGGCCCTGAGGCTTCTCTCCACTGGCCCCGTGCCAGACAGAGCCTCTATATAGACAAGGAAAATTGCTGTATAGCTGAGAAGTGTTTCTAAAAACTGAGGCAAGAGTGAAGAAATCCTTGGAAGAACTTGATGGAGAGGCAAGAATGAATCAGTAGCTCTGCCCCTATTCCCCGGGGGCTCAGAACAGTGTTTAATGTTTAGCTGTTCTAAGGAAAAGATGGAGAGAGATCAGCTTTTTTTCTTCTTTTTTTAAAAGACCTTCTTTTTAAGTCATCTCTATACCCAGCATGGGGCTTGAACTCACAACCCTGAGATCAAGAGTCACTCACTCTACCTACTGAGGCAGCCAGGTGCCCCAGAGAGAACAGCTTTTAAAGCTAAGGTGCACTAAGCCCGCAACTTCTGAGTAATGGAAGTGTGATGCTGTTAAATGCAAGACGAGCTTTTCTTCAGCAAATGTTACAAACACCAGTAATAACCCTGCATCGAGTCAGATTGCTGAGGGTAGTCTTACTGGTTTTGAGAGACCGTTTATCTGCTAGTGTAGATGGGGCTCAGGAGGAGGTGGTGGAGAACCAGGAGCCCTTGCTCCCCAGGCCGAGTAGTGCTGTGAGGCTCAGTGCGGACCCCGGCCTCGTGCCCATCCCACTCCTTCATGTCCACTGGTCGCAGGAAGCACAGGCTTTCCCAAGTGTCCCCAATCCCCGTCTTCCTTTACATGTCTGTGTGCTTCTGTGTCACTTCATATGGATTGTCTTCTTAATTTGTCCTTTTTCCTCCCCGTCTTTGCCCTTTCTGTTTTCTCTTTTTTTTTAATTTTTATTTTTTATTTTTTTTAATTTTTTTTATTATATTATGTTAGTCACCATACAGTACATCCCCGGTTTCCGATGTAAAGTTCGATGATTCATTAGTTGCGTATAACACCCAGTGCACCATGCAATACGTGCCCTCCTTACTACCCATCACCGGTCTATCCCATTCCCCCACCCCCCTCCCCTCTGAGGCCCTCAGTTTGTTTCTCAGAGTCCATAGTCTCTCATGCTTCATTCCCCCTTCTGATTACCCCCCTTCCCTTCTGTTTTCTCTTGCCCTGTTTCTCCTCGTCTTATAAGACGAAAGCACGGAGTAGGCAGACCTTATCTACACCTTCCATTTCAGCTCATTTGAATTTGCTTTTGAACTCTCTCGGCTGGCCCTCAAGCACAAAACCCCTGAGATTCATCTCCGATACGCTATGTACCTGGAGGATGAGGTACGGATGTGATCCTTCTCCATTGCTTTTGACCTTGACCTCCTCCAGGCTCATGGCTGTCATGA
This sequence comes from Ursus maritimus, assembly GCF_017311325.1. Classification (NCBI taxonomy): domain Eukaryota; kingdom Metazoa; phylum Chordata; class Mammalia; order Carnivora; family Ursidae; genus Ursus; species Ursus maritimus. The sequence goes on along the minus strand of NW_024426774.1, from coordinate 21,158,940 downwards.
CGGCAGTCTGACGCTTATTGTGTGCGGCCGCCCTTCTGTCCCCATAGGGTAAATTTGAAGAGGCTGAAGCTGAATTCATCAGGGCTGGGAAGCCCAAGGAAGCAGTCCTCATGTGAGTTACCGTAAACTCCTTACCCCCGCCCTCCCGAGCACAGCCCCAGCACGTGGCATGGTCACCTGCACCTGCGCCTAGTACCAATCAATCTACCTCCTCTGACATGGCTGTTTGCCCCCCACTGTTGAGGCCTCGGTCTTGTACTTAGCATCTCCTGTGTCCTCATCTGGGAGCAGGTTTGTCCATAACCAGGATTGGGAGGCAGCTCAGCGTGTGGCCGAGGCCCACGATCCTGACAGCGTTGCTGAGGTCCTCGTGGGGCAGGCCCGGGGGGCCTTGGAGGAGAAGGACTTTCAGAAAGCAGAAGGGCTGCTGCTTCGGGCCCAGAGACCGGGCCTGGCCCTCAATTATTATAAGGTAGGGCACCGGATTCAGGGCCATGAGGGGAGGGTGAGAGGGTATGAGAACCCACAGAGCACTACACTAACCCCTGCTCCTGGAAAAGATCCAGGGAGTTAGCACAGGGGAGGAGGAAGGAGGCAAGAAGCAGAAGGGAGGTCCAAGTACCTAGGGATCAGTGGCCCATAGTACATAGCACCTGCGTGGCAGTGGGAAGCTGTCATGCCTGCCTCTGCCTTCCTGATACCTGGAAATCTGAGCAGGAGGCTGGATTATGGAGTGATGCCCTGCGGATCTGCAAGGACTATATGCCGGGCCAGCTGGAGGCTCTGCAGGAAGAGTACGAGCGGGAGGCTACCAAGAAGGGGGCCAGGTACGAAGCCAGGAGGCAGCGAGTGTCGGCAGGGCTGGAGGATGGGTCACAAGTATGCACAGGATAGGCCACGCTGCCCATCCTGTTCCTGGTCACGTGTACGCTCATCTCCAGGGGCATGGAGGGGCTAGTGGACCAAGCTCGACAGTGGGAGCAGGCTGGAGAGTACAGCCGTGCAGTCGACTGCTACCTCAAGGTGCGGGACTCAGGCAGCAGCAGCCTGGTGGAAAAGTGCTGGATGAAGGTGAGGCCTGCTACACCCTTCCTGGCCCCCCACTTCCCGGACAGCCCTCACACCCAGCATTCCTCCTCAGACGTTCCTTTTTCCTCCTGTGCCTCTCGTTTTCACTCAGGCAGCAGGTATCTGCTGAGTGCTTGCTAGATGCTAGAGCCAGAATCTCTGAAGGCGATAAAAGGGCATCTAAGGCAGAACCCTAACAGCCAGAAATTGGAAGTTAGGCCAATGGGGCTCAACTAATTGTGTATCTCAGTGAAAACTAAAGGATGTGATCTGAGGTGGAGTTCAGAGAAGGGTGAGATCTCTGCGGGCTGGAGGGGTCAGGGAGGCTTTGTGAAGGAGGTAGACTTGGGACCAGAGCTGGATGGACAAATCCAGAGCCCAGAGCTGGGGCCACATGGAGCCCATGAAGAAAGCAGAGGCTCCTCCTCTACGCAGGAGCTCCTAAAAAGAACCATCTAGCAGATTAAGCCAAGCCAGTGTTTCATCAATTCCTTAACATATATATAATCATATTTTAGTATCTTAGAAATTGGATTGCATGTGAAGTTTTAAATGATGTATCTGGGGCACCTGGGTGATGACTCAGTCGGTTAAGCGTCTGACTCTTGATTTCGGCTCGGGTCCTGATCTCAGAGTCGTGAGATCAAGTTCCGCGTTAGGCTCGGCGCTCGGCATGGAATCTGCTTGAGATTCTCTCCCCTTCTCCCTCTGCCCCTCCCAACTCGTGCTCTCTCTCTCTCTTTGAAAAAACAAATAATAAATAAATATGGCATCTTTGATTCAAAAAATACGGTATTAGGAGTTGTGAGGGGGAGGGAGATTGATCAGCTCCCTAAATAAAATGTTGGTGCAGTGATGCCCCTGCAGAATTCCCCTCGGGTTTCAGAGGCCTTGTAATTCAATAGAGCCCCTAGAAAGAAGGACTGATGGTTATGCAAATTTAATCAGCAAGTGTTTATGACGCACCTGCTGTGTTTTACTCTGGAGCATGGTTTATTGGCGTCTGTACAGGACTATACCTTCTTCAGATTAGTCAACTTCCCAGATGGGGCACTTTAAGCTGTGAAGGGTTTGACAGGTAAAGAAAGTGAGGCAAGAATAGGTGGGGGAGAGACCAAGAGGATTTAGCATAGACTGTAGCTAAAATGGACCATGTATGTGGAAATTAAAATCCAATGAGGATGTCAACATCACAGTGGAAAGAGTAAATTTATAGAATGCTCAGGTTTGTAGAATTACTGAGTTTTAGGGTTGGAAGGTGTCTCCAAGGTCATCTAGACCAGCACTGTACAATAGAAATAGACTGCAGGTCACAAAGTTAAGTCATACATGTTAAGTTTAAAAATTTCCTGGTAACTGCGTTCAAATAAGTAAAAAGAAACACAAGAAAATAATTATATTTTACCTAATCAAATATATCAAAACTCATTTCAACATGTAATCAATATTTTATTGGTTGATTTTTTAAAAGATTTTATTTGAGCAAGAGAGAGAGCACGCACATGCACTCACAAGTGGAGGGAGGGGAAGCACAGAGGGAGAGGGAGGAACAGACTCCCCACTGAGCACTGACTGGGGGAGGGGGGGCCTCAGGGCTGGATCCCAGGATCCTAGGATCAGGACCTGAGCCGAAGGCAGATGCTTAACTGAGCCACCCAGGTGCCTCTTATTGATAGGTTGTTATTGATACTACTTATTTCTCAATTTATTGAGATATTTTACATTCCTTCTTTTGTACTAAGTCTGTGAAACCCAGTGTGTATTTAAGCTGAGAGCCCATCTCAGTTGGGACTAGCTGCATGTGATTGGTGGCTTCTGCTCTGGATGGTACAAATCTAGACCAAACGTCACTCTTACAGGTGAAGAAACAGGTGCAGAAACGCCCAACACAAATAGCTGCAGAATGCCTTCTCTCTCTACATCACACTACCAAGATTCTGTCTGTGACAAAGAACTTGAGTAACCAGTTTGTCCGAGGGGGGCAGGACCAAACACAGTGATCTCAGACAGCAGAGTGAGTGTCTGAAAGAAGAGCTGAGAGGAACGGACAGGTCCACCGATGGTCATTTCAAGGCTCTGAGGGACTACGAGGCAGGCCTTGCCCAGGAGGGTAGAAAGTGAAGGAGAGTGCAAGAGAGAAAGTTGGCAACTGAAGGGAAAAAACAGACCAGGCTGAGGACGTGCAGTGGTATGTGTGTCTCCTACCCATTGTCATCTTCTGTTCCGCCACTCAGGCAGCTGAACTCGCCATGAAGTTTCTGCCTCCCCAACGCAGTCTGGAAGTAGTTCGGGCTGTGGGACCCCAGCTGATTGGAATTGGAAAGCACAATGCAGTAAGTAGAGTGCTGGGACTGAAAAGAAATAGATTCCACGGAGAGGGGTGGAACAGTGCCATCCACACCCAGGAGGGCATGTGAGGTGGGCTTCCTGGCAGGTGTGACCTGGAGTTAGTTCTGTGGAAATACGGGAGAGATGGTCTCCAGGCTCTGATTTCCCACTGTGCAGGCTGCAGAGCTCTATCTGAACCTGGATCTAGTCAAGGAAGCCATCGATGCTTTCATTGAGGGTGAGGAGTGGAACAAGGCTAAGCGTGTGGCCAAGGAATTAGATCCCCGGTAAGCTCCTGACCCCTTCTCTCCAGGAAATTCTCTTACTTCCTTCTATAAAGAGGAGGAAGTTCTCATGGGAAAGGTGTGCATCCCGGGACAGTGCAGTGCTGAATCTCTGCACATCTTCACAGGTACGAAGACTACGTGGACCAGCATTATAAAGAGTTCCTCAAGAACCAGGGCAAAGTGGACTCGGTGAGACTTGCAGAGTTAGCAAGAGGCAGAACGCATGGAGCCTCAAGGGATTCTCCCTCCTCTCCCTGCTCATATCATCTCTGTCCTAACTCTGTCTTTTCCATTGACCCATAGCTAGTGGGTGTGGATGTGGTGGCTGCTTTGGACCTGTATGTGGAGCAGGGTCAGTGGGACAAGTGCATTGAAACGGCTACCAAGCAGGTACTGACTGCTCTCTTCCTCCCATCCTAGCCCCTTTGGACATTTTCCCTTGGCTCCCCTTTGCCCCAGAGCTGTATCTCTCTTACTTCCTCCAAAGCCCAACCCCAGAGATCCCTAACCAGCATAAGAGATCAGTCTTCCACCCTTTTGAAACTGGAGTCAGAGACCTAGCTGGGCCTGACTTGCATTGGCCTTTGCCTCCTAAACAAATCCATGGCCTTAAGTTACCACCCCACCCTCACTGCCTGGTCTTACTGATCCCAACCTCCCCATGCTTTTCCTCCATCCCTGGGACAGAACTACAAGATTCTGCACAAGTATGTGGCTTTGTATGCGACTCACCTGATCCGAGAGGGTGGCTACGGCCAAGCACTAGCCCTGTATGTGCAGCACGGAGCCCCTGCTAACCCACAGGTACCAGCCTGCTCCTCGGGGTGAATGTTTCCCAAGGAAATTCTTACCTTCTACTCAAGAACCACCCATCCCCTCAGCAGCTGTCTTCTCAGAAGATCCTTTTAGAGAGCATCATGCCCAGAGACCCCCACCAGCCTCTTCTGAAATGTACAGCCTCTCAAGATTTACCGTTTGAGGAAACATTCAGCAACCTCCCCATGCTCTTAGCTAACACAGGGAACGGTCTTTCAGAGATGACTCCTGCTCACACTTCTAGGGCCTTACTTTCTTCAGAGACTAAACACAATCTGAGCACCCCAGCTCCCTGGAGATCACCCATTAATGCTGTGACTGCGTTTGCATTCGCACAGCTGTCCACACGCAGACCACCAACTATAAGAAAGTTATTTTCTTCCTCTTCTTTCTCTTACTGAAAATGATCAACACTTTCTCCATCATTGTCCCCTACCTCCTCCACATGCACGCTTACAGCCTGTTTCCTCTTTGGCCCCACATACACTCTCTCTTCTAGTCACCCCTTCTCACTCACCTCTCCTTCCCCACTACCCCTAGAACTTCAACATCTACAAAAGGATCTTCATGGACATGGTGAGCTCACCCGGGACCAACAGCGCTGAGGCCTATCACAACTGGGCTGATCTTCGGGACGTGCTCTTTAACTTGGTGAGGAAGTCGGGTCCGTGACAGAGTGACAGGGCTACCCCACCTGTCCCTGTCCTCCTCTCTTCGGGCACATAAACATTTACCTTCAGACGGGTTGCACCTTTGTGCAGATGGCCATGAGCTCTCGGGCACTCCTCCAATCCCTGACCCAGGCTGTGCTCTTTTCCTGCTCTAGTGTGAAAACCTGGTGAGGTCCAGTGAAGCAAACTCTCCAGCCCATGAGGAGTTTGAGACGATGCTGCTGATTGCTCATTACTATGCCACTCGCTCGGCCGCCCAGAGTGTCAAACAGCTGGTGAGATGTGGGGGAGGAGCATTCAGCCTTAGGACACGCCTGCCAGTGTATGAAGTTGAATGAATTCAAGTTCGATTCTCAAGCTTGATCCATTTCTCTCCTAGCTTCTCTTCTATTAGACAAATCTTTAACCCTCCCTGAGGTTGTTTTCTTCCTGGACTCCTCCACTGACCTTCTTAGGGCCCTCTGCCCACATAGCTCCAGCCTCATTATACTTAAACATTCAAATCCCACAACTTCTGTATTCATCTCTTACAATATACACACCCCTTTGGCTTATTTGTGATTGCATATTGTAACTTTATTGTGTATACTTGAATGATAGAAATAATCTAGGCCTAGTTCTCTTGTGCAGATGAAAAAGATGAACTAAGGGGTGCCTGGGTGGCACAGCGGTTAAGCGTCTGCCTTCGGCTCAGGGCGTGATCCCGGCGTTGTGGGATCGAGCCCCACATCGGGCTCCTCTGCTATGAGCCTGCTTCTTCCTCTCCCACTCCCCCTGTTGTGTTCCCTCTCTCGCTGGCTGTCTCTATCTCTGTCAAATAAATAAATAAAATCTTTAAAAAAAAAAAAGATTAGCTAAGACCTACAGCTGCTTGAGACCCAGAGCGACGTAATACGGATTACTGGTTTTCTGGTTCTGTGGCTGCCTGAGTTATAAGATCACTGGTCTGGTAGCTCAGTCGCTACTGCCAGGATCATAATGCTTTGACTTTAATCTATAGGAAACTGTGGCTGCCAGGCTTTCTGTTTCGCTCTTACGCCACACCCAGCTCCTGCCTGCAGACAAGGCCTTCTATGAAGCAGGCATTGCTGCCAAGGTGAGCTGGGACAAGGAAGGGTGTGGCCAAGGAGATAGGGAAATCAAAAGTTGGAAGGTAGAATATCCTGTCTGCTCAGGTGGAGCAAAGCCGAGTGGGGCTGATGTTATAGATACCGTTTCCACTGTCTTCCGGGGCTGATATTATGGAGGACACCATTTTCATGTGTCTTCCTGGATTCTTCCCCCTGCATCCTGGAAAAGCAGCATCCAAGCCCAGCTGCTCACTCCCACTTGCAACTTTTCTCTGTTGCAGGCAGTTGGCTGGGAGAACATGGCATTCATCTTCCTCAACCGCTTTTTGGATCTGACTGATGTAAGTAGAGAAGTTGTGCCCAGAGGGTGGGAGTTTTGCCTGTCACGAGCCGTGTCTATCTCATGGCTGCCCACTCTGCCGCAGGCAATTGAAGAAGGGACTCTGGATGCCCTTGACCACTCTGACTTTCAGGATACAGACATTCCCTTTGAGGTGCCACTCCCAGCCAAGCAGCACGTACCGGTAAGAGCACAAGATTGGAGAAGGGGGAAGGCCATACCAGTGTGAGGGCGTTGTGAATGGAGAACACTTTATCACGGTCCTCCTAACCTTTGTAATGGGCATCAGCTGGCAACATCTTTGGAAGGGCCTCAGCCCTCACTATTCCTTCAGTGAAAGTAGAAGCAGAGAAAAAAGAAAACTAAGGTGGTGACCATGAACCCCATCCAAGGAAGATCACGTATGGGTAAAAGACGATGCACAGGATGGCAGTTTAGTAAGCCTCCCAACTCACCACCTTCCACTCGCCCTGCCCTGCGTGAAGCTGCTGCTCCTTCTGTCCTTCCCAGGAGGCTCAGAGGGAAGAGGTTCGAGACTGGGTACTCACAGTCTCAATGGACCAGCGGCTGGAGCAGGTTCTGCCTCGGGATGAGCGCGGTGCCTACGAAGCTTCCCTGGTGGCAGCGAGCACTGGAGTTCGGGCACTGCCCTGCCTCATTACAGGTGCAGAACCCTACAGCAGCCCCCGTTCTGTGGTGGGCGGAAAGGAAGGGAAAACAGCAGGATCAAGGGAGTATTTTACTCTGAAATTGCTCTTGGTTTTCCCCCTCAAATGTTCATCTTTTTTTCTTCCCCCACAGGATACCCCATTCTGAGGAACAAAATTGAATTTAAGCGGCCAGGGAAAGCAGCTAATAAGGACAACTGGAATAAGTTCCTTATGGCTATCAAGGTTAGAGAGGGAGACTTGGAGGGTGGGGGCAGGGAGAGCAGCACTGAAGGGAAATAAGAAACCACTAGAAGGGTGGGTGGGGATGTCAAGAAGGCAGGTTCAGGCCCTGAACTCTGCTCTCCCTACTAGGATGGGGTTGATTTTCTTTAGAGAAGGAATGCTTTTCCTTAGCACTGAGTTCCTCTCTTGTTCTTCTGTTTGTCCACAGACTTCCCACAGTCCAGTGTGCCAGGATGTGCTGAAATTCATTAGTCAGTGGTGTGGAGGGCTACCTAGCACCAGCTTTTCCTTTCAGTAACTGGCAGGGCTCAGGAAAGAGTTATTGGATCCCCCCCCCATTAAAGTCTTATAGGTAATGGAGACCAGTGTTCTTTTGATCAAAGTCATCCCCAACATCAGCCTAGTGCCCTTTTCCCCCCAAAAGGAATCCTCATCAAGAAGAAAGGAATTCTTTTATTACAACTGTTTATGTCATCTTGGGTTTATGTCACCGCTGTGGACTGAGGCTCTGGATCAGCACCTGCTCCACAGAAGGGAGAACGTGGGTCAGAGGGCAAGCAGCACAGCAAACGACTTGACCCAGTCCTAAGAGTGGTTCCCTGCCTCCACCCTTTCCCAGGTCCCAGTCCTCACGGATTACCTGTCCTCAGCCCAGCTTTTCTGTGATGCGTGCATTTCTTGATTCTGATCCAGCAGCTGCTCATTTTCCTGTCTTTTACACTTAGGAAGCTCAACCTCTGTCAGTTCCTCTAGCTGTAGGGAAGGATGGAGTTAGTACTCCTGCCCTGAATTATACAGTTCAGCCCCTCTTCAACACAGCCAGACCGTGCTGAATGAGCCCTTCCTGTTCATCTTCCTTACCTGCTCCTGAAGCCCTTCCTTCCTGCAGGGCCCAACCCCACGCAGGCTGAGTGCAGCCACACAGCAGTAAGCAGACAGAGCAGCCTCCGCTGCAGACATGAGCAAGGAAGGGATCCAGAGCGCCAAGGCTGTATCCTAAAAGGTGAAGAGGGAAGGTGGGGGGATGAGAGGGAGCAGGACAGGAGTGGCAAGTAGGGGTGGTTGAAAGGGCAGGGCCAAGGCCCTGTAGACTGCAAAAAGGCCCAGAAGTGCGCGCACTCACATAGATTCTCGTGGGGTCAAACGGGCAGTCAGCCCGTCCAGGCCCTTGGTCCAGTGGTAGCAAAGGATCTAGCAGTCCTGGATGGCAGTCAGCAATAAGACGGCGGCCACCGTTGGCCACAGTGAGTGACACAGCAAGCAGGAGGCCCAGGGAGCAGGCGGCAGACAAGAGCAAGTTCACCGAAGCTACTGCCAGCAGGGCCCAGTGCTGGCGGGGACAGAAGGTCAGGGTGAGCAGCTGCGCACGGCTGTCTCTCCCACTAATGAGACACCTTGGTTTCTCTAGTTGAGGCTCCTCCTCCCACTTAAAGATGAAGCTGAGTCAGGTCCTCATTTCCCTGACTCCAGGCCTCAGTTAAAGCTCCAGAAATCCCCTCTCACCAGTCGTGGACGCAGAAGGTTCCTGGATGCCAAGAGGGCCACAAGTCCCACGGAAACACTCTGGAAGACACAAAGCCTGAAACCCGCGCCGCTTCACGTCCCACCTCCCCTCCCCCACGCCCGCGGCCCCGCCCCCCGCCGCGCGCTCACCAGCAGCCCCGAGCCCACGGAGATGACGTTGGCCGTGGTGTACTCCGGGGTGACGGCGCCGCGGGGATTGGCCACGTGTCGCAGGACTGTGCCGTGCAGCACGGCCCCCAGGAGCAGGTTCACGTGGCCCACCAGGATCAGCGCGAGGCCCACGCGCATAAGCCGCCGGGGGCCGCGGGCCGCGTCTGCAAAGCACGGGGGGAGGGGCAGGCCTGAGCCGGAAAGGAAGCCCAGGGCCCCTCGCGGCCGCCCCTGGTGAACCAGGGGCCGTGGGGCGGGTCGCCGGCGGACGCAGGGGAAGGAGCCCGGGGCCGGAAATTACCAAATCTGTAGAGGCGGCAGCACCTCATCGCGGCCGTCCGCGCCCCGCCGCAGGGCAGCTCTACCTGGCCCCGGCCCCGCCCGCGCTCTCCCTGCCGGTTCCGCCCGCCCACCCGCCACCTGAAGGCCCAGCCCCGCGCGCGTCCCGGGCGGGGCTCCGAGCCCGCGCCCCCTAGCGGGGAAGGCGCACACACACACGACGCTTTTAGCAAAAAGTAGACTTTTATTACAGCAGCAACTGAGGCGAATCGAATGGCCCCCCAGGGCCACCACTGCAGCACCACCCTTCTCTCCCGCCCCGTCCGCCCCAGCGGGATTGTAGAATTCAGCTCCCCCAGTGCCCGTGGGCCTCCTTTCCACACAGGCTGGGCGGGAGCCGGCAGATCAGCTACTAGCCCCCAACTAGAAGGCGGCTGCTGAGAAGGCCCAGGCCCACGTCTGTGCAAAACAAGTAAACAAAGTGCAGAGGGGAGGAAGAGAAGGGGAAGGGGGAGGGTGATGCTCAGAACCAGGGAGCCCCAAAGCCCTCCTGAATAATAAAGGAGAGAAGGGGCTTCACAGGGTAATACTGACTGGGGGGAGAGGGCAGGAAGGCTGTCGCGCGTCTAGTGACGGCCACAGCTCTGATTAGGGGCCTGGCCCGAGTGAGCTCTAAGAGGAAACGGTGACAGCGGCTGAGTTGAGGGTGCTGTTCCTGGCAAAATTGAACTTGTTCAGGGTCTCCTCTAGCAGAGAAGTCAGTCGGCTCTGGTCAGCCTGGGGGAGAAGAGCTGGGTGAGACAGGGCCAGAGCAGAACGGAGCGGCCAGGGCGGCTGAAGGCAGAAAGCTCACCTCGCTAATGAAGCCCAGCTGCACCAGCTCGGCTGCCAACTCGGGGATGTTCTCATCTGACAGAGAAAAGGGAGACGGTGAGCACGGTGTGGGAGGAAGGGGCCCAGAGCCCTTCCAACAGCCCCAGTCCAGTCGGCCCAGTTGGCCAAGAACGATACAAGCAAAACTGTCAGGTCTACCCTCCAGTTTTAGGAACTAAGACATTTGTTCTGTGTGTGTCAATGTGTTGACGCCTTGTAACCTTCTTCCCCGCCCCTAAGAATGTCCCTCACAGATAAGACTCAGACTCTCCTCCTCTGAGGGGAAGGAGAGACTCACTTGGCATCAGGTCACAGCTCAGGTGCCGGTTGAGTTTGTCCTCCAGCTTCAGAAGAAGCGTCAGCTGGAGAAGAGGACAGTCAGAAAATGAGGCGCCTCTTCTCCACCCCGACCACCCAGCCCTGTGCAGTCCTGGCCCCAAGCCTTACATGGTGTTTGACTCCCTCCTCCACTGACTCGATGTTGCACTGCATCAGCACCACCTAGGGAGAGGGCACACAGAGGGTCACCACAGAGGGTCACCACAGTAGTACTGCCAGGCAACAAAAAGCCCCCGACGGCTGGAAGACTTTCCAGCCCACAGGACAAGCCTGTAGAAAGCAGAAACACATTCTTCTCTCTAAAGGACAAAGCCTTATTTGACGTGTCCTCTCCCTTCCACCATGACCACAGAGACCTCCACACGCACATAGCCCCACCTTGCGGGTCTCCACCTCAGCTGGTTCAGGTGTTGGAGTCTTGACAGAGGGGGGCACAACAGGTGACGTCACCTCCTCCTGCTGAGGCTGCTGGGGCCGAGGTAGCCCAAAGGCTGTCAAGGGGTAGATCCCATTCCTAGAGCAAGATCAAACCGGTCACATGGGCTCTGTGAATGCCTCAGGACACCCACCCCACTTCCTCAAGCAAGCCTTTCCTCTCACCCTTCTCTCACCTGACATCTTCAAGGAATTTATCCAATTCGAGAGCTGGTGACTGAGAGTACCTGCAAGAGAAAAGAAAGCAAGCAAGTGAAAGGAAGGAAATAAGCAAAACAACAGATTCAACAATTCCCAAAGAATGGACAGTTGACAGAACCCTCAGTGGTAGTGACAAATCTGTCCTTTTCAGACCCTCTCAGTTACTCACAAAGTCTGAACTGGTTCCCTTCCTGGTCCTGCAGGGATTTCAGCCAGGACAGCACTGGTATCCATGTTTTTGGTGATCTCCTCCAGAGCATTCTCTGGGATCATGTCTGGAGGACATGGTGAAATGGGAAGTTACGGAGGGATAGTCAGATTAATGTCATGGAAGGCCCAGGGGTTCTGGGGGGTAAAGAATTCCTTTGGAAGTGGAAAAGGAAAGAGAGCATTGTTAGTGACGCTCCAGAGAGGAAGATAATTCCTAGCAGGGCCAAGGGGACTCACGTTGGTGTCCCACAATGCAGTGGGCAGCAAGGAGTTTGAGCGAGGGCACTTCAAACAGTGCTGGATGGAACAGAAGTTCTCTGGCTGTTGGTCTGCGAGCAGGCTCAGAATGCAGGCACTTTTGAATGAACTCCTAGAAAAGGGAATGAGGAAGTAGAGCGGGCATCTGGCAACCAGGCTACTGTGTTCATCATGATACTTCATCACTCATTATACGTAGCACAGGCTTCGTAAATACCAGGCGGTCAGCACTGGTTGACAGAGTAAACTCTTACATGTATTTGAAAGGGCTCTCAAGACTCTCAGGTATAGAGAGAAGACTCTGAAGTATATGAAAGGTATACTTCACTGTTTTTCCGGTTTTAATTGTTTTTCTACTCACTCTTCAACCACAAGCTTTTTTTTTTTTTACTATTCAAACTTCTGAAAATTTTTTCCCAATTTTCTACTTCTGTGCTTTAATAGCCCACCTTCACTGCCTACCTTCCTCTCTGACCCTCATCAAAGTTACTTTCTCTGTTCCCAAACCTATCTGTTGTGGTCAACAGTATAAGCCATCTTTTTATTTCCCAAGCCTACTACCACAATCTCCTTTGTCTCCTACCATCATTTATGAAGTTCACTGGCTTTCCCCAAGCTTCCTCCACATACACCCCCGCCCTTTCCCACCTCCCATAGGTCCCATGACAATTAACCTGCTTTTCTTTTAAAGATTTTATTTATTTATTTGACAGAGAGAGACAGCCAGCGAGAGAGGGAACACAAGCAGGGGGAGTGGGAGAGGAAGAAGCAGGCTCATAGCGGAGGAGCCTGATGTGGGGCTCGATCCCACAACGCCGGGATCATGCCCTGAGCCGAAGGCAGACGCTTAACGACTGCGCCACCCAGGCGCCCCTAACCTGCTTTTCTTTTCCTCCTTACAAACTTGAAGGCCAAGAAGGTGATAAACCTAATCTGTCAGTTGAATGCCCCAACCTAATGGTGAACTAGAAATTTACTCCACACTAGCCTCAGGACATTGTCTAATGAGTTACAACCTATCCTTGTTGGACCTTCCTATAGTCTATTTACTATAGTCTATCTACTGATTCATAACCTTATACCCTTTAAATCCTAGCTCGTTATTTCAGGGCACTTTCCCTACTTAAAACTATATAAATATAAAACCCCAAATGACGGATTTAATTCAAACTGATCAATTTGTTAAAAATAGCAAGATGGTTGTCTGACAGCATACACCAGTTACCTGAGGTAACCATTAAATTAGTTTACCTCCAGGTAGACACACCTAAATTAACACACAACCTTTACTCCCAACCTGTGTGTGTGTATACAAAAAACAAAGTAGATGCCACCTAGGGAAATATTCAGATATTCACTGCTTTTGCCTGTCCTTTCTGTTTTCTTGCTCTTAGAAGAGAGCATATTCCAAGTAAAAAGGAAGAAAAACCCAAAGACATTTCAAAGTCTGTTGAGGGAGTGATCCAGAAGATTCTTACCCTCTGTAATGGGTCTTCTAGAAGCTGGATGGCACTGCTGATAGCTTCCTGTGGCACATATGAGGACTCTCCATTGCCCTGAATCTCCAGCACTGCCATCTGCAGGGGACCAGAAAAGACCAATAGAAACTTCAGAACTCAGTGCTCCAGAATCAACCCCTCAAGACCTTACTTGTCCTTCCTCCATTTCCCCCTTCCATCTTCTAACTTGACCCCTTTCCATCACCACAGTTTGTGGTTTCCTCACCTCCAGTGCACACATGCCAAAGGAGTAGATGTCCACTGCTGTTGTCACATTAGTGACTTCTAGGGAAAACAGAGGAGGCTTTGGTGAATCAGAGGATGGGGGCAGGGAGTGGCAGAAATGCCTTTTAAAAACTTTTTGTATGCCAGCAGAGAACTAGAAGTTTCAGTTCTATTATCTCTGGGCGTCAGGTTATAAGGTGGAAACCCGGGAACACGGAGAGGGCAGAGAAACTGGTGCCTCACCTCCATACTCTGGTGCAAAGAAGTGTAGATTCTTCTGCTCTTCCCGACAAGTCTTCACATGATTGTTGATAGTGTCAGGAGCCACTGGGAGTAGGGGAGATACCCACAATCTGACCACCATCAACAAAGCACAGTCTCACTCCAGAGAGGTCCCCAAAAGCCAAATTCTCTCCTGAAGACTCTAACCCTCAAGGTGCAAACCCGTCCTTTTCCCATCTTGAACCACAACTAAACACACCACCTACTTCTCCTTTCTTGGGTCTACTGCTTCTCATTTAAGGTCCCTAATTCAGTAGCAACAAAAACTCCACACTCAACTAATAGCTATATAAGGGTCCTTGAGCTGGCCAAGAAGCAGTGGAGGCTAAGGAAAAACTTTTGCTTGTGATCTGCTCACCTTCCCCAGAGCTCAGGAATATCTAAATGTTTGGTCTAGTTCTTTCAGCCACCCTGCAAATAGCATAAAAACTTAGGCAGCCCTTCCTAATCTGGGACAATTAAAGATCTCAGAAACTTGGATAAAAAAAGGGTAAGAAGGATTAACAGTACAACCAACTAGATAGCCTCCTTCTTACCCACCTTTGCCGACTGAAACTGAAAAACAACTCAAAGTTGAACCAATACCCTTGAATCAGTCTCACATTTAATCCATCAAAATTTTAGACTCCTGCTCTACTCCCTTATTCCTCACCATTGCTGCCACAAGCCTGAACGAGGAACCAGGGCCTGGCCCAGTTTGGACTCACTCAGATCATAAACAATGACTACAAATCACAGAGAGTCTGGGAGCACAGTATGATTTAAGGAACCAGCCTGATGATGAAGGGAAATAAGAATCCAGGACATAAATGGCCAGCCAGGCAGAATCCACAGGAAACAAGCAAGTTATGGAAGGGCAAGCAGGTGGGGCTGTTAGGGAGAAGCCAAGCAGGGATAAGTAGGCAGGGGAGGTAGGGTAACAGGGCTCGCTCCCACGACTGCATGCACTGGGCAGCCGCAAAGGGGAGCAGAGGGAGCACAAACAGAGCCCCAAGTGGGGCAACAGGGAGCTCTCACCATTAGCAAAAATCCTATGAAAGACTGTTGGGAACAGAGCAGCCCGTAAGCGGGAGGGAGGAAAACAGAGAAAAGTTGTGAGCGATGGAGCAGCCAAGCCCCAGACAAATGGACACACAAACCACACACAGACACGGCACACAGAAATGTTATACACTGCACACAGATACACGGCAAATGAAAGCACTCACAGCAGGCACAGCCTGGAACCTCCTTTGATAGGGTCTGGCCCCAGGGGCTCAAGTCAGACCTTAGACCCATCTCTTGCCCTTTCCCAACCTCCTATCAAGATCTCTGGATTAACCTGCTTCCCTCCAAAAAAGGTATAATATTAGACCCTACCCTTAGTTGACTGGCCTCTCCCTATGAATGACCGCTAGCAAAGTCCTATCTCTTACCACCAGCCCACGCCTCAGAATTTTGCTCTATTCTCCCCACTCCTTTCATCTTACCCCCATGGTTCCCAAATTCCCGAGGCTCCCCTGCCCAGAACCTCTCCCTCCCCTCACCAGAGCCAATCTTGATGAGTCCGTTGTGCTGGATGAAGATGGTGTCACAGGTCAGGTTCCCATGGATGATGGGGGGGTCACAGGAGTGCAGGTAGCTGTGGGGGCACTGGGCTGTTAGAGGGGCCACTGGGAAATTAAGGGCAGGGGGAACCCAAGGGTTAAGAGGAGCAAGGGCCTGGTCTCCTGCTGGTCACCACAAAGATAATCCCCACACTCTGAATCTCCATTATGCCTGATGAGTTAAATAGCTGGATAAGCACTAGGAGAAAGAGGTCGGAGATAGTATCGTGGTTAGGGATTAGGATAGACTCTTTAAAAGACCAAAATTAGGGGCCTAATTTTGACAGTATAGGACTCAAAAAAAGTGGGCAGTGGCAGAAAAGAACAGCAGAGAAATGCTCTAAAAACCGTTTGGGGAAAAACACTAACCAGATCCTACTTACCTAAGGGCAGAGAGGATTTGTGTGCACCAGCGCTTCCAAGCCTGGAAAAGTTTGATTAAAGGGTCAGCAATAATCCCCTCTCTTAACCCTCTAACTAGTTCCCCTCCATCCCTTCCTGATTAGCTTCATGATTAATATAATCTTTTTAAAACCCCCAAACCAGCCTAAAGCCTCGTCTGTTCTCCCTCCATACCTTTTCATTCATAGTCTTGTGGTTCTTTTTGGTCTTCTTCAGAAATTGCTTAAGACTCCCAGATGACATGTATTCTGTGATAAAAATGACCTAGAGAGGCAAAGCACTCAAATAAGGCCTTAGAGTAGAAATGATCCCCTACCTGATGACATGCACACCAAATATATATTATATTTGGAAGGCTGGTGGTGATGGTTAAGTTTCCCTCCTTCTGTTGTTAGCACCACTTCCTCAGATTTAAGAGGATGAAAAAAAAACTACCGAAGAATAAGAGCTATGGGAAGGAAACAGAAGTTTGCTCATTTCTGCCCTGTCCATCACCAGACAAAAGGCATAGGTCATGGGCAAAGCCCTACTCTCTTCTCTCCACAACAGTTGATTCCAGTTTTGTTTCAAAACTACCTTATTTTCATCTCTGAATGGAAAAAGAACAATAAATGTAGCTAGTCTGTCTGGGGTAAGCTCAAGAAAAACTTCTTACCCTGGCCTTGTTCTCTTTAATGTCAGCCCAATATTTGTGAAACTTAACAATGTTGAGATGTTCCAACTGAATCAGATTATCAAACACAGCACGGACTTTTTCCTGAGAGAGGGGAGAGAGTGGGATAACAGGTTCAGAAATCACTGTAATCCTGAAAAGCCATTCCTTATCCCTCCCCAGAAATGATCTAATCCCAACACACTCTCCTCCTAATCAGCTTCTCAACACCAATTCCTCTTTAACACCTGCATGCTTTTATTTAATTTACATTCAATTAGTTAACATACAACGTATTATTTGTTTCAGGGGAATAGGTCTGTGATTCATCAATCTTACATAACACCCAGCGCTCACAACATATATCCTCCCCAATGTCCATCACCCAACCACCACATCCCCCAACCCCCCTCCCCTCCAGCAACCCTCAGTTTGTTTCCTAAGACTAAGAGTCTCTTATGGTCTGTCTCCTTCTCTGGTTTCACCTTGTTTCATAACACCTGCAGTCTAACACCCCACAGGCTATATCCTTTCACCATTACCTACCTCCTGCAGCTTGTAGTTCTTGCGCTCAGAGAACTGGACCTCATTCCACACAACCTCTACGCCCTCCTCTGTATCCATGGCCAGGTATGCACTGTCAATACCTGGTACATTCCGTTGATTCACCTAAGAAGAAATTCAAATGGAAAGGAATTATTAAAGCTACCTTATAAACCCTCCATTTTAATACTCCATATGATCATTCTTTCCTAGGCTCTGATCTATCTGTTAAAGTTTGGTCTGCCCCTTTGAGACCTTCCCCTTCCACTCTGCACTTAGAATTCACTCCCCCAAGAGTGACATTACCACCACCTTACCTCTTCTCGCCTCTTCTGCCACCGCCCACATGGTGACTCTTCCAAGATCTCAGACTCATCTTCACTTTCTTCCTCTTCCTCTGGGGAAGCAGCTGAGGTCGTGGAGGTCACAGGAGGTGACACTGATGTCAGGCCAGGAGCTGAGGACGAGGATTCTACCTTTGGGTCTGAGCCACTGCTGACTACTGTCTGGGACTCCCCCTCCGACATGCTGGAACGAACACTCAGGCCTGCATTGGTGGGGGAAGGATGGAGGGAGAAGGCAGAGAGGGTCAGGACAGACCTATAAAGATTTAATTCTGGGGCACCTGGGTGGCTCGTCAGTTAAACATCCAGCTCTTGATCTCAACTCAGGTCTTGATCTCAGGGTCGTAAGTTCAAGCCCCACACTGGGCTTCACCATTAATCCTAATAACCTCATCTGGGGGCACCTGGGTGGCTCAGTCGTTAAGCGTCTGCCTTCGGCTCAGGGTGTGATCCTGGCATGCTGGGATCAAGCCCCACATCAGGCTCCTCCGCTGGGAGCCTGCGTATTTCTCTCCCACTCCCCCTGATTGTGTTCCCTCTCTCGCTGGCACTCTCTCTCTCCCCGTCAAATAAATAAATAAATAATCTTAAAAAAAAAAAAAAAAGGAAAGCAAGAAGATATTTGATTTTAAAAAAAATTAACCTCATCTGCAGTTAAAAAGGAAAAAAAATACACCTCCCTTAATTCCTTTAAATTCAAAATCAAATTAGTCCTGTCTGAAAACTGAAACATTAACTACTTAGTCTACAGAAGGGAATTTATCTTGGTTGAAGATAACCCACCAGGAGTGGCAAGCCTCCTAAGATTTATGACAATACAACCCCCATTAGTAAGGTCCAAATGAACAGCCAAATCAGGGACAGATATCACTCCTTCTCAGCAATACTCACTCAATAGTCTTCCCTTTGAATCCTCGCCTGCCTCTGTTTTCACTGTGCTCAAGAACTAAGCTACATGGGCCCTGTTCAGAACAGATGACTCCAGACCCCAAAATGTTCCACTGATTCAGCCCTAAGGCTGGACCTGTAGCACTCTCAGCAAATTTATCCGGCTGAAACCCTCAGCTAATTTATTCCACTAGAATTCTGGCATTCCCTAGCCACCCCTCCTATACAGAGATCAAGTCTGTCAGCCCATGCTGAGGCTACCCTTG
Source organism: Ursus maritimus (assembly GCF_017311325.1). Lineage (NCBI taxonomy): Eukaryota > Metazoa > Chordata > Mammalia > Carnivora > Ursidae > Ursus > Ursus maritimus. The sequence continues at coordinate 21,140,511 of NW_024426774.1, read as the reverse complement.
GGCCAGGTGACTGGCAGTGGTTAGTGACTTCATCCCTGATGACCTCACCTTCCCTGTGATGTGAGTGTGCAAGGGTATTGGTTAGCAACATTTTTTTTCATTCACTCATTCAACAAATGTTTATTAAGCACTTACTGTAGGCCAAGCACTGAGCTAGGTACTTGAGATACAATAGTGAATAAAATAAATGAGATGCCCGCATCATGGAGCCACAAATTTAAACAGATCTAGGACTTTCAGCTTCCAGCTCTCATTTCATTCACATAGCTCAAAGCTCCACCCGCTGGGATACTAGATCTGACAGAGATATTCCCTTAAGAACAAATAACTCAAGGGGCACCTGGGTGGCTCAGTCAGTTAAGCGTCTGTCTTGGATCAGGTCATGATCTTGGGGTCCTGGGATGAACCTGGAATCAGCTTCTCCCTCTGCCCCTCCTCCCCCTCATGCACACAAGCTTGCTCTCCCTCTCTCAAATAAATGGATAAAATCTTAAAAAGAAAAAATTTTTTAAAAAAGAACAAATAACTCAAGACATAGCAGTTACAGGAAATAGTATAATATTTTTTTCAAGGCACATGGCTACTTGGAAGAAAAAATTCTCAAAAGCTAAATGTCGCTAACTTGTCCAGTCTCAGGACAACCGCTGAATGGTATTCTAAATCTCTAAGAACAAAGGCTGTGAAGGAGTTAAAACCTGTTGTGTGCTGGGCTTGAAGGAGTGCTCCAGTATGAAACTGACATTCTGGAAAGTAGATTTCCTCCTCTAAGTTCAGAATATAGAAGCCTCTGATCAACACCAATCTTTCCAAAAGCCCTCATTTTAGAACTCTTGGATACCCCTTTCTGCCCATCTCCATCCTCAGCCCACACTGTGTTTAACCCAAATCAGGAGATTCTTACTAGATGACATTCTAGTAAATACCAGAGAACCACAACGCACTACAGAGAAAATCTGGCAAGATATTCTTCCCCTGTTTATTCAACCAGCCAAGAAAGCTACTACCTATCTTAGAAATCTACCAGAAAACGAGTTAGAGATCATTTTCCTTTTTTCTTCCCCTGAAAAGTAAGAAAATGGTAAGAAAGTTCAAATGATTACTTCCTAGAACAGCTATATTTATAGAATGCATCTTGAATCTGAACAGCTAAGTAAAATTTCCAGCGAGATTACAATAGGAAATACCAGTGGAGTTCTAATACAGGAAGGCTATAACCAACCAATGGGCTCTAAGGAAACCTCTGGACTCAGGGCACAGACAATTAACCCACAAAACACTACAAAAGCAGCCAGGCCTTTTCCAGTCGCAGACACATCCTTGGAATGTGCTCGTCTTCTCCCTCCCCAACCTTTCCCCTGCAGGCAAATGAAGGTACCGCCCAAGATCCCCCAGCACTTCCCCTCCTGATGAAGAAAGCTTTGTAACGCTGGGATTTTCATCTCAGAGTCGTTCAGAGGTTTAAAAGATCACATACGGAAAAGGTCATTTACGCCCCTACAAGGGATTCTCCTCGCCGCCTCCAGCAACCCCGAGAAAACTGTGTTCACTTCTGAGCACTGTAGGTAGATCGTCGCGCAAAGTTTTTCTCGGAGACTTTTATTTTTTGGGCTGCAGCCCCTCTGCATTTCAACTCCTCGGCAACAGCTCGCAGGCCCCGGGCCTCTGAGCTACCCTCACCCCGACCAGACCAAAGGGCCTCCGGGACCGACAGGACTGTCCGGTCAGACGTCAAGCAAGCGCAGGGGACCAATTCACGCTCCAACAGGTCGCCCTGCCCGCAGTCTGCAAGGGAGCGCCAGCAACCCCGCAGGCCCGAGAGCCACCGGCCGCCACCTCATCAAAGGCCGGCCCCGCGGCGCCGTCAGGGGCGCAGGCCACGCCCCCGCGCAGTCGGCGCGCTGGCCTCCGCCAGCAGGCGCGGCCCCGACGCTGCGCTTCCGCAGGCCGCGGGGCCCGCCACCACCGCCCCCGCCGCCGGCCCCGCCTCTCGTCAGCCCCAGTTCGACACGAACGCCAGGGCCTCGCGCCCCGCACCGGCAGAATTCCGGGTCGCCGCCACTCAGGGCAGGCCGGGCGGGCCCGGCAGAGACTGTGGGGCCGGGGCGGCCCCTCGGCTCCGGCGGGCCGGGCCGGGCCTGAGCCGCCGAGCGAGCAGAGCTGCCACCAGACACCCGCCTGCCCGGGTCCCAGCGCCCCGGGCAGCGGAGACCGACCCTTACGTCCTCTCACCGAACCCCTTCCTCCCGCTCATTCCCCTCGGGGCTCACCTCCCGACTCCGCTCCCCGCAGCCTGCGCTTCAACTCTAGCTCGGGTTCGGGGTCGCGGACCAGAGAGACTCCCTCACAGCTGCGCTTCGCAGCGCAACCGAACTGCGGGCCCCGCCCTCGCGGCGTCCCGACCAACAGATGGGCGGTGCCGCACTGCCGTTGGGTTTCCATTGGATAAGGCGGCCAAGATGGGCGGTGCCCCGGGAAGACGGTAGCTCGCTGGCATAGTCTTCAACCCTGTCTCCTCCCCTTGAGCCTGTCCGGCCGAGACCTCTCGGAGGCTTCGGTGTCTTCGATCTCAACTGCGGCTGGTCTCTCTGTCCACCCCTCCGTCCAGCCCAGGTGCTCCCGATGATTCTGCTGGGTGAAAGGAAGGCCTTCCCTCTCTCTTGAAGGCGCCATGACAGTTCTGGTCTGACTAAAAGACAAAAGGAGCGAAAGACGTAGCCTCAGTCCGGGAGGAGCGCCCACCCACTTTCATTATTGGGGGGGCGAGGGGTGAGACTGCGCAGGACACCAATTCTTCAGAAAGCTTAAAAATTTTCCTGAATATATTCTGAAAATTCCTGAAAATTGCATAGCACCGATAGTTGCCAAAACTTTGCAAGAGGTTTTCACAGATAACTCGTTTGATTCTCATGAGACATTGAAATTATCCTTCAATGCTAATTGGCAAATGCAAAAAACTGAATCAGAGGCGTTAAGCTATTCACCAAAAGTTGATAGGAGCCAGATCTGACATCCAAACAGTAAGATTTATCAAAGTCTTCCTTGAGAAGATGTTTGGAAAGAATTTGGATTGACTTCGAAGAAGTGGAAAGAAAGGATTCTGGGTGAGCCCATTGATCTGTGAAAACTAAACGCTGAGCCCCAGCGATATAAATTCGTTCTGCCATTAGACGTATATTATGGAGGGAGGAAGATGAATCAACTGTCACAACTTGGGAATGTCATAATCACTAAATTTCACTGTCCTTAAAGGAAATCTCTAATCCTTCTTAACTAATACAAAGAAGGATACAGTATCTGGCAAAAGCCCTCTCATTTTCTCATCTCTTCGCCTCAAAATAGTTATTTTTTGCAACCCATCTTTCATCCTTTGATTCTTGACCTTTGAAAGAGAGGGCTTACACTTTTAGAAATCTGCTGGAAGTTATGGATCTTGTTTTGAATATTTAAAAAATGGATTTGTCCACCAAATTTAGCATATAGTTTCAGAAGAGTTGAGGTTAAAATTCTTTGTTCTAATCTTCAAAAAAAGGTTGTACCTCCTCCTCTCCAGGTTAACTTTTTTTCCTTGGGGGCTCCAAAGCAATTGGAGCACCAGGTCCACTATAAACATTCATTAAATATCAGTTGATATTATCATCATAGTTTCTCATTCTCTTCTGTCAGGTCCTTATCATTATCAACCTTTCCTTTTCAATTAGCTCCTTCTTTCAAATATGCATAGAGAACCCATTGGCATCCTCCAGCTCTCATTTTATTTTTAACTTTTCATGTTTAAAAATATCAAACACTGCATTTTTGCCACCTCATTATTTTTCCTGCTTTAAAAAATAATAGGGGCACCTGGGTGGCACAGTCATTCAGCTTCTGCCTTCAGCTCAGGGCGTGATCCCGGCATTCTGGGATCGAGCCCCACGTCAGGCTCCTCTGCTGGGAGCCTGCTTCTTCCTCTCCCACTCCCCCTGCTTGTGTTCCCTGTCTCACAGGCTCTCTCTCTCTGTCAAATAAATAAATAAAATCTTTAAAAAAATAAAAAATAATACATATCTGTTGTAAAAAAAATCAAAGTATTTTTAAAATATTTAACATAGTGTGACAATATTTATATAATAGCTTCCATGTGCTGTGGTCCACTGTTTTGCCTTATGACATATTAATTTATTTAATACAAGAATCCTATGGAATATTGTGAATTAACAATTGCTATTAGAATGTGAAAATCTCTTGTAATCCTACTTAACCAAAATAAGACTGATGTATCTCCATTTTTTCTGTGTATATTAATATATGTGTATATAATTTAAAATGAAAGCAAGCTGATACTACATAATCTCTTTCAGTTTACTCTTTACTTTTTTCCATGGCAGCTCATATAGCATTACTTTAATTTTTAACCACTGTAGAGTATTCCGTTGTCCGTTTAATTAGTAACTACTGGGGGGCATCAGGGTTATTTCCAACATTTATTATTATAAATAAAGCTGTAATAAAATCCTGCTGCACACATCTTTGTTTGTGAAAATTATTTTTATACATTCTTAAAAATGGAATTGCTAAGTCAAGAACTAAGAGCACTTTAACTTGAATGTATATTGCCAAGTTACTCTTTAAAAGGATATCAAGGGGCGCCTGGGTGGCATAGCGGTTAAGCGGCTGCCTTCAGCTCAGGGCATGATCCCGGTGTTATGGGATCGAGCCCAACATCAGGCTCCTCTGATGTGAGCCTGCTTCTTCCTCTCCCACTCCCCCTGCTTGTGTTCGCTCTCTCGCTGGCTGTCTCTATCTCATAAATAAATTTAAAAAATCTTTTTAAAAAAATTAAAAAAATAAAAGGATATCAATATAAAGAGTATATGCTAGGGTTTAGAGGTGCTCAGGGGGCTCAGTCGGTTAAGCATCCAACTCTTGGTTCAGTTCATGATCTCAGGGTCATGGGATTGAGCTCTGTGTCAGGTTCCTTGCTAAGGACAGTATGTGCTTGAGAGTCTCTCCCTCTCCCTCTGCCCCTGCCCCCACCACTCCCCGCGCATGCACTCTCTTTCTCTCTGTCTCTCAAAAAAATAAAATCATTTAAAAAAAAAAGATTAGTTTTAGGTTTACATCAAAATTAAGAAGATTCAGAGATTTCCCATGTATTTACTATACCCCAAATGCATAGCTTCTCCCCCATTATCAGCATTGCTCACCAAAATGGTATACATTTTACTGAGGATGAATTTACATTGACCTATCATAATCACCCAAAATCCATAGTTTACCCTAAGGTTCACTCTTGGTATTGTACATTCCATAGGTTTGGACAAACATATAGTGGCATATATCCATCATTATATTGTACAGAGCATTGTTACTGCCCTAAAAATCCTCTTGTGCTCTGCCTTCCCATCCCCAGCAACCACTAATATCTCCACAGTTTTGTCTTTTCCAGAACATTATGTAGTTGGAATCCTATAGTATGCAGCCTTTTCAAATTGGCGTCTTTTGCTTAATGATATGCATTTAAGGATCCTTCATGTGTTTTCATGGCTTGATAGCTCATTTCTTTTTAGCACTGAGTAATATGCAATGGTCTAGATGTACGACAGTTTATCCATTCACCTACTAAAGTACATCTTGGTTGCTTTTACCTTTTGGCAATTATGAATAAAGCTCCCATAAATATCTGTGTGTGGGTTTTTGTGCGAATATAAGTTCTCAATTCCTTTGGGTAAATACCAAGGAGTGAGATTTCTTTTTTTTTTAATAGGTAATTTATGAAGTTTATTTTTATTTAAATTCAATTAATTAAGTATAGTGTATAATTAGTTTCAGAGGTAGAGTTCAGTGATTCATCAGTTGTATATAACACCCAGTGCTTATTACATCATGTGCCCTCGTCAGTGCTCATCACCCAGTTAACCCATCCCCCCCCAGCAACCCTCAGTTTGTTTCCTATGATTAAGAGTCTCTTATAGTTTGTCTCCCTCTCTGATTTCATCTTATTTTCCCCTCCCTTCTCCTATGCTCCTCTGTTTTGTTTCTTAAATCCCACATATGAGTGAAATCATCTGATAATTGTCTTTCTCTGATTGAGTTATTTCACTTAGCATAATACCCTCTAGTTCCATCCACGTTGTTGTAAATGGCAGGATTTCATTTTTGATTGGTGAGTGATATTCCGTTGTATATATACCACATCATATATATATATATATAAAATCTTATATATATTAAATATACATTTACATTCTTATAATTCTTATAATTTTATATATATATGTATACATATATATGTGTGTGTGTGTATATATGTGTATATATATATATATATAAAATCTTGAAAAAAAAACCCAAACCACCCGGCTGTCTTTGAAATTGGTTGTACCATTTTGCGTTACCACCAGCAATGTATGAGAGTTAGTGTCGCTCCACATCCTCACCAGTATTTGGTGTTAGTGTTCTGGATTTGGGCCATTCTCATAGATGTATTATGGTATCTCTCTTTTTTTTTAAGATTTTATTTATTTATTTGAGAGAGAGTGAGAGAGCACACAAGCAAGGAGAGGGGCAGAGGGAGAAGCAAGTTCCCTGCCAAGCAGAGAACCGATGTGGGGCTGGATCCCAGGACCCTGGGATCATGACCTGAACTGAAAGCGGACGCCTAATTGATTGAGCCACCCAGGTGCCCCGGTATCTCATTTTTTAAGTTTTCTTTTCCATGATGACAAATGATGTGGAGCACCTTTTCATATGCTTATTTACCACCTGTATATGTTCTTTGGTGGTGTCTGTTGGGGTCTTTGGCCCATTTTTTAATAGGGTTGTTTTCTTCTTGCTGAGTTTTAAGTGTTCTTTGTATATTCTGGATAACAGTCTTTTACCATGTGTCTTTTGCAAGTATTTTCTCTCAGTTTGTGGCTTGTCTTCTAATTCTCTCGACATCATCTTTAGAGCATAAGTTTTTAATTTTATTCAAGTCCAGCTTATCAGTTATTTCCTTCATGGATCGTGTCTTTGGTGTTTTATCTAAAAAGGCATCAGCATACCCAAGATCATCGCAGTTTTTTCCTGTGTTCTCTTCTAGGAGTAGTAGAGGTTTGCATTTCATATTTAGGTCTATGATCCATATTGGGTTAATTTTTGTGAGGTATGTAAGGTCTATGTCTAGATTCATTTTTTTTCCAGTTGTTTCAGTACCATTGTTTTCATATGTTTATTGCTTGATTATATTTCCTCCTCAGTTTTTTGCCTGCTCATGTTCTTTGTGAATTTTTTTACTGGGTCAGTCATCTTTTTCTTATTGGCTTCTAAGAGCTCTTTGTATGTTAGAAAAAACCATTGTCTTCCTAATCTCTTCATGTGAATCCCATCCTATCTCTTTTCTCTGCTGAAGATTTCTCTCAGTTTATTATAAACTTCCACTCCCAAAGCCCTTTCTCATTCTTCGTTCTTCATGACCTCTTCAGTATTTGGGATCACTGAACAGCTCTCTTACTTTTTTATAATACTGATTTATTTCATTTTTCTTTTAACTTTTTTTTTTTTTAAAGATTTTATTTATTCGACAGAGATAGAGACAGCCAGTGAGAGAGGGAACACAAGCAGGGGGAGTGGGAGAGGAAGAAGCAGGCTCCCAGCAGAGGAGCCTGATGTGGGGCTCGATCCCAGAACGCCGGGATCACGCCCTGAGCCGAAGGCAGACGCTTAACCGCTGTGCCACCCAGGCGCCCCAATATTCATTTTTCTTTTAACTTCTTATCCTAATTTTTCTCTTACCTTTTTCTATCCTTCCGTCCTAACTATTAAGGTGCTTGTTAATGTGCTCAAAGTTATATTCTTTGTTCTCTCTATACCATACTTTAGAAAATATATCCATTGAGTGTATCACCTGAATAATATTTATATTTATCTCTAGGACTCTTTCTTCCCAAACTCCAACACAGTATTGGGTACTCTGTCACTTGAATGTAATTTACCTAAATATTCCCACTGAAGGTCAGTAATCCACATCAAGAATCAATTTATTGGGAATAGAAACCAGATGACTGGGTGACAGGGTGGGAGGGAAACTTCTTAAATACCCGTTTATGCCTTTTGAACTTTGTGCCTTACATAAGTAGCACATGCTTTTTCTTCAAAAAAGAAATAATATTTAACAAAGAAACAATTTATTAAATAATTATAGAATAAAGAAAAGCAGGGGCTCCTGGGTGGCTTAGTCGATTCAGCGTCTGACTCTTGATTTTGACTCAGGACATGATCTCGGGGTCATGGGAACTAGTCCTGCATTGGGCTCTGCACTGGGCGTGGTGCCTGCTTGGGATTCTTTCTCTCCTCTCTCTCTGCCTTTCCCCACATCTCATGTGTGCTCTCTATCTAAAAATAAAAAAATAAATTCAAAAAAAAGAATAAAGAAAGGCAATGCTTTGAGACTGCCCACATCTATTTGTCTAATTCTGAACTTGCCAAGTGACCTGCTGACCTCATCTTCCAGGTGCACTACAGCTTGCATTTTGACATGCTGGTTGCCCAACTCTATAAATTTACTAAAAATCTTTGAATTCACAGTGAGTGAATCTTATGATACGAAAATCATACCTCAATAAAACGGTCCAGACTCTTTCAAGATCTTGGTTTCCATAGATCAGGGCAATTGGAAAATCTACTGGATTTCTGCTCCAAGCTTTTCTTCTTCAGTGTGAGACTCACTAGTCATGCCTCCAATCTCATCATTCCTCTAGGCACAAAATGTGGATCCTTTTTTCCAAAAGAGCCTCTTTTGAACTGAAGACAATCAAAAGAACAAAAATGTTCCTTTGCCTCAAACTTGGCATTTACATTTCTTTAGGTCCTCAAATTAAGATAAGCCTAGACTTCTTAAGAATTATTAATTACCTGAGGCACTTTAAAACATACACATTTCCAGGACTTCCCAGGATCGGCGGGATCCAAATGGGGGGCGAGGACTTGGGTATCTGTATGTCTACTAATCTACCCGGGCAATACTGATGCAAGTAGCCTGGCCTGTTATTAGGCTGAAGGGTACAAACTATCACCCTAGCACACACCTTATCCCTGTCTAGGAATGATTCCTTGGGTCATTGACTCATAACTAAGGCCTCTGAGCTTCACTGTTTAATAGGAACATTTAATTCTATACCTCTATGTCATGTCATAAGAAATTGAATCACTCTAAGATAAACATAATGGATAAAAAATAGGGGCACTGGGGAATAAAAAACCAGACACCCCATGTAAATTAATAATTCACCTGAGATTATTTGATTTCCACAACTATATTCAATTATGCTTAAGTCAAATTCATCTATAATTTATTTTGCTCTATGTTTTACAGGCATAAAGTTTATTTCTGTCTTATCTCCCAGGAATGTTGTGAGTTTAAAATAATTACCAGGTCATTCCATAGCTTTTTCTGGGCCAAAACCGTGTATGTAAAGCTTTTCTGTTTGTCTTCACCTTTGTTGTAATAATAAAGACAAATTTCCTAAATCTAAAATTATGTCCTGATAAAACATAGATTCAGACTATAAGGAAAGGCCTTTGGAGATTCCTTTAGCATGGGTAGTCTAAGACTCCATTATTTTACAGCTTACAGTTGTACTTCCAGGCTTGAATCAGAGAGCAAAATTCAATTTAATTAAACAAATATTTATTTAGTGGTTACTATGTGCCAGGCACCACACTAGGCAGTAGGGTAACAAATGAATAAGACAAAGTTTCTGTCTTCAAAGAGCTCCTATTTATTTGAGAAGATAGCAGTGTAAACAAAAAAATTACAATACTTGGGGTGCCTGGATGATTCAGTCGGTTAGGCGTCTGACTATTTCAGCTTGGGACATGATCTTGGGGTCCTGGAATCAACACTCAGAGGGGAATCGGCTTAAGGATTCTCTCTCTCTCTCCCTCTGCCCCTCTCCCCCACCCCCACCCCCCACTTGTGCACACACTCTAAAATAAGTAAATAAATCTTTAAAATATAATAAAATAAAATAGAAGCTCAACTCATCAACTAAATTTTGTTTTGTATCCGTATGAGCCACCCATGCGCCCAATAGATAAATAAATCTTAAGAAGAAGAAGAAGAAGAAGAAGAAGAAGAGGAGGAGGAGGAGGAGGAGGAGGAGGAGGAGGAGGAGGGAGAAGAAGAAGAGGAGGAAGGAGAAGAAGAAGTTGCAACACTTAACAGGAGCAACAACAGAAGTATGTATATAGTTCCATAGGCTGAATAAAGAAGGACATGACTGACTTCATGGAAGAAAGATACCTGGGAAGATGTGGCAGGCTGAATAATGGCCCCCAAAGGTATCCACATTCTAATCCTTGGAATTTGCCAATGTTACCTCGTAGAACAAAAGGGACTTTGCAGATATGATTATGGATTTTGAGATGGGGAGATTATCCTGGATTACCAGGATAGGCACTATCATGAGTGCTCATAAAAGAGGGAGGCAGAGGGAGTTGACTATGGAACTGAAAGAAATGAAGCCACAGAAGCAAAAGGTTGGAATGATATCAAGGAATTCAGGCAGCCTCCTGAAGCTAGAAAAGGCAAGGAAATGGATTCTTCCCTAGAGTTCTCAGAAGGAACCAGGATTCCTTAACTTTATATCAGTGAAATTGATTTCAGATATCTGGTCTCCAGAACTGTAAGAAAATTAATTTGTGGTGTTTTAAGTCACCAAGTTTGCAGTAATTTGTTACAGCAGACATAGGAAACTAATACATAACATTTCCCAGAGAATAAGACTGACACCTGTCTAGCCTGGGTTTAAAAGAATGAATAGGAGTTCAACTAGCAGTTAAAGGAGGGAAGAACAGTCCAGAAAAGACTAAACTCTCCTTTTTTTTTTTTTAAGATTTTATTTATTTGAAAGAGAGAGAGTGAGTGAGAGAGAGAGCATGAGCAGGGGGAAGGGGAGAGGCAGACTCCCTTGCTGAGCAGGGAGCCTGATGCGGGGCTCGATCCCGGGACCCTGGGATCATGACCTGAGCCAAAGGCAGTCCCTTAACCAACTGAGCCACCCAGGCGCCCCTGAACTCTCCCTTTCTCTGAGTCTCCAGACTCAGAAGATACGAATTAGACCATAAAACATATGATTGTCGACTCCAACTTTTGGGACATATGCCTCAATTTCTAGCAGTAAGAGTTGAAGATTTCAAACGTAGGCATTATTTTTTTTCCCCGTTTGCCTCACCTCTGGCTTTTCACCTTGAAATTTATCCTTTGTTGTTACAAAGTTTCTTACATCTGGGAAAGAAGAAAAACTCTCCAGGGAGAACATTCTTAAGAAAGTAAATGAGAAAACTACAGAGAGAATCTGATAAGGACACTTGTTTATTATTGGATCAAGCTTGGAACAGAGGGTGACAAAGCCCTCTCCAAAAGCAAGTAAAGGAACTCCTTGTTTTGGGGGACTGAGAGAAATAAAATAGTGAAAATAAAAAGTAAGAGCTCTAAACTAGATATAATTGAAGAGAGAATAAGTTAATTCACTCAGAACGCCGTACAGACACACACACACACACACACACACACACAGAGACACACACACACACACACACACACAGAGGGAGGCTGTATTGAAAGCCCTAACATGTATAATGAGAATTCTAGAAAAATATAGAAAGATATAAAGACAGTGATAGTGAAAGTGTCTGACAACATTAAGAATTTTAAAGACACATGCCGAGGCATATCATACGGATGTTTACAAAATATAGAGGATAAAGAAAAAATTGTAAAAGCTACCAGAGATGTGAGAAAGAAACGGATTACCTATGGAATGACAGTAAGACTGATAAAACACTTCCCTGTAAAAGTAGAATTTTATCTCCAGCCAAATTGTCATTAAAGAGTGAAGGCAAAATACATTTTGATATGCCAGAAACAATGAAGGGCTTAAAAAAACAAAAACACCCACACCCAATCTCACTGAAAGACCTATTTAAAACAAGAATTGATAAAACTGCTTGGGAAAAACTGCCACTTCTGGCCATGATTGTCTAACAGGATCCAAATTTACCCTCCTGCCTTCGCCATGTAGAACACTGGGTAAAATACATAAAGCAACAGTTTTCAGTTATTGGATAATAGGCAGCACACACAGGATAGTGGCCCCTGAGAGAAGGGAAACATGAAGTAAATCCTCTGAGCACTCCAGCTTACTGCCTTGAGTTTTCAGGCCACTTTGTGGAGAGAGGAAACCCAAACAGAGCCTGAGAATGTCACTGCATTGAGAATACAGAGTTAAGAGTTCAGGGAGACCAAAGTGGCTAACATTTCCGGGGCAGCGAGCCAGAAAGGATGGAGTGACACCAGAGAAAGAATTATGGAACTTTGTAGAAGGATCTTCTCAAGGTTTTGTCTGTGAACTGAGCTAAACATACACATGAGGAAATTATCAAGGTTGAGGAAAGAACCATTTGAGAGGAGTAGACAGAACAGTGGAAAGAAAACCATTTGGGTGGACAGCAGGATTCCAGCTGGCAGGTTTCCTACTACGGCTGTTTGTCCCTAGCAAACTGTAGGGTCAAGAGATTACAAATGTGAGGTCATTCATTGCCTTGTTTTATGGTTGTTGTTTTTTTTTTAAGATTTTTAAAATTTTATGTTATTTGACAGAGAGAAAGAGGACAAGCTGGGGGAGCAGCAGGCAGACACGGGGCTGGATACCAGGACTCTGGGGTCTTAACCTGAGCCGAGGGCAGACGCTTCACTGACTGAGCCACCCGGGAGCCCAGTCACTTATTACTTTGAATGTGCGCCTCAGTTAAGAACGTTTGTCCTCATGGCGACCACAAGAAGCAGCAGGGTTTTTCTAAGTAACCCTGTGGTTTTCATGGGTCAATCTGTCAGACTCAACTTGTGTGTCCTCAATCCTCAACAGCCAATAGAGCAAAGGAGTTCTCTTACTAAAGGATTTTGAGGAATCCCTAAGGAATGGGTAAGTATGCCACAGATCCTCCCTAGAAATGACCGTTGCTTTTGCCAGCGGCCCCTGCTCCCAAACACTGCTGCTCTTGAACTTTGCCATCACCTCCTTTGAGCTCTCCACAGGGTCCCACCCACTGGACCTAAATCTCTTTACTTTATTCCCCAAAGCTTTAACTATTTAACAAGACACCGAGGCACAGACATTAAAACGAAGAGGAGCCCACAGCTGCCACTAGAAGTGACTGTTCTTCGAATTCCTGATAAGGCAGAGCCGGCTCAGCGGGCCCACTTCTGCCCGTAGGAGCTCCAGGCTGGGCCACTTCTTGGTATCCTAATGCCAGCATTAGGCACGGGGCCAGAGAGCATCTTCCTTTTCCAGCTCAAGGCCTGTTTATTCCTACTCTAGAATATTTGACTGAGGAACTATCCTTTTCCTTAGGGGGAAAAACTCACCTCCACATTGGCCTGCTTATTCACACAATCCCGGGAGTCACCGACGTTTTCCAGACTTTGGACAACTTGGCTGTGTGTAGCTGGTCTGTTCTCTCATATGAGATGCGGAGGTAAGATTCACACACTCTTCAGCGGGGCTCCAGTTTTGAGATCACCTGTGAGCAAACACTCCAATAAAAACATGCATAGGTCTCCTAAGAACAAGTAAGGATTTTTTTGAGACATTCCAGTCTATATTCTTATTTAGGGGGGGGAAATCTCTTTTTCTCTGCAAGGGCACAGTCCTGCAAAACATTTTATGTTACTAATAAATAAATAAACTCCAGAGGTGTCTGGGTGGCTCAGTCGATTAAGCGGCTGCCTTCGGCTCAGGTCATGATCCCAGGGTTCTGCAGATTAAACCTGTGTCGGGCTCCCCGCTGAGCAGGGAGTCCGCTTCTCCCTCTGGCTCTCCTGCTCATGCCTGCTTACTCTCTCTCGCTCCCTCTCTCTCTCAATACATAAAATCTTAAAAAAAAAAAAAAAAAAAAAAGCTCCAGCATCTCAGTGTGAAACATCTGAATTTTGGTTAATGTCATTTCAAAATTTTCTTTAGGATAAAGGTGGGATAGTTCCTTTATGTATGTATAGAGGGCTCATTCTGGTGCTTTCCAGGAGTGAAGATGGATGGCTGTAAGATGAATGTATATCTGGCCTTCTAGAAATAGAAGACTGCAACTTTAATATTTTTTCAAAGATTTATTTATTTTAGAGAAAGAGAGAGAGCACAGGGAGGGAGAGAGGGAAAGAATCCTCGAGCCAACTCTCTGCCTGAGCACAGAGCCAACCAGGGGCTTGATCGCACAACCCTGAGATCATCACCTGAGCCGAAACCAAGAATCGGACACTCACCAACTGAGACACCCAGGTGCCCCAGAAGACTGCAACTTGAAAAAATAATACTTCTTCAACATTAAAAAAAAAAAGTTGCTTTTATTGGGGACCTTTTAAAACTTAGGAGTACAAAGAGGAGTATGGGTTGGCCCAGAACCTCAGAAATGGACTCTTTCCTCTCTTTTTCCTAATAATGTCAAAATATCAGCTTTCTTTCTTTCCTAGCTCTAAATCTTACCCAAGGTTTTTTTCCCTTCTCTGGATCAATCTTTCACCTTTCATCACACACAGGAAAGAATATAGTATCAAAACTACTGAGCTTCTGGGGTGCCTGACTGGCTGTCGGTACAGCGTGCAACTCCTGATCTCAGGGTTTCGAGTCTCACATTGGGTGTAGAGATTACTTAAAAACAAAATCTTAAAAACACATACACAACTGCTGAGGTCCCAAAGACAATATCTTATGAATAGTATAATATCATCAGAAACAGGAAGTGAAGGAAGTCCATGAAGAGTCAAAATAGAGTTAGGAGCTCTAGGGAAAGCCTGAGGAGGGCAGGGAAGCCTGGGAGGACCGACTTCCCAACTTCTCACCCTCCTCTCATTCTCTCCTTACTTAACGTCTTTCGTAAGCAGGTTGAGTTTCTCAATCCTGGCTGGCCACCCTCTGGGGGTCTTGTATTTTCAAGGCACTATGAATTTTCTATGAGCATTTTAAAACTTTGTGCTTTAAGTTTTATAAGTATGTTAGCTGGTTTTGGATCATCTATGTTAACACTTTATATTTTGAGTGATCTTGAATTGAACTGGTGTCACATTATACTCTGAAGTTAACCTTTTAATTTCAAGGCAATGTTGCCTGGCTTGGGGGGTGGTCCCTTGAATCCCTTGGGACCTGCATGTCTCAGAGGTTCACAATTTCTCATGTTTGAAAAACACTTGCTTGAACTATCTTCTGCTGTTTTCTCCTTTCTCTCATGAGTGGTAACTGGAAAAGAGGCTTGTGAGAGACTAAGAGAAACAAAACTGTTTTAAAAATGACTAGCATTTGGGGCACCTGGGTGGCTCAGTCAGTTAAGCGTCTGCCTTCTGCTCAGGTCGTGATCCAAGGTCCTGCTGGGATCAAGCCCCTCGTTGGGCTCCCTGCTGAGCAGGGAGTCTGCTTCCCCCTCTCCTTCTGCCTGACGCTCCCCTTGTTTGTGCTCTCCCTCTATCAAATAAATAAATAAATAAATATTTTTAAAAAATGACTACTATTTGTTTATCTTCAATGCTTGACAATTTGGGAGCTAAGAAAGTTCAAGCAATCTAGTGATTTTTTAAAATAAAGCGAAGGTGATACTGGGATACAGAATTGTGAATATATGTAGAGATTTGCCAAATGCTTAGAGTCATTTTCTATGTACAACAAACCAATCCCATGCCTTTACCTCTTGTTGTTGAATAAGCTTGGTACATATTTTTAAGATTCTATCTATCTATCTATCTATCTATCTATCTATCTATCTATCTAGAGAGTAGGGCAAGCGCATCTGTGTGAGCAGGGGAGAGGGGCCAAGGGAGAGAGAGAATTTCAAGCAAACTTCCCACTGAGCAAGGAGCCTCACTGAGGCTCTCACGACCCTGAAATAATGACCCTGAGATCATGACCTGAGCCAAAGTCAAGAGTCAGACGCTTAACCTACTGAGCCACCCAGGCACCCCAGCTTACAACATATTTTAGAGACCTTTTTATCATTGGGCCAGCCCTTAAAGCACATCTTCAGGAGCTTCTTCTGTGACTGTTTGATTAGTCACATTTTTGAAGCTCGTAGCTTAAAGACTCAGGAAAATCAGTGTACTAATATAATGTTTTGTTTTGTTTTTTTTTTTTTAGTTAAAAAAAATTTTTTTTTGCTTCCTATCAAAGCATGAAGTCTTTGTGTCCTTGGAAGCATATTTTATTGGTTTGGGGGAAATGGGAATGGATAAGGAGAGGATAATCTTAATATTCTTTGTCTCTTTTCCCATGTCTTTCCATGAGCCCCCTTACAATCTCCATCTCCCCTCTCTGAGACATCACCACCTTCCCTGTACCTTGCTTTTTCTTTTTCTTTCTTTCTTTCTTTTTTTTTTTTAAGATTTTAAGTATTTATTTAACTGCGAGAGAGCACACACAGGGGAGCAGTAGAGTGAGAGGCAGAAGAAGGAGGCTCCTTGATCCCAGGACCTCATTATCTGAGCCGAAGGCAGATGCTTAATTGACTGAGCCACCCAGGTGCCCCAACCTTGTTTTCTCTTGAGTCATATTTTTTCCACTTTTTTCCTTGTCTATTATTCATTTTATTCCAGATCATCTATTTTTTGTAAAAATAATTTCAAAGAATTTAATGTCATTTGCATCCCATACTTAGCATGTGTACATAGACACTTAATAAATGGTAGTATATTGTTGAATAATACAGCATTTATGCAAACTCAGCACTTTGTATTGAGCTCCTTTTATCCTTAAAGCAATTGGAAAAAGTAGATATTGTATGTCTATTTTCCATGAGGAACTGAGCCTGAGAGAGAATAACAACTTGTGAAAGAACACATTGGTTAATATATGTCAAAACTCATGTTTTTTCCACAATGTCACATTCCATTGTTAGGGGGAAATAAAAGAGGCTGAGTTATTTCATGTTCCTGTTATTTCATGTTCCTGTTACACTGCCCTAGAGATTTCATCTAGATTCATTAAGACGTATATCTCCTACAGCCTAACATCTTCTACCATCATAGCCTAACTTCAATCCAATGTTTTCAATGTTTAGATATCTGTCACCTTAAATGGAACCCACCATTTTCTGCCCAAACTAGCAAATACACACCCACCCACGCCACACCATTTTCTGTTAATTGCTCCACCAATTTTTGTCATTCAGGGTCAAAACCTTGGTGTTATTTATTCATTAAATGAAGATATTGAGCGCATACAAGGATTGTGCTAGGGATGCTGGGGTATACAATAGTTCAGTTTGATAGAGTTTTTGCTTTGTAAAGGCTTTGGGAAAGACAAACAAATAGGGAAACCAAACTAGTATATGGATATTAGAGGAGACTTCTTGGAGGATGACAAAGGTGGGCGGGTGTGGAGGTGTGTTTCATAGGTAAAAGGCATAGGAGGAGAGACCATGGCTTTGGAGGAAACAAAGATGTACTGTTGAAGCATTGAGTTGTAGTGGAAATGGAGAAAAAGTGGGAGAGGTATGTTAGAATTAGTTCAAGCATGAAGGGTCTGGTAAACTACTAAGGAATTTGGATTATCTGAATAGCAGGAGGAAGCATAATTAGTTTTGACTTTTAAAAGAATCAATCTGCTCATAGTTTGATTTCTCTTTTCCATTCCCTGAATCCAATCTGTTACTAAATCCTGTTGATTTCTTATTGTCTCATTTGTTCATCTCTATTCCCACTGCCAGCACTTAGTTCCAGCCCTTCCCATCTCATGCTTAGATTAAAAGCCCTTTAACCAGTTAGTCTCCACTTTCTTCCTCCAATATACAGTGCACACAAAGACTAGACCAACAGTTCTAAAATGCTACGCCAGGATAACAGTGAAGTCCAAGTCACCCACCTAGGCGCTTATGACCATCTCAACCCTATCTAATATTACTACTTAAAATCACTTTCCAACGATGCCAGCCAGCTTCCTCAAAAATCTTCCCAAATGCAGTTTACATTCTTTTCTCACCCCTGCAACCTCGTAACATTATTCTCCTCTCCCAGGCATAATGCACTTCTAGGGCATACTGAGGACGTCCAGCAACAGCTTGTCCTTCTCTCCTTTGATTTCTTCTCACCCAGCAGAGACTGTGCCAAACATATCTGCATTGTATTAACTCGAATGATGTTACAGATTGAGGTTTTCATTTTCTTTTGTCAGAAAAGACTCTCTCATAAGGCCAGGCCAGGGACTTCGAGCGCTCCGAACAAATGCTTGTTAACTTTAATTAAGCCGAATCGGGCGGGTTTGCGGAGCCTGAGCGCGCAGTGGGGAGAGGGGGCTGATACACTGGAGGATGGATCGGGAGCGCCGGGTCCCACACAAAAGAGCTTCGACAAACACGTGAGAGGCCGGGGAGAAGACCGAAGGCAGGGCGGGGTAGCCAGGGACAGCCGGGAGACAGATACGGGAGGCTAGCCTCTCGCGGGGCCGCGGGAGGCAAGCTGCGGCCGTTGGTAGGCGTGACCGCGCCAGTCTCGCGGGAGCGGCGGTTGGGCGGGCCGTTGTCCCCGCGGGCGGGGCGAGTTGCTAAGGAAATGACTGCCCGCAGCGCCGCGCCGTGCCGCGCCGCGCCGGCCGGGCGGGGTCTGGAACGGCGCCGTTTCCGCTTCCGCTCCCTCTCTGCTCCTGTCCCGTTACCGCCTCCTGGCCGGCCTCGCGCCTTTCACCGGCACCTTGTGTCGGCCGTGCAGCCGGGCCCGCTCCTGCCACGCGCGCGCCCCCGGGGCTCCGGCTCCGGCACGGGTCGCGCCCCGCTCGCCTACCCCTGAGGCCGCCGGCCAGCCGCCGCCATGGGTGCCTACCTCTCCCAGCCCAACACGGTGAAGTGCTCCGGGGACGGGGTCGGCGCCTCGCGCCTGCCGCTGCCGTACGGCTTCTCCGCCATGCAGGGCTGGCGCGTCTCCATGGAGGTGAGGCGGGAGAGGCCCAGAGGCGGGCCGCTGCAGGGCGGGAACCTGACGGAGAAAGGGAGCGGGGGGATGGGGTCATCCCCGGGGAAGGGTCCGTATCAGGAGCCTGCAGCTGCAGCTGCGGCGGCAGTTTGACGCGCGGCAGCGAGAGTGGGCCGGGACCCGAGAGGGAACTGCTGGTGGTTGGGGACCGTGTGCCGGTGGCCAGTTTGGCGGCGAGAGCTCTGCCATGTGGGGAGAGGCACCTTCCGCCCACTGACCGCCCTCTCCCCGTGCCTTCGCGCCATCCTCTCCTGCCAGCCCAGCCCTCCAGGCTCATAAACGGTGTGAGGTGTAGTGTGGGAGTGAAGATGAAAAGAGGGACTATTTATTCATTTACTTTTGCGAGGACGAGGAGAATAGATGGGCATGACTACTTTTTTTTTCCCTTAAATATGTGCTGTGAGAGGCCTCTTTTTGGACGAGGAGTTTGACAGTGAAAGGAAGCCTGGGCAAGTAGTCTGTTCAAATACTTAAACACCTAGTTGCTTGGCTCTGGGCACCGAATGTGAATTTCAGAGGCTCGACCTGACCTCCAGGAATTGTCAGTCGTTTGTATTCTCTTCAGGGCCTTTTAAGACCTTTGGAAAACTTCAGTTGTGTCGATCGGTATCATTCCTTTTTTATTATGCTTGATATTTTTTCCTCGGGATTTTTCTAAAACTTAATCCCTAATTGTCATTTGCCTGTGCTTGTTGTGGTTTATGGTTTCCTTGATTTGTAGTCTATTCCATCATAACCTATAAAGAACCGATGTTTCTAGAAAATTTCTTCTGGATAAAAGGGAAAGGTGGAAAATTTCTGGATAAAAAGAAGTAGAATTGGCCAAAATGGATGTTAAACTACAAGGGAGAACGGGAAAAACCATGCAGGAAGGAAAGGGAGAAAGACGTGTGTAAGACATGTCTTTGTGAAGAGTGTTGTGAGATCTAGGCAGAAGGGCCAAGGAAGTGCTCTAATTATTTATGGGATTAAGGGTTTATCTACTTACTAGGTGGGCTTCAGGTAACATCCTAATACTGTCTCCCTTGGGAATTTCTTCAAATCCCTCACTCCTCCCTGTGGTTAGCTCTGGAATGACAGTATAAACTTAAATGGTTTGTTCTCAGACTCAAATTTTATCCCCACAGCTGATTTTAAACAGTTCTGTCATTAGGTATAACATTTCAAGAATGAGGGGAATCCTATAATTCATCTCATCTAGTTTGGTTCCTGCATTTTATAGCTGGAAAATTGAGGCCCAGAAAGGTTAGGACACTTGTGCCTAGGTGGAAAGAATCTGTGGGATGAAGTTGTTCGAGACACTTACTGAACACTATTATCATAGTGTGTCAACCTGAAGTATAGCATTCATATTTCAGTGGGGTGCTCAGTACTGAGCTTACTGGGTGCTTGGTAAATGTAATTGTCTGAGTGTTAGAAATATCTGGATTTAGCTTCAAAAGAAAAACCTTAATGTAAGGCTGGGGTTTGGGTTAGTTGCTAGTTTGGAGAGTCCATTTCTGTGGCATTTTCCATTAATATTGTAAGATTTGAGGTGACTCTTTCATCTCACAGTAAGGCTTTTCCTTCAGGTTTCTCATTCCTTATTTTCTATTTTCTTCTTGCTGTGGTTTTTCCTAGGGCGTTTTTTTGTTTTTGTTTTTGGGTTTTGTTTGTTTGTTTGTACTCTTCTTTCTAGTTTTCTTTACTAACTGAGTTGCTTGGATATTTAGTTTTCCAAGTTGTTTGCCCAGTGATTCTGTCCTGTTTGTTTCTCTGCAGGGTATTTCCCTTTATTTTTGGTTTCTCCTTTGGTAATTAGAAAATGACTTTTTTTCATCAGCAGCTGTTTAGTTTGTAGAGATCTTGTTAGACTATTCCTTAGATCCTAATCTTCCTCCTGAGAGAGTTTGGGTTTTAAAATCTTCCTGTTATGCTGTTTCTCAATTTATCTTTGTTTGAATGGTTATCTTTAATCCTCTTGAAGTCCTTCTTGGGATCCTTTTCTGCTGCATCAGTACTTTTCCTTCTGGCTTTGTTTCTTTTCTCTCCGAAGTATAACAGAGTGTCTTTGCTGTGGCAAGAAAATAACTGTGACCTGTAGGCTCTTGAGTGAATCTTACCTTTTCCGAAAGTGTACTCATCTGTTCCTCTTAACCTTTAGGGCTCAATCCCATGTATTTATTAATTCTGTTGACCTTATTTGCTTGGTCCTAATGGTTCCTCTGAGGTAAGTTTATGCAAATACACATTACAGAGGTTGCTAAAATCCTAATTGATGCATTCATTGATTCAGCCTTAGAGAGTACTATTTTACCCCTTCTCTTGAGGCAAGGATGGCAACTGTCAATAGCTGGCATTTTATACTTTCTGCCTCTCTCCAGCCCCTCTTGCTGTGGAACCAGGGTGTTTTGAGGAGGGGTAAACAAAATACCACAGTTGATGTTCCCTTCCCTTCTTCCTTCTCCATGGTTTGGAGGGACCCTCAAGCTGGTTGAGGTATGTATTTTGTGGGTTAACAGGTAGGTTGTTGGAAGGGTGCCTGAGAAATATATATGGAAAGGCTCTGAGTTTTTGGTGGCTAATGAGAAGTCCAATCTGAAAGTGGTTTTTGATGTAGTCTTAAAGGGACACGGGTACTTTTAGTTTTGGGTTATGAGGTTCTCTGGAAGTGACAAAACTGCTTTCTTTGGGGAGTTAGGTTTTTTTTTTTTTTAATTCTATGAATTATATTTGCCTTCTTTAAAAGGCAATATCAATACCAAGAGTATACTTTTGAGTAGGCTAGCTGTGTACTGCCGTATAGAAGCTGGCTTATTAGTGGTCACAGAGGGTCATCTAGAATTGAATGTAGATAATGTTAAGCACAAAATTCTTAAGCTACCTACATGACAGTTTTAATCATTATATTAATGGAGCAAAATATAAAATGGGATACTACAAGCATTGTGTGGGGTTCCACTTAAGAGAGGGTATCTGAAGGCTGAAGAGCATTTATTGTCCGATCCTCAGATTAATGCCTCATCTCTACATCTTAAAGCACTTTTTACTTACTGAACCAGATCAGAATTCCTTTGTCTAGGATGCAGTTAAGCAACTTCTATAAAAGGGCATTCTTCTCATTTGATTAGCATGCAGTACCTATTCACAATTCAAAGATAGTATGAAATGATATCAAATGTATATCCATGAATATGGAGAAGTTGTTTTCTATTATACTATTCCTTTACAAGTTCCTAAGCAACTGGAAGTTAAAATCAAAATTTATTCCTTAAGATTTCAAGACTGTTTTACATAAATTATTTCTGTTGCCCAATCCTATAGCAGATGTTACTACTACTTCTCCACCCCGACCCTCTATTGGGTTATTATCTTCGAATTGTACTTTGAGTGGTAAGGTAAGGAACTGTACTTTGAATTTGAGTATAGAAGTTGAACAGATCTTATTAGTAATTCTTGCCATTGTAAGCTGTTTTTTAAAATTATGCTGTCTGAAAGCATAAATCTTTAGAACTGATCTTAGAGAGTCACTGATAAGTAATGACATGCTTTAAACTGAGTACTAATTTCAGTGGAATTGTTTTCTGTTTCCCTCAAAGATGGAGTCTGTCAACTTCTAATCATATATAGTACCTAAAAATGTATATACAGATTTCTTATTAAACAATTTTATTGAGATATAGTTCATATACTGTATCCATTTAAAGCATACATTTCAGTGGTTAATATATTGACAGAATTGTACAACGATCACCACTATCAATTTTAGAACAGTTTTATCACTCAAGAAGAAAACTTGTAACCATTACCGGTCACTTCCTATCTCCCTTCCCCTAACCCTCTGCAACCACTAATTTATATTATATCTCTATGGATTTACCTATTTTTAACATTTCATAAAAATGGAATTATAAAAATGTCACCTTTTATGTCTGTCTTCTTTTTTTTTTTTCTAAAGATTTTATTTATTTATTTGACAGAGATAGAGACAGCCAGCGAGAGAGGGAACACAAGCAGGGGGAGTGGGAGAGGAAGAAGCAGGCTCACAGCAGAGGAGCCTGATGTGGGGTTCAATCGTACAACACCGGGACCACGCCCTGAGCCAAAGGCAGACGCTTAACTGCTGTGCCACCCAGGCGCCCCTGCCTTCTTTTACTAAACAATATTTCTTTTTTTTTTTTTTTAAGATTTTATTTATTTATTTGAGAGAGAGAGCAAGCATGACGGGGGGGAGGGTAGGAGGAGGAGGAGAAGCAGATTCCCTGCTGAGCAGGGAGCCTGACATGGGGTTCAATCCCAGGACCCCAAGATCATGACCTGTGCCAAAGGCAGAGGCTTAACTGACTGAGCCACCCAGGTGCCCCTCTAAACAATATTTCTAAGAGTCATTCATGTTGTATCATGAATTCTTTTTTATGGCTGAATAATATTCCGTTTTATGGATATTTTGTTTATCCAAATGGATATTTAGGTTTCCACATTTTGGCCATGATGAATAATGATGCTAAAAACATAACATTTATAAATTTTTAAGTGGAAATAAGTTTTTATTTCTCTTGACTATATCATGGGAGTGGAATTGCTGGGTCATATAGTAACTCCATGTTTAACATTTTGAGGAGCTGCCTGTTTTCCAAAGTGGTCACACCATTTTGCATTCTTACCAGCAGTATATGAGGGTGTCAGTTTCTCTACAGCCTCCCTACACTTGTTATCTTTTTATTATAGCCATTTTAGTGGGTGTGAAATGGTATCTAATTGTGGTTTTGATTGTATTTCCCTGGTAGCTTATGATGTTTGAGCATCTTTTCTTGTGTTAGTTGCCTCTTACAGATCTTTGGGGAAATGCCTGTTTAGATCTTTTGTCTGTTAGTATTGGGTTGTCTTTTTTCTTGTCTTTTTATTGAGATGTAAGAGTTCTTTATATATTTTGGCTACAAGTCCTTTATCAGATATGATTTGCAAAATTCCCCTATTCTGTGGGGTGCCTTTTTGCTTTCTTGTTAGTGTCCTTTGAAGCATAAAAAAAAAATTTTTTTTTTTTAAGATTTTATTTATTTATTCGACAGAGATAGAGACAGCCAGCGAGAGAGGGAACACAAGCAGGGGGAGTGGGAGAGGAAGAAGCAGGCTCATAGTGGAGGAGCCTGATGTGGGGCTCGATCCCAGAATGCCGGGATCACGCCCTGAGCCTAAGGCAGACGCTTAACCGCTATGCCACCCAGGCGCCCCGAAGCACAAAAATTTTTAATTTTGATGAAGTCCAGTTTCTCTATTAAAGAGTTTTATAGTTTTAGCTCTTATATCCATTGTGGGTTAATTTTTGTGAATGGTGTAAGGAAGAGATCCAATTTCATACTTTTGCATGTGGATATCTACTAGTCCCAGCACCACTTGTTAAAAAGCCTATTCTTTTCCCTCACTGAATTATCTTGGCATCATTGTTAAGATCATTTGACTATAAATAATGAGGGTTTATTTCTGGACTCATTCCATTCCATTGATCTATATACTTATGGCTATGCCAGTACCGCAGTGTCTTGGTTACCATTAACTTTGTGGTAAGTTTTGAAGTTAGGAAGTGTGAGTTTAACAACTTTGTTCTTTTTCTTATTTCTTCTTTTCTGGGTCCCTTGCATTTTCATATGAATTTAGGATCAGCTTGTCAATTTCTGTGCAAAGGGCACTTGGAATTTTGATAGGGATTGTGCTGAATCTGTAGATCCAGTTGAGTGTTGTGTTGCTATCTTTAACAACATTGAATCTGTAGTTTTCTTGTGATGTCTGTGGTTTTGGTATCAGGGTAATATTGGCCTCAGAATCAGTTGGGAAGTGTTGCTTCCTCTTCTATACATTGGAAAGATTTGTGAAGAATTGGTATTATTCTTTTAAAAATATTTGATAGAATTTACTAGTGAAACCATCTGAGGCTAGGCTTTCTTTGTGGGAGGTTTTGTGTGTGTGTGTGTGTGTGTGTGTATGTTTTAATTATTTTATGTTAAGTTATGGTAAAATATATATAACATAATGTACAGTTCAGTACTGTTAAGTACATTCACACTGTTGGGCGACCAATTGCCAGAACTATTTTCATCTTGCAAAACTGAAACTCTATACCAGTTAAAAAGCTCCGCATTCCGCCTGCCCCCTGCCCCCTGCCCCCAGCCCCTGGCAACCATTCTACTTCCTGTTTCTATGAATTTGTCTACCCTAGGTACCTCATAGAAAGACACATTTGTCATTTTGTGACTGGCTTCTTTCACTTAGCATAATATCTTCAAGGTTCATCCATGTTGTAGCATGTGTCAGAATTTCTTTCCTTTTTAAGGCTGAATAGTATCCATTGTATGAATATACCACATTTTGTTTACGCATTCATCTGTTGATGGACACTTAGGTTGTTCTTTTTGTGTATTGTAGATAAAGTTGCTGTGAAACTTGGCAACTATGCAACATGCATATAAAAATATATCTTCAAGACTCTACTGCTAAGGCCGAGACTAAGGTGTCTGCTGAGGTCCCACTTTCTGGTTCATAGATGTCTGCTTTCTAGCTCTATCTTCAAGGCAAGGGAGCTCTTTGGGGTCTCTTTTATAAGGGCCTAATCTCATTCACGAGGGCTCCTCCTTCATGACCTAATTACCTCCCAAACACCCACATCCAAATAATATCATGTTGGGGATTACATTTCAACATACGAATTTTGGGAGACACAAAATATTCTGTAGCATTGAAATAATATATGCATATAATTTTAGAAGTCAGATAGTAATACACGACTCTTTAAAACCAAAAATATAGTTCCTTTCCCAACCACCTTTGAACTTTTTGTCTTGGTTTGTAAAAATTTGGATAAATTTATGTATGTAAATGTAAATGGTTGATCATCCGGTAACACAGGAACATTTGTGGATGTATTTATAACCCTAGGAGATGGAGATCAGGCAGGATAACCAGGATTTTGTTAATACAGATCTACTGGTTGCCTAGAAGATCAGAAGGTTCTGTATGATACGTGATTTTATGATACATAAGGCAAGGCCTTAGGGAGGGCCCTGACTCAGGTGACTTGTGTATTCTGAGTCATCTCCTTCAGACTGTCAGCTGTTATTATGTTATGATACATCTCTAGGTTTAGGGTAGGAAATGAAGGAGGTGGCATCCATAAGGTATTTGTCCTGAGGCAGCTGGGAACTCACCATCATGAACAAACATGGAAGTCCTACTATGTTGCAGAACATAGTTGTAGGCCCCAAAGCTGTAAAGAAATTTAAGACAGTCTTGGCTTTTGAGCTGGTTTACAATGTAGTTTTGGACCTAAGACTCTATTCCCCCATGGAATGCTGGATAGCAATACAAGATAGTATATGCTGAGTAAAGTATATGCTGAGTAACCATATTGAGAGACAGTAAATATTAAAAGAGTTTAGAGAGAGGAATGGTCATAGAGTATTTGTGTGATTGAGAAAGATCTCTTGGAGGTGGTGAGACTAACTGGACGTTAAGGAGAGAGTATAAATGGGGACAAAAGGAGAGGAAGAAAGTGGAAGGAGAAGAACGAGAAGGAAAAGAAGAAGAATATTGGAGGGAGGGATAGGAGGAAAGACTCTGAGGCATGCTTACTACTTTGGGGTGGTCACTGTCAAGAGTGGAGTTGTTTCTTTTGGGGAATGATATGAAAATTAAGATTAAGAGATTAGGTTATAGAGATGGGTAGGAATGACGATTGAGTGCCTGTAAGTTGTGCGGAATTAATCTTATATCCAGTAGAATCCATTGAAGCTTTTAGCAATAAAGTGTTATATTGGGAAGGATAATCTGGCATATGAATGTATGTAGACTGGATTACAGGGGCACAGAGTAGAAGCAGGAAGGAGATAAAATGCTGTTAAGAGTAAGGTAATCCAGGAACAAAGTTATCAAGGAAAATTTAGTAGGACTTGGTGATTGGATGGTGGAAGAGAGCCAGGAAGTCAAGGTGGAGTGGTATTAAGTGTTGCCTGGGAAAGTTAAGATTCCATGAACAGAAATAAGACCTACAGGGGAAGTTCTGATTTTTTGAAGACTGCTGAGTTTCTAGTTACATATTTTAAGTTTGAAGTGAAGGGACATCCTATAGAAACAGGCAATTGGAACTTCACAGAACCCAAGAGAACTTTCAAGAAAGCTGACATGGTTTTCACTATTTAATTATGTATAGTATTTGGGAAAAAAGAAGCCTGCAGAAATGGCTATTTGGGTTGCCATTTGCTTATTGCCTGCTCTGTGAAGTAAGATCTTGAAGGAAAAGGTTTTGAGATTAAAAGTTTAAGAGGAAATATAAATCTAAAAAGAGAGGAGATAATTTTAACCAGTTTCCAATAAATGGTTTAATACAGACTTTGTTGAATGAAAAGAAGAAAGGAGAAACAGTGCTTTGGAGGCAGAAGTGAAGGAGAGGTTAGGTAAAGCTGTAGAGAAATTTTGAGGTAGAATAGAGATGATGAGGTAGTTCTTGAAATCTGACCTTGATCTAAGTAAAGCAAGAGGTTAGCTCATCTGCTAAGAGTGAAAGAAGAGCATTGAGAACTTGAACAGTATGGGAAAGGTTTGTGACTGACTGTGGTTAATATATTTAAGCATCAATGCAGAACACGTGAAAAAAATGCTGAATGGAATTAGGGTGTACAGTCAACACGATTTCATGACATTTTATGACTAGCAGTGCTTATTGGCTCTGATTCAGGGGTAAAGAAAGCAGTTGGTCGGGTTATACAAGGTTGGATGAGTTTTTCTAGATTGCTAAGAGACAGTGTTGAAATACTTGGCTCTGGCTCAGAAAGGTCAGAGAGAAAGAAAAGCAAGGGTAAAGGTAGGGAGGCTCTGAACGAAGATGCAAAGGGGGAAACTAAAGTGCTTAGAGAAGGTAGAACAGTTCCAAGTGATAAAATAGATCCAGAGCCTTACCAGGAAGTGGAAGAGAAGGTATGTGGAGTAGTTCTAGGAACTGAGGCCTCGAGATGTAAGATGAATCTTTATGGTAGGCATTCCTCTTTGAGAATAAGGATAGAGAAGGAAAGTGTGAGGTAGGTGCTGAATTTCAGAACAGAATATATATTGTTAAATTCCAGCTTAAAAGGAATTTTACATTTTTTGCAACTATTGTATCACAATAGTTCTGTGATGATAAGGGTAAGTAAGGTAGCTATTCTTATTCCATGTTATAGGAGAGAAAATGGAGGCACACCAAGAGATAGCTGGCCAGAAATCCTGCAGGATATCATAGCATGGCCACTTGAGGACAGTTCATAGATTTGTTTTGTCATCATTATCGTTCAAACTGGAACAGTATGGCATATTGTACAAAAATTTTTAAAGTAAAAAAATAGAAAATAATTGTTACCCAAGTCTTAACTCTCCACCCAGTTTGATATGTGTTGTGGTCTTCCAGACTTCTAGCATATACATACAGGTGCATTTTATTTTTTTCTCCTTTTATCACTTAGTATATTGTGAACCCATTTCCAAACGAACACATTCATTTAAAAAAAAATTTTTTTTTTTAAAGATTTTATTTATTTGACAGAGACAGCCAGCGAGAGAGGGAACACAAGCAGGGGGAGTGGGAGAGGAAGAAGCAGGCTCCTAGCACAGGAGCCTGATGTGGGGCTCGATCCCAGAACGCTGGGATCACGCCCTGAGCCAAAGGCAGACGCTTAATGACTGCGCCACCCAGGCACCCCTAAAAATATTTTTTAAAAGATTTTATTTATTTATTTGAGGGGGTGGAGTATGAACTAGGGGGAGAGGGAGAAACAAATTCCCCACTGAGCAGGGAGCCTCGATCCCAGGACCCTGAGATCATGACCTGAGCTGAAGGCAGATGCTTAACTGACTGAGCCATCCAGGCACCCCCCACATATTCATTTCTGATAGCTACATTCTATTGGAGGGATGTACCACTTGTAATCTAATTTCTTCATGGAAATGTGGATGTTCATAATTGTTTTTTATTATAAATAATGGTATAGTAAACATTCTTATACGTATCCTTGTACCCTTGTCTTATTACTTCCATAAAATAAACTTTTGAAAGTCTAATACTAGATCAGAGGGCATGCACATTTGAAATTTTGATACATATTATCAAATTGTGCTCCAGGAAGGCTATACTAATTTATATTCTTGTTGGTCAGGATATGAGAATGTGTTTTTACTTCACTCTTATTACCATTGGTTACTGTTCATCCTTTTCATTATTCTAATTTGCACAAAAGCTATTTCCTTGTTTTTAATGTTCGTTCCTTTAATTGCTTTTTTTTCATATGTTCGTATGAAGCTAGATCTGCTTCAGCTTCACATGCTTTTTGTGAGGACAGATGAGGAAGTCAAAAAAGATGATTTGAATAGAGGTATGGGTTCAAAAGAGCTGGTACAGCTGTGATTTAGAGTGGCATTGCAGGACAGAGAATGATGGTCTTGTTCCACTGGGAAGGAGCGGACAAGAAGACTGCTCTTCCCTCCCCTATCAAAAAGCGGAATTAGTTAGACCGATTTCTCAAATTTTAGTGATACATTGAGTCTTTTAAAAATATTTAATTTACTTTTGAAATAGCTAAACATTCCCATGGCTCATCTCTCTCCCATCCATCTGAACCCTCCTGCTCCCCACACAGTTAACTGCTTTTCTTTAGTTTTCTGTGTATCCATGTAGTATTTCAGTATGAAAAGACAAATATCTATTCCTATGCTCCCTCTTCTTACACAAAAGCAGCTTACTAAATATATCATTCTGTACTTTGCTTTCCTTCTGCACTTTGCTTTCCTTATTTAACAGAATATCTTGGAGCTCTTCCATGGATTTTTTTTTTCTTTTTAAGGAAAACAATACTTGTGGAGCTCCAGAATTCACTAAAACAATTTTAATTTAATGTTACTTAAATGAGTACAAACATAGAATTGGGCATAAATTCCATGCCAACAAACCACACTACAAAATCAACAGAATTAAAGTCAACATTAATATGACACAACTGTTTTGCTGATACTAATTAGATACAGCAAGACTTAGGTAGTGACTGCTGAGGTATAGTTTCTTATGGCTTTAGCAAGCTTGTACCACACTGTATCCCAGGCCGACTCAGTTCTCCCACCACTTTTCTGTAATCCAGTTGAGTCCTCTGTTCTACCTTTCCTTTATTCCATAGCACTATCATCTTTCTATAGGAGTTATATCATCATGCTATATGATTTAACTATTTACTGTGTTTATTGTGTATATCCCTCATGAGGATGTAAGTTTTTTATGAAGCGCAGGTCTTCATTTTATTCACTGATACATCCCAAACACCCAGAACTGATCCTGGAACATAATGGATACTCAGATATTTGTTGAAGGAATAACAAATGAAATCTTAGGCACATTAGAGTCTGAGAACCACTGGTGGAGGATGCTGAGGGAATAGATAGTCATAAAGGCAGGCATTTTGGTGCAGAGAGAGGAGAGGTAGGTCCGGTAGGGTCTAACTGACCCTGGCTTAGAGGGAAGGGAGGCCAGTGTGGCTGGTGGTGGAGTGATTGGAAGAGGAAGAAGATGACCTCTGGTCTGTGGTGGTGCTCTCCAGGTCCTGGGGATGAGGCTCAGAGGCGATCGTTGACAACTTTATTACGTAGGCCATTGAGGGCTCTCCATGACAGCCCATTAGATTCTGGGACACTTTCTCCTGGAATCAACCAGAGGGAAATACAAAATAGTTATTTTTCCATTCTCTCATTTACTACCTTAAGATAGCTTTTATTTTCTAGATTGTATAATGAAGGCATAGTCTTACTACAGGGACAACAGAAGGACCCCTGCACTGATTTCCTAAGTATTGATACAGCTAGAAAAGTTTAAATGCCTGAAAGAGGAAGGAGAACAATTAACTTACACAAGGATAATCTATCAGCGTAAATAGCTGATCATATTCTTTTTGTTTGTAGAAAGTATCTGAAAGGGAGGTGGGGTTGTGTTCCAAGGTAGGGCAGAGTAAGCTGTAGCACACTCTCACCTAGGTTCAGCACCAGAATAATGGCATAGCCTGGAATATTTGTTTGGGGTGGCAAAGTTTTATTATTAGAAGAATTGGATCAAGCCTAGCCTTCCAACCACAATGTTGCTGCAGCAGGACCATTGCAGACTTCTCTTCATGTGTGCTGATGCCATGATCGATGAATGATATCTTATTTCCAGCTGGGGGTAGGAGGTGGGAAGGCTGATTACATGGGGCATTGTAAATTCCAGTTAACAAATACTAAACACAGTGTAACTTAATAACATTATTTGTTGGGAAGATTCTTTTGTAAATATATCCTCTCCCTACCTGAGGGTAACTTATTGAGTGAATTAAACTTTGAGAGAAGAGGGGAATAATTTGTTTAGATGGTGCTTTGGGGAAGTGGCGGTATAAGGGTATATAGTTCTGCAAATTTTAGTGCTTTCACTTAGGCTGTTTTAGGATTCTCCTAGAAACTTGTCAGGTTGGTAATGCCCTCAGGTCTCTTTTTGCTATCTTCCCTAACATTTTCTTCCTTGAAGTTCACTGATTTATAGAATGGGTCTGGAAGTGACTTTAAAGATCCTTTATTCTGGTTCTTCCCATAGTTGCCACAAATCCAAAAGGTCAGGTCTAGAGTTCCAACAGCCAAACATTCTGCCATCTGGACTGAGATCTCCTAGGCTGAGGCTGCTAGACTGCAGAGGTAGTGACCTGATTCATCTCTCTCCCTTCCACCCTCCCCCCCTTCTTTCCGCCCCTACTTCCCTCCCTTGGCCCCTTTCCTTTCTCCCTCCCCTGTACTTCTTTTCTTATTTTATCATCCCATTTTCCTTTCTTATTTCTAGGCCATGTAGGTCAGCCAGGGAAGGGTTAGTGAGTTTAAGGCGTGAAGGCGGTCCTCACGACCTGAGGTGCACAAGGAAGAACATCCTTTGACGTTGAGAAATGCTAATTATGCTCTCTTTTTCCTAGGATGCTCACAACTGTATTCCTGAGTTGGACAGTGAGACAGCCATGTTTTCTGTCTATGATGGACATGGAGGTAACTTTAGCAGATCATATTGGTGACATTCTTGAACTCCAGTTCCAGACTTTAGGGGGCAAGAACAGGTCCTTTGTTCTTTTCCTTTCCAAGGTTCTGGTCCTAAGATATCATTTCCTTCCCGCTGCTGTTTTTCTCTATTCTGCCATTCTACCTTCCTAACAGGATATTGTATTGGTTTATAATCTCACCAGGCCTTGTTTTAATCCAAAAAGCCTCTTCCTATATTAGAATTTATTTTTTTTCCACTGAGAACTATGTATAAGGTGAGAAAAGACAAAAGGTATATTAATATAGCCCTGAGAGAGTTGATGGTGAAATCCATTTTCTGGATCAGAACTTCCTAAACAATTATCTTTCAGATAGGTTTCGGTTGTATAAGATAGTCATTTCCTCGACCCTTGGGGTTCACTCCAGTATGGCATGTAAATGTTATATCGCTTTATATGTGGGAAGCAGTGCTCTGGATGACCTTACCTTTCTTCTAGGGGAGGAAGTTGCCTTGTACTGTGCCAAATATCTTCCTGATATCATCAAAGATCAGAAGGCTTACAAAGAAGGCAAGCTACAAAAGGTCTGTCTTTTCGTAGTGCTCCTCCTCTACTTCTGTAGGCTCTCCCTTGTTTTCCAGTCCTTGGCTTTTCCTTTCTTGTTGCCAGTAAGCTGCGGCTTATCGCATTTCTTAGAGAACTCTGTTCCCACTTGGACCTTTTGAGAGCTGCTTCATTGTTCTCAGGTCTCTGAACTGTTTTTTATTTATATGTGAGCATCTCCTTGTATGGTGGGTCGCACTGTAATTTGCATGCCATCTTTGTACCCAGGTTGCATGTAGTCAATTCACTTTGTACCCACTGTACTTTTTCCTACACTTGCCTCATACTATTTGGCTTATATACAGGCATTAGAAGATGCCTTCTTGGCTATCGATGCCAAACTGACCACTGAGGAAGTCATCAAGGAGCTGGCACAGATTGCAGGGCGACCCACTGAGGATGAGGATGAAAAAGAAAAAGTAGCTGATGAAGATGATGGTGAGCGTGGCATCCCTTGTTTGAGAGGAAATCAGCATTTTAAAGAATTCTTCTTTAATATTGTGTCATTTCTTAGGATGACTTTTTAGGGACTTGGGGAGTCCTCACATTAAAGAACCCTATGTCCTCCTATACTACATTTGAGGTTATGAAAGGAGAAAGCATTAACCTTTTTACCTAATGTCCATAGTTGTAAGCATTTTTATATACATTATCTTTTGTCATTGTGATGGGGTCTCTCTGGTTCCTGTTAATGTTTATGTGACCTTTTTTTAAAGACTTGGAACTGTCATTAGCGTCAGCAGCCAGACATTAAGCCTGGGCTATAGGCCTAAAACTAGTACTGTGGGCTTCTGCAGTCCTCAGCCATAATGAGGTTTCCAACTTATCAATCAAAAATGAGAGGTGATAAAAGAACTACAGTAACTAGTGTTTCTTTGACTAAGAATAGGGTGAAAGACAAAGACCAAAGGAAGTCTATGCAGGCAAATGTTTCTTGAGAAGGAAGCAAAGGGGTGTTCTGAGACTTGATATGAAACTTGATAGGAGCCTTCGGAGTGGGCGGTGGTGGGGAAGTTGAAACTCAGCCTGCAAGCATTGTGGAAGTGGGAATGGGGGCTGATCCCATGAAGAGTCTGGGGTGGGGGTGCTGATTCAGCCTCTTCCCCGCAGTGGACAATGAGGAGGCTGCACTGCTGCACGAAGAGGCCACCATGACTATTGAAGAGCTGCTGACACGCTACGGGCAGAACTGTCACAAGGGTGCTCCCCACAGCAAATCTGGAGCTGGGACAGGCGAGGAACCAGGGTCCCAGGGCCTCAACGGGGAGGCAGGATCTGAGGACCCATCTAGGGAAACTTCTTCAGAGGAAAATGGCCCCACAGCCAAGGCCCACACAGGCCTTTCCTCCAACTCAGAACGTGGGACTGAGGCAGGCCAAGGTGGTGAGCCTGGCACTCCCACTGGTGAGGCTGGGCCTTCCTGCTCTTCAGCCTCTGACAAGCTGCCTCGAGTTGCTAAGTCCAAGTTCTTTGAGGACAGTGAGGATGAGTCAGATGAGGCAGAGGAGGAAGAGGAAGACAGTGAGGTAAGGGCCTGTGGGAGCAGACAGCTGCTGAATCTACAGAGGGCTTGTTTGGTCATCACGCATAGCTGTTGGCTCTTTTCCTTCTATTTTTTTTTATTTTGAATTTTAAGTAATTTCTACACCCAACGTGGAGCTTAAACTCATGACTCTGAGATCAAGAGTCGCATGCTGTCCCGACTGAGCTGGCCAGCTACCCCACCTTCTCCTATTCTTAGATCAGCCTCCAAGACTACTACATTCCAAGATTTTCTTGAATTCATTGTTTCCACCAACATAGGAACCATTACCTTTGAACCTCTTCCTTTGTTGGTACTATAACAAATAGATCTAGTTCTGGCCTTTCAGAGTTTGTCTCCCAGAGAGAGAACAAGAAGGTGGTGGTTGTTATTTTGGATATTTGGGTATTTCCTTCCCTGGCCCACTTATTTTCTGGCTATGTTACCTGGAGGGTGCTTTTGGCTGAGAGCCCTGGCCTTTTGTAGGACTTTCTACTCATGTCTGCTGACCCCAACTCAGGATATTAGTTACACCCATCTAGCCCTCTTCCCTCTCTAGATTTTTCTATCATGATCATATAGTTGTATCTTTCATTGCTCTCAGAATCTGTGTTCAGTCAGGGCCTCTTGGTTCTGAGTATGAGTTGGGGGGAGGGGGGCAGGGGGTCATCCCAGTCTCAGCAGCCTGGGATCATCCCTCTGAGGCAGAGAATGAGGAAGATGAGGATGACACTGAGGAGGCTGAAGAGGATGAGGAAGAAGAAGAGATGATGGTGCCAGGCATGGAAGGCAAGGAGGAGGTATGTAGGGAAGGGGAGCAGCAAGTCTGGAAAAGCCAAGAGGCAGATGGGATTCCCTGATTGTGATTTGGGGATGGGGAATCTCCTTGCTGCCTTAGTACTAAAGTCCTGGTTATGGGGGCATTTATGCTACAAGGGGAACTAGGTCTTTAGGGTACAGTTAGCTCAGAATAGAGAGCATGCTCTAGTCTTTGGAAAGATTAAATCCATGCCCCTCTTGTTTGTTAAAGCTCTCTTGGTGGTCCCAGTGAGAGGAGAAAGCATAAGCAAATGGTCAGGGGAGCACCAGTGAGGAGCTTGTGTCCAGAAGCTCCCATGATGCTCCCTTTCTTCCTCTTAAGCCTGGCTCTGACAGTGGTACAACTGCGGTGGTGGCTCTGATACGAGGGAAGCAGTTGATTGTAGCCAATGCAGGAGACTCTCGTTGTGTGGTGTCCGAGGCTGGCAAAGCTTTGGACATGTCCTATGACCACAAACCGGAGGATGAAGTGGAGCTAGCACGCATCAAGAATGCTGGTGGCAAGGTCACCATGGATGGGCGAGTCAACGGGGGCCTCAACCTCTCCAGAGCCATTGGTAAGAGCCAGGAAAATGTGGGAAGACTTCTGGGGTCTTATCCTCTCTTCCAGACTACCTGGTAGCAGACTTTAATCTTAGTAGGGCCTTGTACCTTTTCCCAAGTCCTTTGGTATCTATGACCTTTGTTTGTAAAATGTCTCCATGAGATAGGTAAGATAGCTTTCATTTTTGGGTGATTAAAAAAGACAGGTTAGCGACCTACCTAAGGTTTAGCAACCTGAAGATAGGGCTGAAACAAGAAAAACTAGAACTCAGTTTTCCATTCACTTAGACTATGGAACTTTGTAAGGAAGGGAAATGAATGGCAAGGCTTGACCAGCCTCGAGCACAAGTCTTCGGGGAGTGCTTAAACTACTCATCAACGAACCATTCCTTTACTTCAGGAGACCACTTCTACAAGAGAAATAAGAACTTGCCACCTGAGGAACAGATGATTTCAGCCCTTCCTGACATCAAGGTGCTGACTCTCACTGACGACCACGAATTCATGGTTATTGCCTGTGATGGCATATGGTGAGCACCAGCGGAATCCCCTAAAATTCCCTCTTTTATGCAGCATTACTTTTCTTGTAGGGCTCTGAGCTGGTTTGACTGTTGCATCCCTCTAATGGCTGCATTTAGCACTTTCCTCAAACTGCTCTAGGATTAGAGCCTAGGCAGACATCTTGGAGTCAAAACCCCCAAGCCTAAGGCAGAGTGAAGGACAGTCTCCGTAGGTGTTTACGTTGGCCCTGGGGGCTATCACCTCTCTCTGCACTCCTCTGTTCTGCCTTGGTGGGACTAAAGAAGAGTGTATTGTTTTTGATCCCAGGAATGTTATGAGCAGCCAGGAAGTTATAGACTTTATTCAATCAAAAATCAGCCAGCGTGATGAAAATGGGGAGCTTCGGTTATTGTCATCCATCGTGGAAGAGGTGAGTGCCTGGGTAGAGGAGAGAGGGAGTCTGGTTTGCATAGCCAAGGTTTTGTCTTTTGACCTGAGCTAAGACCAGAGCTGGGAAGTATCATTAATTACTGACAGATGCCAAACCTGACTAGAAAGTTCCATTTTCCTTCATTTCCCTGACTTACTCTCATGCCTTATGCGTTAGCAAGTGGCCTGTTCTGTGACGTCTGTTGCCTGTTTCCCTTCTACCACCCTGGCTCAGCAGGGTCAGCCCTCTGCCGGGAGTTTAGGTTCCTAAGGAGGTGTTCAAACCCTGATGCTGAGCTACCTGCCTTGTCCCTTTTGTAGCTGCTGGATCAGTGCCTGGCACCAGACACTTCTGGGGACGGTACAGGGTGTGACAACATGACCTGCATCATCATTTGCTTCAAGCCCCGAAACACAGCAGAGCTTCAGCCAGAGAGTGGCAAGCGGAAACTGGAGGAGGTGCTCTCTTCTGAAGGGGCTGAAGAAAATGGCAACAGTGACAATAAGAAGAAGGCCAAGCGGGACTAATGGTTGTCCAGACCCCTGCTCACCTAGACTGTTTTCTGAGCCCTCTGGACCTGAGACTGAGTTTTGTCTTTTTCCTTTAGCCTTAGCAGTGGTTATGAGGTGTGCAGGGGGAGCTGGGTGGCTTTACTCAGCCCATTCCAAAGAGGGCTCTCCCTCCACACAGCAGCCTGGGAGCCTCTGCTGTCTTCCCCAGCCTCCTTGCTCCTTGGGGCTCATCACCGGTTCTGTGCCTGTGCTCTGTTGTGTTGGAGGGAAGACTGGCGGTTCTGGTTTTTACTCTGTGAACTTTATTTAAGGACATTCTTTTTTATTGGCGGCTCCATGGCCCCCGGCCGCTTGCACCCGCTCTCTGTTGTACACTTTCAATCAACACTTTTTCAGACTAAAGGCCAAAACCTAATTGTGCCAATGGTGTCCTTTTTTCAATAATGCTGTCCTGTCCAGCCCACCCAGAATTCCCCAGCCCCAGACTCCACCTCCTTGGTGGCGTCCGCCAAGCCCCTCAGCGCGCTTGAGTGCCTGTGGGGGGGGGGGGCAGTCAGAGGGGGCAGAGGTATTGCAGTTCTCTGAGCTGCTGGGCAGGCTGGCCTAGCGTCGTGGCTCATCCTCACCCCCTTCTGGAATCAGGAATAGTTTCCTAGTTCTCCAGGTAGGGTAAGGACCAGCTGGGTGGCTCTTAAGACTGAAAGTGGGGCCAGGGCTTCTCTGCCCTCTTCACCCGCCTGGTTTCTGTCTGATCTGTGATTGGCTCGCCCGCTTCCTTTCGTCATAATCACTTCCTGGTCACGCTGTGGACGTTTTCGCCGCTCTGCTTTCCACGGACTACGCGTCCCGTGTGGCTCTGCGGCAGCGGAAGCGGAAGCGAGGACGGAGGTACCAGCTGGTCTCCGTAGGGGGGGGTAGGGGGCTCCATGAATGGACGCGGCGGCGGCGGCGGGAGCGGCCTGAGCTGGGCGCCGGGGCCAGGGCCGGGGGCTGCCCGGGGCCCGCGCCGCTGCATGGAGGCGGCCCGCGGGCCCTGAGAGGAAGGGCGGGCGGGCAGGCGGGATTGGGAGGGGCGGGGCCGGGCGGCCGCAGGCCGGAGGCGCGTCGGGCTGGAGCCGGTCACGATGCCCCGAAGGAAGCAGAGCCACCCGCAGCCCGTGAAATGCGAGGGGGTCAAAGGTCAGGGGTCAGGGGCCGCGAGGGGGGAGGAGCGGGGGTGGGGTCAGAGGAGTGGGTTCAGGTCGGGGTGGAGGGGGACTCCTGAGGGATGGGGTGGGCGATCTGGACTCCTAGCTTCCTACCGAGGTACTAAGGGAACTCGAGAGGGTCTGTGAGTTCGGGAAGTACGGGCTGCGACGGCTAGCTCCCGGGGTGCGGATGATGGGTACGGTTCCTGAGGGAGAATCTACAAGCCCCCTCCCCTCTTCAGTGGATACCGAAGACTCCCTCGACGAAGGACCCGGGGCCCTGGTATTGGAGAGTGATTTGCTACTAGGCCAGGATCTGGAGTTTGAGGAGGAAGAGGAAGAGGAGGAGGAGGAAGGTGACGGCAACAGCGACCAGCTCATGGGCTTCGAGAGAGACTCTGAAGGTGGGTTTGAGGGACTTGACCTGATCAAGGATTAGTGGCCGCTGGAACCTCACCACTTCAGGAGGCGGGTTAGGATTTAGTGCCAGTGAGCAAAACACGAAACAGTGCCACAACCTGGGGATGATTAATTTAGATTTGAGCTAGATTTTTTCACTTGCCTAATGGTTCAATGAGCTCCATCACTTTGTTGAGATGAAGTTCTGGGTCCTGGTCCAGAGGTGGTATGAATAGGACAGTGGATGAATCACATGGAGCAACCGGTTAAAAGTTAATGCCCTTTCAGTAACCTTGTCCTCCTGCCTAGCATATTCCTTATGTGAAGTTTTAGGTTTGGGGAAACAACTTCTTATTCAAATTAAGTTATGCCTAATCTAACTCCCTTTAACCTGCAGGATAAACCCTTTCCTTTTGAGGTTTTGGTCTCTACCCCCAGGTATTCTTGCACATTCCCTTTCCCCTGTCAATCTTAACATCACCCCATTCTAATTTGCTGCACCACCTACCCACTTATGCCACCTATGCGAAGGATGCTTTTGAAAATCATTGAGGGAATTCATGTAAAAGAAAATCCATCTTTTAGGCACATTGCTTTCACTTTAGTCCAGATTTTGCCTCTCTTGACATAGTTTTTATTTTATAATCAGCTCTGTACAAAAAAGGACCTTACTAATGTAGAGCTTAGAATAAGGTCTCAGGCCTTTGCCTTGTGTATTTTTACTTTACTTTCTTATCCCAAGAATCAGCAAATTACATTATTGATTCATTTCAGCCTGTGGTCCAAAGTGAGCCTTTGATCTTTTTCTGTGCAGTGGAATTAGGTACAGCTGTCATCACTAGGTTAGTACAGTCTCAGAAGCAGGTAATTCATAATGAATTTTTTAGGATCACTGAAGTGAAGGGTGGGGCCAAACAAGGGGCGGGGAGTTTGGAGCCTGGTCCTACCCCATGCTGATGTCTCTTCTCATGTCTGTCTTACCAGGAGACTCTCTGGGGGCCAGGCCTGGGCTTCCCTACGGGCTGAGTGATGACGAGTCTGGGGGCGGCCGGCCACTAAGTGCCGAGAGTGAAGTTGAGGAACCAGCCAGGGGTCCAGGGGAGGCCAGGGGTGAGAGGCCAGGCCCAGCCTGCCAGCTGTGTGGGGGGCCGACAGGTGAGGGGCCGTGTTGTGGGGCAGGAGGGCCGGGTGGGGGGCCCCCGCTGCCCCCACGGCTACTATACTCATGCCGCCTCTGCGCCTTCGTGTCCCACTACTCGAGCCACCTGAAGCGGCACATGCAGACACACAGCGGGGAGAAGCCGTTCCGCTGTGGCCGCTGCCCCTACGCCTCAGCCCAGCTCGTCAACCTGACACGACATACCCGCACCCACACTGGCGAGAAGCCCTACCGCTGTCCCCACTGCCCCTTTGCCTGCAGCAGCCTGGGCAACCTGAGGCGGCATCAGCGCACCCACACGGGGCCCCCCACTCCTCCCTGCCCGACCTGTGGCTTCCGCTGCTGTGCTCCACGTCCCACCCGGCCTCCCAGTCCCACAGAGCAGGAGGGGGCAGTGCCCCGGCGACCTGAAGGTAAAAAGCCAGAAACCAAAAGAACCTGGGACATGGGTGGGTGGCCCTAGGGATACTTGGATTCATAGCTCAGGTCTCATTGTCCCCACAGATGCTCTGCTGCTTCCAGATTTGAGCCTCCATGTGCCACCAGGTGGTGCCAGTTTCCTGCCAGACTGTGGGCAGCTTCGGGGTGAAGGGGAGGGCCTCTGTGGGACTGGATCAGAACCACTGCCAGAGCTGCTGTTCCCTTGGACCTGCCGGAACTGTGGACAAGAGCTGGAGGAGGGGGAGGGTAGTCGGCTGGGAGCTGCCATGTGTGGGCGCTGCATGCGAGGAGAGGCTGGAGGGGGTGCCAGTGGGGGGCCGCAGGGCCCCAGTGACAAAGGCTTTGCCTGTAGCCTCTGCCCCTTCGCCACTCACTATCCCAACCACCTGGCCCGGCATATGAAGACGCACAGTGGCGAGAAGCCCTTTCGTTGTGCCCGCTGTCCCTATGCCTCTGCTCATCTGGATAACCTGAAACGGCACCAGCGCGTCCACACAGGAGAGAAGCCCTACAAGTGCCCCCTCTGCCCCTATGCCTGTGGCAACCTGGCCAACCTCAAGCGTCACGGTCGCATCCACTCTGGGGACAAACCTTTTCGGTGTAGCCTTTGCAACTACAGCTGCAATCAGAGCATGAACCTCAAACGCCACATGCTGCGGCACACAGGCGAGAAGCCCTTCCGCTGTGCCACCTGCGCCTACACCACAGGCCACTGGGACAACTACAAACGCCACCAGAAGGTGCATGGCCATGGTGGGGCAGGAGGGCCTGGCCTCTCTGCCTCTGAGGGCTGGGCCCCGCCTCACAGCCCCTCCTCTGTGTTGAGCTCTCGGGGTCCGACAGCTTTGAGTGCCGCTGGCAGCCGGGCTCTCCATACGGACTCGCCCTGAACTAGGTCCTCCTCCCTCAGGGCCCTATGGATTAGCCCTGCCTCTCCTGTACGTTTTATACAGATGGACCAGAAGCCACCTTCTACTTTCTCCCCCGCTGGCCAGGGGCTCCACAGACTAACCTAGGCACTATATGGACCAGCCCAAACCCCATGGGCGAGGGGCCCATATGGACCAGGGGGCCTTGCCTTGACTGATGCACTTCATGAGCTCAGTGAGAAGGGCCCTGTATTCACCTCCACTGCTCCCGGGGGCAGTAGAGAAACCGGCTGGGGGACTGCCCAGCCTCCCACCTGTTTATTTAACTTATTTCAGTGCTTTATAATAAAGGAAACACTAACAAAGCCATGTCTGTGCTGAGTTGGCAGTGGCAAGCCCAGCTCCACCTCACCCTTAGCACAGCAGGCTGTGCCATGATGGGGGGAGGGGAGCAGCGGCAGTGAAAGGGAACCAGAGGTAGGCAGCAATCAGGCTGAGTTTAATGACGGGGAGCTGGGCCAGACCATACACAGACCTCTGCCCATCCCCTTGGCCCTGGCCCCGAAGAAGCCAGAAGCAGCCCCAGGGGAAGCTGTGGTTCCTCCCCAAGGCAGGTAGCCATGGTCCCTTGGACTTTGTGCAAAATACTAAATGCTAATTTGGCATTGAGGGCCAGCTCTGAAAAGAGAAAACAATCCTTTGTGCAGCCAGCCCAAGGGGTGGAAGGGAAGGCGGGTTAGGAAGCCCCTGGCCAAGAGAAGAAAAGGGAAGGAAGGAAAGAAAAGACCCCCCTGGCTTGGGGGATAACAGGCACAGGGCAAGTTTCTGAACATTCCTCCAGGGTAGAGGGCAGACATCTGAGCACTGGAGATCACAGATCCTCA
Organism: Ursus maritimus; assembly: GCF_017311325.1. NCBI lineage: Eukaryota > Metazoa > Chordata > Mammalia > Carnivora > Ursidae > Ursus > Ursus maritimus. The sequence continues at coordinate 21,098,656 of NW_024426774.1, read as the reverse complement.
TCTCCAATGCCCTCGAAGGCAAAATTGCCGTGGACATCACTGGCACTGGCATCTGTGCTGGGACTGCCAATCCCCCGCAAGCTCACGGCACTCAGCTTGCTCTGTAACAAAGGCAGGGTTGGGGTCAGAGAGCTCGAGCCTCCCTGAGATCCCCTACCAACACCAACCTCACCAACCCTCATCGGAAACTCACTGAGAGTTTGACCATGGACTCCCGGCTGGCATCGGGTGACTCCTGGGGCAGAGGAGGCAGAGGTGTCAGCTCACTGGGGGAGATAAGGCAAGGCTGGCGGGTGGGGTACTGATCAGAAAGTGATACTTACAAGCAGGGGTGGGGACTTCACTGCTTGCTGGCTGTCTGAGCGTCTCAGGGTGCCCCCCACTCGCCGGCGCAGCATCTAGGGATGGAGACATGAGGTGCTGATACAGGCAGAATCCCTCTGGAGTCCCCATCACTTCTCCCTCTTGGGAGAAGCCTCACACCTAGGACAAGAGGCACGGAGAGCACAACCACTCAGCTGCTTGGTCCAGACCTGTCACTTACCTTCCTGATGCTGCCACCAGATTTCTTCACCATCAGTTCATCTACCATGGACTGCAAGCAGATACTCATCATGATAGCCTGAGGGCAAGAAGAGAGCTCAGCCTGACTAGAGTGGTCATCCTGAGCCCAGCACCCCTAAGACAAGGGCTCCCACTCACATGGAGTCCTGGAAGCCCTAGACTTGGGTATCTAAGAGACGGTGCAATGGGCTCCAGAGGAGGCCTGAGGGTGGGCTCACACCTGAGGGCTGGTGATGGTGACCCACTGTAGCCGGTCCTTGCTCATGAGGTATTCAAAAGCCAGTTCCAGGCGCACCTCACCCCGGCCCCGGCCTGGGCCTGGGCTGCTTGTGCCTCCACTGGGCAGTGGCACCTGGGAGAGAAAGGAGAGTTAGGCTGAGATCGTTCCAGCCAATCTGCCTCCCTCCTTGGATCCACTGCAGCCCATTCCCGAAGCTCAAGGCTTGCCAGGCCACCATCCCAAAGGCCTACCCCAACTCACAGAAGAGGTGACCCGCCAGCACCGCATGCGGGTGACCCGGAAGGAGCCTTCGCGGAGTTGCTGGCCAGGCAGGCGGAGCTGGAGGCTGAGCTCACTGTTGCCTGCGCTCACCACCACGGGACAGTCCTTCTCTGGGAAGTCAGCCACACAGGCATCAAAGCGCAAGTAGCCATAGTGCCGCAGTGTCTGCGCCAGCCGCAGGAACTGAAACCCAGTCACCATGCAGGGCGGGTCAGGAGGGGAAGTGGGGTGAGTCAGAAAACAACCCTTGGGGGGCGCCTGGGTGGCGCAGTCGTTTAAGCGTCTGCCTTCGGCTCAGGGCGTGATCCCGGCGTTCTGGGATCGAGCCCCACATCAGGCTCCTCCGCTGGGAGCCTGCTTCTTCCTCTCCCACTCCCCCTGCTTGTGTTCCCTCTCTCTCTGGCTATCTCTATCTCTGTCGAATAAATAAAAAAAATCTTTAAAAAAAAAAAAAAGAAAGAAAACAACCCTTGGAAGGAGACAGGAAAGCAGGCTCACCTCCTTCTTGGAGACCTTCTCTTGCAGAGATTTGAGCTGCCGGTGCTGCTCCTTGGTGACCAGAATCCACCCACGCTCAATGTCTGATACCGTCTACAGTAGAGACAAGGGGTGGGGGGGGGGGGGTTTGGGGCTTCCAATCAGAGGTCCAAGGAAAGTGTCCAGTTATCTCTGTCCAGCCTGACCCTTAGCCCCACACTTGAGCGACCTCTTTGCAGTGAGTCCTTGACTATATCAGCTTACAAAGTAGGGAGAACAGACTGTGCCAGGTGCCCTGATAATATTCTAGGAACTTCATGTAAAGACATGAAGAATTCCCTTGCCAGAGTGGGACACCAGTATCTATTTCAGGGGAAGGTTCTGAGGCAGCTCCAAGCTCACCTGAGCATAAAGCAGGTTCAGGCCAACCCGGTTCTCCATGACATCGTCATCATAGGCAGAGTCCCAATAACTGTGAGGCCAAGGGGTGGAAAGGGGTAATGGGGCTAAGCTGGGGTAAGGCAAGAGAGGTGGAATAGAAAATAGGAGCAATCTGGAACTACTGGACAAATATGATGGTATAGTGGGAGGAAGCTTGGGAGGCCTGGTAGAAACACCCAGCGCTACCCCCTTGTCCAGGTTATTCTGTCTCAGTACACGGCCCAGTAATCCAATCCAGCACCCTCCCCCTCCTCCAAGCCCAGCCCTGACCTCTTCCTTAGCACAATCTTATACTCTTGACTCCGAAGACTGGTAACAGACACATAAGGCAGCTCAAACTCTTGCAACTTCCGTACGACTATGGGTTAAAAAAAAAAAAAAAAAAAAGGAAATGTCACGAAACTCAAGGGAAGAAACGTCAAGAGAGGAGCCCTGAGGAAATGTCAGATTTGGGGTTTCACTACTAGAAGCACAGGGAAGCAGTTAACCATAGAAACTCACAAGAAAAGGTTCCATCATCTTTCTCTCGAACCAGAAAGAGACTAAAGTATCCGATCAAGTCATCTGGAAGATCCAGCTTTGCAGCCACAGCCTGGGGATAGGGAAGCAAGTACGGCTCATCATACTGGCTGTTCCAATCACTCCCAAACCTGGGACCCTGGGGTGCAGGGGAGGTACAAGTGCCTCACCTCTAGAACATCTTCGGTCTGATCTGAAGTTAGCACATTGACCAGAACCTTCTGCCCATTGCTGAGCAGCACTTCCAAGGAAACCTCCTCAGTGGGGACCTGCTGTGTCTCCTGGTGTGAAAATACACGAGAATGGAGGCACCGCCTTGTTAACACCTGCCCAATGTCTAGCTCTAACCCATCCCCAACTCTCTTATTTCTAGGTCCTTCTAGCGTCTTTATTCTCAGTGGCTTAATCACAGACTGGGTTTCCTTGATTTCGCTGGTACAGCAGAAGGCCCCTCCCATAAAAAAGGTACCAGGATGACTCTTCTGTAGCCACTGCCTTAAAAATGACATGGCCCTACAGGAATGTCCTTCCCTTAAATCTCATTCCCACTCAGAGCCTTACCTGTTGTGCCCGACGCAGGAAGCTATTGAAGGTCTCACTGCTCCCAAGCAGCGGGTCTTGCCGAACTGTGGGGACAAGAGAACACTATTCCAGTAACTCAGGACTCCCTCTTGACGTCCCCCGCCCCCCCGTTATTTTCTTGGTAGGTTCCCCCCCATCCCATTTCCTGGGCTGATGATGTCCTGTCATATCACCCAGCTGGCCTCACCTCACTCACTATTTGCATATATTCTTCACCTGCCCCACCCCTGGCTGCCATCTAGTTGAGTCCAGTCTATAGAACTAGGGAAATAAGACTGATGTTAATCTAAAGAACGTCAGATGCAAATTAAGTTCTCCCCACCAATCTAAACTGCTTTAAGACTATATAGTGGTACCTTGGTATTTCCAAACTGTTATTAGTATATTAACCAAATTGCTTTGCTAATACCTAAAGCATCCTTGCATGCTATTTACTTTTCCTAATTAAATAATAGATCAAACAAGAGGCTCCAAAGATGTAGAAATTAATTCAGGCCAGTCTATAAAACCAGCTGTTTTGAGTCTCATCCCATAGCTCTCAACACAGTTAGCCTAAAGTTCCCTCCAACCACTCACCAGCTTGCATGTACTTCTCTAACTGCTCTCTCCTCTGTTCTACCTCAGCAGGTGTCAGAGAGAAAAGCTTCTTTGGGGGAAATGCAGGAAGAACATTGGCCCCATACTCCTTCCGAAGCTGTTTGGGAGAAAGAGATACAACTCTTCACACAAAACATAGCTAATGAGAAGAGGCAATCCACACTCACAATGTTCTCTTGGGTTCCCCTTCCTTTCCCTCAGCCCACCCCCTCCACCCCCATCTACCCTGGTCATCCAAGGAATCATTCCTTTGGCAGAGGTAGCATCCCAGGGGAGCAGGTCCTCTGTCCTAAACATACATTCTTTCCTATCTTACTATGTACAAGTCAGCCCCTTCACAGTGTGGGTAGGGTTTGTATAGGGCCAGGGCCTAGGGAACCCTTTGATTATTTAGCAAGACTGTGTTCATCGAACCCTCACCAGAGGCAAAGAACTTTATAAGGAAAATGTATGTTCCCAGTTAAGTACAGCTAAATACATCCACAAAATGTGTTAAGACTTACAGGGACTTTGCAGATCAACAAATACATTTTTTTGGTCTTAGAAACTAAGGCCCAAATAAATTAGGCAACTGCTCAGGGTTGCACAGCTAGTTGTCAGTAGAACCAGGACTCTGTACTGAGTTGGATAGAGCTTGCAATCTGCTGAGAACTTAGAAACATTGCATCGGAGATACATAAGGATAACTGAACAGGTAGGCCCACTGAAATGAGCTAAAGAGCACAGAAGGATTGGTGAATGATTTCTATGAGAAGGGAAAACAATTTCAAGTTGCAGCTCAGAGGACAGAGAAATGTGTTTGGTAGCAGAGGGGGTGGTCGGTTTTTCCATGCACAGGCAAAGGCTGAAATTAAGACTGGGGACAGGGAAGCAGAAAGGCGGATGTGAGTATAAAGAGGAGCAGTTAGAGCAGCAAGACAGTAAGCTTCTTAGGGAGTTCCCCGGAAATGTCAATCTTTAAGATAAAGCGCCAGATCCTCCCCAGTGGCAGTGATTAAAGGGAAACTACACAATCTACGAGGGAGCCAAGAGGGGGAAAATGGAGACACTAATGCCCAGGTGTAGGAAAGGGCTTGAAAGCTGCCTCAAGGCAGGGGTGCTGGTCCCACCTGCTCGTGCAGCCCCAGGAGCTGGCTGTAGCGCACCCGGCAATGCAGGACTCCATTCACGTGAATGTTATAGGCCTGAAGACACAAAAGCAGGCAAGCATTTTAGGGTCGCGGTCTGGGCGACCCCCTTGAAAACCCTGGCCAGAAGTCGTCTGGCACAAGCTCCGCCTGAGTAACGCACCGAGATCGTCCGAGGGTTTATTACTCTGTTTTCCCCAGGGCCAGCTCCTAAAGCAGAAGGACCAGCCTGGGGGCAACTCGGGTGCTCTTGCCGCAGTCTCCCTCCCCAAGAGGCCAGTGACGCCCACCAGAGCGGCCGCGGCCCAGCCAGAGGGAGACGACGCGGGCGAACAAAGGACCTGCGGGAGCTTGGGCGACCTTTGGACGAATCTGAGACGGGATATAAGCTCCCAGCGAGGCCGTCGGGAGTCAGCGGCCTGGGACCAGGCCCCAAGAGTGGCGGCCAGGCCTCGGAGGCCGCTCGGAGAGGGCTCCGGCCCGTTATCCCCGCCCCTGCCCGGCCCGGCTCCGGCCGCTCCTCACCACGTAGGCGGAGCCGCCGCTGTCCCCGCTGCGGGACTCGGTTTCAGGAATGGAAAAGTGCATGTTCCCTGCGGCAGGGCCCAGCTGGGCTCCGGACTGACAGGGCCACAGCGGCTTTACACGCTCGCCTCCGCCGCTCAGCGCGTCCCCGCTGCCTCACTCGCCATTTTGGGGGGGCCTGGGATCGGAGGTGGGAAGGGTGGTGGGACGTCCGCTCTGGGCGCAGCTCCCCGGGCATGCTGGGAACTGTAGTCTAAAGGGCAAGAGCCGACTGCCACGCCTGGGAGCTCAAAGCTGAGCGGGCCCTCCTCGGTGCCCGTAGCCCGGGGCGGAGCCCCAGTGCACGTCGGAGATTGTAGTCCGCGGAGGGCTGCGCGCTGCGGGTGTCGTCCCAGGTGGCGCCGTAGGCCCAGGGACTGCGGCGGGCGGAGCTTAGGACCGAGGGTGATGGCTGCCGTGGCTGTGGCTGTTCGCGAGGGTGAGTGAAGGGCGGGGGCGCACTAACAGGTACGCGGGGCGCCAAACGGCTGTGGCCGAGCCCTGAGTCCCTCTGGGTCCTGTCGTTCCGTTCTGCCACCTCTCCGAACTCTGGGGTGCACTGCCTGGGACGCAACCCCGCGCCGCGTACCGGCTGGCTCGGGCCAGAAGGGTGGGGGCCCTGCCCGGCTGCCTCCCCCGCCTTCCTTTTGATCCTGCCGCGCATTGCGTCCCCACGCGGATCCCTGGCTTGCGCCTGGCGGCGGAGCTGTGGTCATGCCGACCCAGCAGCCAGCCGCGCCGGGTACGAGCCCCTCCAAACCCTCCCGGAGCCTCTCTGGCTCACTTTGTGACCTGTTTTCTGGTGCAGACTCGGGGTCTGGAATGAAGGCGGAGCTTTCTACTCGGCCTGGGGTAAGTGAGGGTACCCTCCCAAAACGCCTGTCAAGCTCTACGCAGGAGGTTGTGTCAGCTTCGTTCCGCCCCAGCCTCCGTCCCCGTTTCACTTTATTTCTCAGGAAAGCCAGATTTTACAGAATTCTTTCAGTCCTAACAGTATGTGACTCTGATCCTGGAGGAGAAGCTTCGATCCCTATGGGATGTAAGCTTGTAACAGCTAGCTGGTTAGTTAGAGAGCATTAGAGGCTTTACCTTATAGGAATCTTGGAAGGCACCAGTAGTGTTTTTTTCCTCTGTGGAATTGTTGGGGAAGAGCAGTATTCTATGTCTGTGTCTCAGGCAGCAGGGAGGGAGATGACCCAAGAAGAGAAGCTGCAGCTTCGGAAGGAAAAGAAACAGCAGAAGAAGAAACGGAAGGAGGAAAAGGGAGCAGAACCAGAAACTGGCTCTATTGTACCTGCAGCCCAGTGTCAAGGTGTGGAGGCTTTTTTAAAGGGTTGGGGTGTGGATCTGGTAGAGGGATGTGTGGGAGAGAAGAGGAGGAGACAGGACAAACAGAGTTGGTTTGAGCAAGTGAAAAGCGAAAAAGTTTGTTTATTTTAAGATTTTATGTATTTATTTGTCAGAGAGAGAGCGTGCACAAGCAGGGAGAGCTGCAGGCAGAGGGAGAAGCAGGCTCCCTGCTGAGCAAGGAACCAGATGCGGCTCTCAATCCCAGAACCCTAGATCATGACCTGAGACGAAGTCAGGCGCTTAAGGGACTGAGCCACCTAGGCGTCCTGTGAGGAAATTTAGAAAAGCAGAGAAGCTTTGGCTGGGGCAGAGGTAGATATTACCTGCCTGGGACTTGGGCACCTCTTCCTTCTACCTTTAGTTGGCCCAGCCAAAGAACTGCCAGGACCAGGCAGTCAGCTGGCTACTGCTGGGGAGAAAGCTCCAACTGGTCGAAGTAAGGCTGAACTTCGTGCTGAACGGCGAGCTAAGCAGGAGGCAGAGCGGGCCCTGAAACAGGCAAGGAAAGGGGAACAAGGAGGGCCACCTCCTCGGCCCTGCCCCAGCACAGCTGGAGAAACCCCTACAGGTACCTTCCCTTCATTTCAAGACCTCTCTTTTGATTTTAGTTCTTGTGTTAGCTCAGGCTCCCCATAGTAAAACAGCTCTCCCTTCCTGTTCTTTGTCTTGGGACCAAGAGCTCAAAATTCTCCCCTCAGTCTCATCCTGTCTCTATTTCTTCTACTCTTTTCTCCCCTGTTTTTCCCCTCCACCTGTCCAGTTTTTCTTGATACCCCTTATGCCTTAAAAGCAGATTTCTCATTAGTATCCACAGTGTCTTGAAAACACGGTCATTATCTTTTAGGAGTGAAGCGTCTTCCTGAGCACACTCAGGTTGATGACCTCACAGTTTTGAGAAGGCTTGCTAAAAAACCGGAGCAACAACAGGTAGGAAGTGGTTTCAGTGTGTGGCCAGAAATTGCCTAAGGGAGATGGGATAGATGTGGTAGGAGTTGGGGGGAGGTGATCGAGGCAAAGTGAGATCCTGGAGTAGATTGGGTATTTGAGGCAAAGTAGCCTCACTGTTTACTTGCTTTCCATTGCTCCTCTTCCCCTGTTTTGTCAAGGTTCCTACACGAAACGATTATGGATCCAAAGTTAGTCTTTTCTCCCACCTGCCCCAGTACAGCAGACAAAACTCTCTGACTCAGTATATGAGGTAGGATCTTATGAAACTGTCATGACTTTTAATTTAAGTTCTAGGAGTTTTGGTGACTCAGTATTGAAAGTGACTGGAAATCTGAGATGGGGTCTGTAGGAAGAAGCCTGCACATAAGGCAAAACTCTAGAGGAAATGGGGGTGTCTGTGCTAGTGAAGGAAGTTCCTTTTCATCAGGGGCAGGTGGGCAGTAGGTGCTCAAGCTCCCTTGCAAAGTGTGTGACACCGCCATCCCATCAGCATCCCATCCTCTGTGATCCACCCAGCCATGGTGCGACTCGGCCTGCAGTACTCCCAGGGCCTGGTCAGTGGCTCCAACGCCCGGTGTATTGCCCTGCTTCGTGCCTTGCAGCAGGTATTCCCCGTCCTGTTCTCTCTGTGACCCAGTCCCATCTTCCCCAACACTACCCCAGCTTCCTCTCACCCAGAGTAATCTCTGGGGGACAAAGGGAATGACTACCCTCAGAACACTTTGCTCAGTAAAACTTGCCCTACCCTCCACCCCCCACCTTTCAGAGGCCTTTATTAGAGACCGTTTTGCTGATCACTGTGTGTACCATATAGGTGATTCAGGATTACACAACACCTCCCAATGAAGAACTTTCAAGGGACCTAGTGAATAAACTAAAGCCCTACTTCAGGTAAGGACAACCAGTGCAAAGTCCGCTCCCACCTCCCCTCGTTCTCTTCTTACACTCTTTCTCTTGCTTTTTTACCTTTTGTTTCATTTTTCTGTTCTCTATCTTCTTTTCAAAGAAACCATTTTTAAGCACGAACGCGAGTCGTAGAGTCACACAAACGCGAGGTATTGTCTTTGCAGCTTCCTGGCTCAGTGCCGTCCCCTGTCAGCAAGCATGTACAACGCCATCAAGTTCCTCAACAAGGAGATCACGGGTGTGAGCAGCTCCAAGCGGGAAGAGGAGGTGATGAATTTGAGGAATGAGCAAGGCATGCACCTGAGGGTACAGCCGAGAAGCACATCCAGGACTCCCAGAAGAGACTGTGAGGCCGTTCTGACCTGGTCCAGGGTTAAGGAAGTGGTTGGGCTGTCTTGACTTGTGCCACCTTTGGGCCCCCATTAGGCCCCCTTTGAGCCTATCATTGTATACATACTCAAGCATCTGGCACGATAATCAGAGGAATCTTGTTCCCTAAGCATTTTAATCCATTTAGGCCAAGTCAGAACTTGGAGCAGCCATTGATCGGTATGTGCAAGAGAAGATTGTGCTCGCAGCTCAGGCAATTTCCTGCTTTGCTTGTAAGAAGATCAATGATGGCGATGTGATCCTAGTATATGGATGGTATGGTCCAGACCCTATGACTGAGAAAATGGGGGGGAGGTGAAACAAAGTGAAGAAGGGACTGCCCCTTTGCCCTTTAGTAATGAGCTGCCTGGCTATCAGTGACATCTATAACTGAATCCTCCTCTCCATTCACTCCAGCTCATCTCTGGTATCACGAATTCTTCAGGAGGCTTGGGCTGAGGATCGGCGGTTTCGGGTGGTAGTGGTAGACAGCCGGCCACGGCTGGAGGGAAGGCACACACTGCGTTCTCTGGTCCGTGCTGGGGTCCCTGCCTCCTACCTGCTGATTCCTGCAGCCTCCTATGTGCTCCCAGAGGTGAGGGCAGAGGAAGGGGACTCCAGAGTTGGAGGTAAAAGGGTGTAGTGGTATAGACATAATCTCATCTTTCCAAGGGTATGATTATTTAAAAATACTAGAATTTTATAGCCTTGTTTGTATTAAATAGGAAAAAAACATCTATAGTATGTTCTAGCAGTGTCATTATTGTAAGGACAGTAAACTAGCGGCCACCAAGAGGAGACAGGACAAAAGTAACTTTGGAGTTTTATTTGTGGGAGGTGCAGCGGGTCAACAGGTGTTTTCCGAGAAGAACCATCATGAAGCTCTGTTATTGTCTTAATACTGCTATCTTGGGCAGGAGTGGGGAACCTTTTTGTGCATTAATCACATGCCACATTTTCTCCCCCTCTCCACTGTTCAAAACAAATAGGTTTCTAAGGTGCTATTGGGAGCCCATGCACTCCTGGCCAATGGGTCTGTGATGTCACGGGTAGGGACAGCACAGCTGGCCCTGGTGGCACGAGCCCATAATGTGCCGGTGCTGGTCTGCTGTGAAACATACAAGTTCTGTGAGCGTGTGCAGACTGATGCCTTTGTCTCTAATGAGCTAGGTAAGGAGTCTAGGAGGGCAGAAGAGAAGTTTCCAAAGATCTGAGATTTGGGAGGGAGTGGGGAAGTTGAACTACAACTTGTTTTCTCAAAGGACGTAAGTGGGTACATCTCCCGTCGCAGGTGACCCTGATGATCTGCTGTGTGAGCGAGGAGAACATGTGGCCCTGGCTAATTGGCAGAACCACCTGTCCCTACGGTTGTTGAATCTAGTCTATGACGTGACCCCCCCGGAACTGGTGGATCTGGTGATCACGGAGCTGGGGATGATTCCTTGCAGTTCTGTACCTGTTGTTCTACGAGTCAAGAGTAGCGACCAGTGAGTGGGGGAACACAGGGTCAATAAATGACATACTCCCTGCATTCAGCAACTCTGCTGCCTTTGTATCTCTTTCAGTATCGCCATCACGTAGGTTGCAAACACTGAGCTAGATATGAGGAGGAATATAGGGACAAATCAGATCTCTTAAATATTTTAGGATCGTTAACCTAAATATTTATATTGATACATTAAATTATTCCATATTAATAAGTAATATTTTTAGTGTTGAGTACTTATTGTGTGTCCAAAACTGCTATAATTCCTTTCTGATCTGTTTAGGAAGGTTAAGATAGCTTTATAAAAGGAAATTTTACAAATAAGAAAACAGACACTGAGGTTAAGTCACTTGCCAAAGCAACACAGCTAAGGCACAGAGAGCTGAGTTACTTGTCCAGGGTAGTACAGTAACAAAAGCAGCTTGTGATCTCAGGCATTCTGGATTGAGAGACTGTGCCCCTGACTTTTATGCCGTCTGCCATTGAGGAACACTCATCATAGTGGAAGTAGACAGTATCTGCAGTATGAGAGCAGTTCCACTAGTTGTATGAACAGAGTTCTAGGAGGCAACCACAGATGATGCCGGGAAACCTAATAAGGTCGGAGAAGACTTCATAGGCAGCATGTGGCCTGGGAGGCTAGGGAGTTTCCCATTTGGAAAAGAATTGGAAGATAGATCAACAGTGGGAACAGCTTAAATGCAAAAACAGAATGGCCAGTCCAAAGTGTCGAATGGTGTGGTGAGGCTAGACCCGAGACTTATGTGGAGAGTGAGTGATAAAGAGGCAAAAGTAGGTTGGGCTGGAGCCAGATCGTGAGTCTTAACCATGTGGTTAGCCTAAAAAAATGGGGGACTCATCTGTTCTGTGTGTATATGTGTGTGTGTGTTTTATTGAAAAATTTCATGGGGCGCTTGGGTGGCTCAGTTGTTAAGTGTCTGCTTTCTGCTCAGGTCATGATCCCTGTGTCCTGGGATCGAGCCCTGCATGGGGCTCCCCGCTCGGCAGGAAGCCTGCTTCTCCCTCTCCCACTCTCCCTGCTTGTCTTCCCTCTCTCGCTGTCTCTCTGTCAAATAAATAAGTAAAATCTTAAAAAAAAAAAAAAAGATTTTATTTATTTATTTGACAGAGAGAGAGACAGCGAGAGAGGGAACACAAGCAGGGGGAGTGGGAGAGGAAGAAGCAGGCTCATAGAGGAGGAGCCTGATGTGGGGCTCGATCCCATAACGCCGGGATCACGCCCTGAGCCGAAGGCAGACGCTTAACCGCTGTGCCACCCAGGCGCCCCAAATAAATAAAATCTTAAAGAAAACTTTCAAACAGAAGTAGAGTGAACTATGCTAAGAATCCCCATCCCAGATAGAATAATTATCAAGATTGGCCACGTTTGCTTCCTTTTTATTTCCTTTTTTTTCCTTGCTGAAGTTACTTTAGATCAAATCCCAGGTATTGTATCATTTCACTTCTACAAACCTCAGTATGTGTCTCCAAAAAATACAGAAGTTTACTGTGTTGTTACACCTATTAAATTCTTAGTATTGTCCAACCCATAATCCAATTTCCTTGATTATCTCAAAAACTGGCTTTCTTGCAGTTGGTATGTTTGAATCAGGACCCAGACAAATCTGTGCATTACATTTGGTTGGTAGGTCTTCAGTTTATCAGAAGCAGTCTCCTCAACCTCCCTTCTTTTCTCAGGACACTGACTTGTTCTGGAAGTCAGGTGATCTTATAAAATGTTCCCCACTCTGGATTTGACTATGGCTTCCATGTGGTGTCATTTAACTCATTCCTCTAACCCCTCTGTTTCCATTCAACTTTTTGGGCAAGAATGCTTAGTAAGTAGTGCAGCGTTTCATATCGCCTCACATCAGGAGGCAAATAATAGCTGGTTGTCCCATGTTCAGTGATGAATGCCTCCAGTTTTAAAGTTTGAAATTTTAAAGTTTCTCAACAAGTTTTCATTTAGTGGTTTCATAACCACTGGTGGTTATTGCCTGAATTATTTCATTAGGGAATGCAAAATGATTTTTCCCCCTAATTCTGTGATTCTCTCCATATTTACTACCTAGCAATCTAAAAAGAATTCCTTCTCATTGTATATTCTGAATTAGAGTTCATACCGGAAAGACAGGATAAATGTTTCTTTCCTTTTATGTGCTAGTTTCCAGGAATTGATCACTACTTACTTCCAGTGGCATACAATGAGTAGTTATGGATTAGTAGGCTTTTTCTTTTTTTTTTTAAAGGATTATCAACTCATGGGTTTTTTTATGTATTGAGCATATTACTCAATTATTAAAATTAAGCAGAGGATCCACAGGGTCAGCTCTATGTTTTAGAAAGGTAACTGGTAGAGATTAGAGGCAGGGAAACAGAGCAGTTGAAAGATTGCCTGTCAATCAAAATTACAAATGCACCAAAACTTGGTCCAGCAATTCTGCCTCTAGGAATTTATGCTACCTACTCATATAGTTGCACATGTTTCAAGTAACAAGGTTATTTATAGCAGCATTGTTTATAATTGCAAAAGACTGGAAACCACCTAAATATCCGTTAAAAACAAGGGACTAATTCAAATTACAGTTGACCCTTGAACAACATGGGTTTTAACTGTGTGGGTCCATTTATATATGGATTTTTTTTGTTACAATATAGTACTGTAAATGTATTTTCTCATGATTTTCTTAGCATTTTCCTTTCTCTAGCTTACTTTATTGTAAGAATATAGTATGTAATACATATTGACATACAAATTATATGTTGACAGTTTATACACTTCCAGTCAACAGCAGGCTACTTAGTACTAAGTTTTTGGGGACAAAAGTTAACATGCAGATTTTCCACTGCACAGGGGTCGGCACCTCTAACCCTTGTGTTCAAGGGTCAACTATATCCTACATTTATGTTATTACTAAGCAGTCATAATAAAGAATGAGGAAGGTTTTTATGTACCAAAATGGAATGATCTAAAGGGGAAAGATATATATGCATTTGCTTATGTGTATAAATATATAAAATATCTTGGATTTGTAACAAGGAACTGATTGTGTGGATGTGGAGACAGGTGGAAGGGAGTCTTCACTTTACACCCTATATATATCCTTTGAATTTTGAGCCATGTGAATATCTTATTCCAAAAATGAGTGCAATTAATATAAAAAAATTTTGCAATTAAGTCAAAGATAGCCTAATCTGAGGCAACAGGAGTGGGAAGACATGTCCTCCCTACACAAGTGTTGAAGCTGAGAGCTGTCCATCACACAAGCATTTAAGATAGTACTGTTAGAGCAACTGCAGCCTGAGCTGCACCCAATTCTGCGTTCTCACAAAGTTAGTCCTAAGCTACAGCACAGCCTTACTTTTGACTTCAGGCCTCTGAGAGAGTTGGGGACAGAGTCCCTTTACTCCCGCTTTTAAGTCTTAGCTAGCTCCTCCCGCGTTTTTCTCAAATGTTTTGTGTAAACAAGGGAATTTAATAGGTGAAATTCTTTGGGCAAAGACTGGTTTACTCCACCCTTTCCTGTCCCTATTTATATACCCTGAACTCTCCCAGTTAAAATGCGGAGACCTGTAAAGTTTATATGGCTTTAAATGTCTCAGGAAAGGGCAGAAATTTGTTACGTTCTTTCTTTGTCCACCCGCATCCCATCTCCCAGGGAGGGAAGCAAGGCCTATGCCCACCAAGGCCGGGGCCAACCCTGAGGCTCATTACAGTGTAGTGTCCCCACGCCAGGCTTTTCCACTGGTTTCTCTTCCGTGTCCTTTTCCCAACCCCCTTTGTGTTTTTGTAGCGCCCATCTCTGGGCTCATGAGTGGCTGCCCGTGGCGGAGGCCCGAGCCATCCTCTGGCAGCCGGCGGCAAGGCTTCCTCAGTCTCTCAGTCCGTTTCCTCAGCTCAGACCGCCGGAGTGCTTACTCCCACTCCAGCCTGGCCCTGCCCGCCACACGGCCGGTAGTCTTCACGGTTAGGCAGGCTCCAGGGCTCGGGAGCGGCGGCGAGGCTTGGGCGCGCCGTACACTCGAGGATCGCTTACAGGCCCCGTGGGAACCCGCGGGGCGCGACGACCGTCACCGCGCAGGCGTCAATCTTCCTTTCTTGACACTGCAATTCCCAGAAGGCCACGCAGCGTCCCTGGCGCGGCTAAAGCCCTGGAGCCCCGCCGGCTCCGAAAGGGCGCGGGGCTCTCGCCGCACTGCATTATGGAATACATAGTCTGAGAAAACGTCCTCGGGCACAAAGTCCCCACCAAGCTCACGTGTTTACCTTGTGCATTGGCGGCCGGGCGTGGGGTGGGGGGAGGGGATCAATAAAGAGTAGCTACCAGATTTCGTCATAAAACCGCGACCAGACAGGCGGCGCCATCTTCGAACTTGGACTTCCGGAAGGACTTGGTGAGGGTAAGTGTACCGCAGCGGGGTGTGCGGGGGCCCCACGATTACTACTCCTCCTCCTTTTCCCATAGCACTAAGGTATTGGGAACCAACTCCCGACTCGGCTGTTCCCTCTCTGCATAGCATCGCGACCTCCAGCCCCCGCGCTGCTACAGAAAATATCACACTCCCCACCTCCTTCCCCGTAGTACAACCGGACATCCCTCATCCCTGCTAATCACGGCTCTTGCCTTCTTCCCCGACGCGGTGCGGTAACACGACATCCTGTGTCCCGGCCGCGGCAATGCTTACATTGCATCCCGCGGACTCAGCAAACCTACAGTAGTTCTGAGCCTCAGAAAACTCAAGGCTCGCTCCCAGCGCAGGCTAGTGGTGGAAGCTGCCCCCACACCCATGACTGAGGAAGGGCAGGCGATCACTCCTCGAGTGGTCGCGGGTTAGTCTCATTTCAGCTATGTCTCAGCCTCTGCCTTCGCTAGGCTCTTCTAACCCCGGGGTTGTGCCCGGCGCGCTCCAACCCCATTGGCGCAGCCAAGGGCCAGTTATGTTTCCCCTCTGGTGCTTTTATCCCGCGGCAAGTAGGTTGTCTGCTGGGGAAGGCGGAGGAGGCGACTTCAGCCCCACCCGGTAACTCACTTGGTTAGAGAGGTGTAGTGTGTATGGCGAAGCCTCTTCGGCCTAGCGGCATATTGTTAAACAAACTTCAGCCATTCCTGTTCTTTGGTTACTTTTTGGCATCCCTTATCTAATGTACTATTATTTTCTTAATAGTTTTCTTTAAATTGGTTTGTTTTTCAGGTTTAAGTGCTTTCGTGTCAGTCTAAGCAAGACAGATGAAACCATGGGTTTCTTGGGCTAGAGTTTTTTTGTTTTTGTTTTTGAGAGAGAGCGCGCGGGCGGGGGGGGAGGGGCAGAGAGAGCAAGGAATCTTAAGCTGGCTGCAAGCCCAGCGGGGAGCTGGATTCCAGAGCTAGGTCTCACGACCCTGAGATCAGGACCTGAGCAGAAATCAAGAGTACGAGGCTTAACCGACTGAGCCACCCAGGCGCCCCCGCGGGCCGGAGTTTTTCATACAAGTTAAAATAAATATAGTTAAATAAAGTTCATTTTTGTGTGACTAAAATCATCTTGCATACCACCAGCTGCACCATAGGAACACTTTGGGAACAGTGTATTAGACTAGTGTGTTTACAGTAATTCCATACTTGAGGAACTGTGTTAACTAATTATTTTCCTTGGCTGGGAAAATCCTGGCAGCCTTGAAGCAGTATTCCAAACAAGTTGAGGTGCAAATGTAAACTTCTATAAACTCTAGCACAAATTTATTAAACATCCCTTCCTTTGCTTGTGTCTAGAAAATTTATTGTGAAATCATAAGTGGAAATTAACCACCATACCCTGCTGCTGCCTTTTACAGGAGCCAATCCTTAAAGGGATTTTTTTGCAGCTTGACAAGTTAGTCATTAAATCAACAAAGTTTAATTATTGCACTTACCATGTACCAGGTTCTGGATTCAGTAGTGAGTCAGGCAAGATCCTAATGAAACTTTCAAGGGAGATAGATCTGAAGTAAATACCCATTTCCCTAATAAGAGAATTCTACATGGACTAAAGAGCTACATTTAAGGGCACCTGAGTGGCTGAGTCAGTTAAGCGTCTGTCTTGGGTTCAAGTTATGATCCCGGGATCCTGGGATCGAGTCCCACGTCGGGCTCCCTGCTCAACAGGGAGCCTGCTGCTCCCCCTGCCTGTGCTTGCTTGCTGTCTCTCAAATGAATAAAATCTTTTTTAAAAAGCTACATTTAAGATTCAAACTAGAAAAAGCATTAGAAGAAAATAAAATACGATATGTTTATATTACCAGGGTAGGAAATGGCCTTTTTAAGACACAAAACAACTCATAAAGGAAAAGATTGAGAAATTTAACTCAGAAAATAGAACTTCAGTTTAGAAGAAATATTATAAACAGAGTTTTTTAAAAAGTAGAAAGAGTGGGGCACCTGGCTGGCTCAGTCAGTTAAGCATCTGACTCTTGATTTCAGCTCAGGTGATGCTCTCAGGGTATGGGATGGAGCCCCAGGTATGGCTCCAAGCTCAGTGAAGAATCAGCTTGAGATTCTTTCTCTCCCCACCCCTTTTTCTGCCCCTCTAAAATAATAAATAAATCTTTTTTAAAAAGTAGAAAGTATTTGCAACATAAATAACTCCACAGATCAATAAAAGATTGATTTGTTCTGTAGAGGTATGGGCAAATTATATGTACAGGCAATTCATTAAAAATATAGATGTCCCCCCCCCTCTCTCTGATAAATAAATAAATAAATAAATAAATAAATAAAATATTTTTAAAAATGGGGGTCTCTGGTGGCTCAGTCGGTTAAACGTTTGCCTTCAACTCAGGTTATGATCCCAGAGTCCTGGGATCTAGTCCCACATGGGCTCCTTGCTCAGCGGGGAGCCTGCTTCTCCCTCTGCCGCTTGAGCTCTCTCTCTCTCTCTGACAAATAAAATCTTTTAAAAATATATATATAGATAGATGTTCCGGGTGCCTGGGTGGCACAGTCAGTTAAGTGACTGATGTTTGGTTTCAGCTCAGGTCCTGATCTCAGTGTTGTGAAATCGAGCCCTGTGTGGGGCTCCATCTCAGTGCTGTGAGCTTGAGTGCCATGTGGGGCTCCGCACTGATCGAGGAGTCTGCTTGAGATTCTCTCTCCCTCTCCCCCTCACGATTGTGTGCTTGCTTACACGTGCTCTCTTTCTCTTTCAAATAAACCAATCTTTAAAAAAAATGCATCTATATATAGATGTCCAGCAGATAAAAAGAAGTTGCTAACCTCAATCATTATCATTATCAGGACAACACAAATAAATACAATAGGGCAGAATTCCTTCATGCATCAGATTGGCAAAAATTAAAGATTGGCAAGGGCATGCTAAAATGGGTACAACTATAATTCTATGGAACACTGGATAGTAACTAAGAAGAATGAGATATATGCATGTGTGTACTGATGTGGAAAATCTTCAAGACATACATAGAAGTTCTCTTAACTGGTACCTAGATAACTAGCTCCCTGTGTTAACTGACATCCCCCGTTTCCTCTGTAAAGTACAGATGCTCATGGCACACTGAATGCTTGAAGCCTATCAGCTTTTCTCCTATAGGCCTGGTCATTCTACTTATTTGAGAGAGAAAGAGAGAGCAAGCACAAGGGGGAGTGTAGGGGCAGAGGGAGAGGGAGAAGCAGATAGCAGGGAGCCCAACATGGGGCTTGATCCTAGGACCATGGGATCAAGACCTGAATGGAAGGCAGATGCTTAGCCAGCTGAGCCACCCAGGTGCCCCAGGCCTGGTCATTCTATTCCCACTGATTGAGTTGAATGCTTGTCAAGAGTCATTGTGATGGTTCTCAACATTTTTTATGTCAGTTAATTTGTCGTTATATTTATATAATTGTGAGATATGTTTAAATTTTAAAGAAATTTGCATATAAAAGTTATTGTTGCTATTAAAACTAAGTTGAAATGTGGCAGATAAATAGGTGCTTTATTGTTATTCTTTACATTCTGCACGTATTTACCAATACTTTGTGTCAACTAAAAGTTTCATAAAAATGATTCTAAATAAGAAAAGAGAGGCGCCTGGGTGGCGCAGTCGTTAAGCGTCTGCCTTCGGCTCAGGGCGTGATCCCGGCATTATGGGATCGGGCCCCACGTCAGGCTCCTCCACTGGGAGCCTGCTTCTTCCTCTCCCACTCCCCCTGCTTGTGTTCCCTCTCTCGCTGGCTGTCTCTATCTCTGTCAAATAAATAAAATCTTTAAAAAAAAAAGTAAACTAAGTTGAATGCTTTAGAAAGAAAAAGAGGTACATTTGTAAAGAAACAAAAGAGGCTGCCAGATAGGTGTGAGTGAGGCAGCTGTAAAAGATTGAGGAAAATTTGTAAAAATCTGAAACTTTATTGTGCTTGAATTGCTTCTCAAGAAAAGAGAATGTTTCAAGAAAGGTGTGGTCAGTAGCATCAGTGCTGCTGAGAGATCAAGTTAAATGAGACTGAGAAGTGTCCATTGCATTAGTTGACACAGCAGTTAATGATGACTTTAGCTTCAGTGATGAGTTGGAGGGCAATATCCTAGTCAGAATGAAGCAGGGTAATTAAAACATCAAGGGCAGACAACTTCAAAGTTTGACTGTGAGGGGCACCTCGGTGGCTCAGTTGCTAAGTGTCTGCCTTTGGCTCAAGGCCTGGTCCCAGGGTCCTGGGATCGAGCCCCGCATCGGGCTCCCTGCTCTGCTGGGAGCCTGCTTCTTCCTCTCCCACTCCCCCTGCTTGTGTTCCCTCTCACTGGCTGTCTCTCTCTCTGTCAAATAAATAAATAAAATCTTTAAAAAAAAAAAAGTTTGTGAGAGGGAGGAGGAATATGGGTTGAAGGATTGTTATATGTGTGTGAAGATGAAAATTAGAGACACTTAAATGCAATTGGGAAAACAGCCAGCGTAAAGGAAAAGGCTCAACCATTCCAGTGTCCTTAGGAGGTGGGGGAATAGAGCTAGAACACGAGTGGAAGTTGGGTAGATGGGTAGATGAGGGATACAGATTCAGGGAATGTTAGGCTACTTGACCAGACATTGAAATATGTCCCACATAATGGCTTTGGGTTTTGTTTTGGAAATCAGAGGCAAAATCACCTGCTGAGAACCAGGGGATCAGGTCTTGGGGGAGAGGGAATGGGGGGGCTGAGTAGAGAGAAAGTGTGATTGCTAGCACCCTGGCAGCTTAGATGTGCACGTAGAGAAAAAGGATGGTTGGTTCATCCAGGGTTTAAATTTGCCAGTCCTGTGGAAGAAAAAGACAAGAAACGAACTTTATACTATCAGCAAAAGTCTGATTAAAATAAAGGAATCTAAGCTAGATAGGATGTGGCCAGCACAGGGAGGAATTGGAGAGATCAATGATGGGGACTTGATACGGTTGAAGAATAGATACAGTGATAGTAGTTGAGCAATCTAGCTATAATGATGGGAGGTTGTGATCAGAGAGTGGGATGTCTTTGTGATTTTGGAGGTTAAAAGGTTTTGTGAGATGACAAGGTTCAGTGTATTACAGCAAGTAAGTAGCAATGGTTTAGCTGAATGTTATGAGCTTCAAAGGAACAGTTTTTACAAGACAGGGAGGACTGTTGGTCTACAAGTGGCATCAGAGAGGAACTGACAAGACACTGATCCCATTTTCTACCGTGGGGTCAGTGGGATGTGAGAGAAGGAAAAACCTCCACTTGAGAGCCTAGAAAGCTAGAAATTTCAGTTCCTGGAATTTTTTTCTATCCAAGATTCTGAATATGATTTAGGTCTTGCCAATCAAATGTGCTCTTGAAGAACTAAAATTTGGACCCGAGTTTAGAGAGAGGAGAGAGGCAGGCCAGGAGGACATACATTTTGCTGGTTCAGAGTGTGGCAGGGGTATGATTCTGGACCTGGGAGCCGAAGGAGGGTCTTCCCTGTTGAGTCAGGTCACTTTCTGATTAGTGCAGAGGCAGTTCATGGGCATCAGCTGTGGCAGGGGCTTCTTGGTCGCAGGTGCCTCCTCATTGTGGTGTAGGAGAGGTCCTGTGGTTCTTGAACCAGCAGCTGCCAGACAACTTCCCATTTTGACAAGCACTTGTCCCCCGCCCCCACCCCTCCCAATGATCCTGCATGCAGGTGGTTCTCAAGCTTGCATGTGCATCCAAATAATCTGAAGGGCTTTATGGAGACACAAAGTGCTGGCCCCATCCCAGAGTTTCTGATGCAGGAGGTCTGGGATGGGACTGGAAATTTGCATTTTAACAAATTTCCAAGTGATGCTGATGCTGCCACCACCACACTTTAGGAGCCACTGATGTGAACCCTGTAATACCCTGTAACAAATCCCTTTTAGCTGAACTGGCTGGAGAGGATTCTGTTCTATGCAGCTGAACCTTGACCAATAGAGAGGTTAAATAATCATTTTATTCATGCCTTCTCTGTCCTCATCTACTTGATCTGTCAGTGGTTAAAAGAAGTAGTTCTTGTGGGGTGCCTGGGTGGCTCAGTTGTTAAGTGTCTGCCTGCCTTCAGTAAGTGTCTGCCTTCGGCTCAGGTCATGATTCCAGAATCCTGGGATGGAGCCCCACATTGGGCTCCCTGCTCAGAGGGAAGCCTGCTTCTCCCTCTCCCACTCCCCCTGCTGGTGTTCTCTCTCTCACTGTGTCTCTCTCTGTCCAATAAATAAATAAAATCTTAAAAAAAAAAAAAAAAAGTTCTTGCATTTCCTGAAGATTGTGCTTTGTTTTGTATTTATTATAAAGTATTCCCTTTTTGTCCCATTTAATACTTTCTCTCCTGAATTCAACTTTGCTATTACCAACAAAACTCCTGTTTTCTTTGTGCCTACATTTGCCCTATATATTTTTATATCTTTTGACTTCTAGCTCTTTGGGTTCCTTTGTTTTTAGACATCTCTTTCAAAGCATATAGTTTGGCTTTTAAATGAATCCAAATCTTTATTCTTTTTTTTTTTTTTTTTTTAGTGGGTGAATTGATCTTTGGTTATTGTTATACAGCTTTATCTTATGTCATCTTGTAGGTTTTTTCCTTTTCTTTGTGTTTATTTCCAGTCTCTTACTCTGTAGCCCTTAAAACAATTCCTTCTGGTTCCTGTGGCCTGCTAGGCATTTTGGAAGCAATATAGTATACTGCCTTGGGTTCTATTAAACATCCTTAAGGCATATGCAGACCTATGGGAGATTCCCTCCTGGGATGTGAGCTATTTCTCCTTCTTTGTCATAGATAGGCTGGTTATTTTGGCCAAAAACTGAGCCCTTGCAGAGTTCTGAGTTGCTCAGCTTTTTGGTTTGGTGGTCAGTGTTTTGTTTATGTCTGTCAGTTTACTTTTGCCCATGGTTCCCCAATTGATATTCTGGGTTTGGAAAAAAATTGAAGAGGGGCGCTTGGGTGACTCATTCGATTAAGCAACTGACTCATGGTTTTGGCTCAGGTCATGATCTCAGGGTCATGGGATCGGGCCCTGCATCGGGCTGTGCTCTGGGCTCTGGGCTCTGCGCTCAGTGGGAGTCTGCTTGACTCTCCCTCTCCTTCTGCCCCTCCCCTGCTCTTGGGCATGTGTGAGTCCATTCTCTCTCTTTTTCTCAAAAAAAAAAAAAAAAAAAAGATTCATGACAGTTTTTTAGTTCATTCTCCATGTGGGAAAGGTCTCTTAATGTAGTAGGATGTCCCTTTATCTCATAGCCATCTACCTCCCCTATTCAGGTAAAAGATTAGTGGCAGGGCA
Source organism: Ursus maritimus (assembly GCF_017311325.1). Taxonomy (NCBI): domain Eukaryota; kingdom Metazoa; phylum Chordata; class Mammalia; order Carnivora; family Ursidae; genus Ursus; species Ursus maritimus. The sequence continues at coordinate 21,076,522 of NW_024426774.1, read as the reverse complement.
CTAGAGAACTCTTACTTATTATTAAATAAATCTCTTCTTTGACTAGTACTCACAAAGATGAATGTTAGCTCTAGGCATCCTCCTTCAATTTGGTCTAAATTTTATGTATCTGGCGGCTGTTCTTTGTAGCCTATTCCTGAAGGTTTAGGAAGTTTGGGAAGATTTTTTCACTTTCTGTCTTTTTATTTTTTGAGAGGAAGGGGGTGATTCATTTCACTGGGTTTTAGGGAAAGAAGTTGAATAATTGTTCATTCACTGCATTATCCTTATGAGAAAACTTAAGAGCTTTAAACTGGCTGAAGAATATAATGCTTGGCACAAATTAAGCATTTAATAAATAAATGGTAGCTTTCTTATTACCTGTTTATTGCTAGCTCTGCTACTGCCTAAGTTCCATGAGGGCAGGGACCTTGTCTGTTTTGGTTATTGTCATATTACCAGTTCCTAGAACAGTGCCTGACATAGAAAATGCTTAGTAATTATTATTAAATGAATGCGTGATCAGGGAGCTTGGGTTTCTGGCTGGGGGGTGGGCAGTGGGTGGGATGGGAGGAGAAAAGACAGGCAAAGAGAAAACTCTGAGCCAGTGCAAATAGCTTTTGCCTTCTACTCATGTGTATGTCTCTGTGCAGGGGCAGCAATTTTAGGGGGTGCTGATGGATACCTGCGGGGTCGGCTGTGTTGCCCTGGGGGAGGCCGGCCCCGTGGGGAACATGACTGTGGTAGACTCTCCTGGACAAGAGGTGCTAAATCAGCTTGATGTCAAGGCCTCTTCAGAAACAACTAGTGCTGAGGCTTCCATAGAGATGTCTTTACCTACACCTTTGCCTGGATTTGAGGATTCTCTTGATGAGAGGAGGCTCCCTGCAGAACAAGAAAGCCTCTCCAGACTTGAACAGCAAGGTATGTACCTTGTCCTTTCCTTTTTTTTTTTTTTTTTTTAATCTCCCTGTGCTTAGCTTAAGATGAAAAAGAGCAGGGTGAGCTCACAGGATCTTATCAAGCCAGGTATGGTATAATCTATTCCAAAGAGGTTTGACCTCCAAAGAGGTCCCGTCTCACAGACCCATATTCTTCTCTACAGATCTTTCTTCAGAGATGTCAAAGGTCTCAAAGCCTAGGGCCTCAAAGCCTGGCCGGAAGAGAGGTGGTAGCACACGGAAAGGCCCCAGAAAGCCCCAGCAACCTAATCCTCCATCAGCCCCTCTGGTTCCCGGTCTCTTAGATCAGTCCAACCCTCTATCCACCCCCATGCCTAAGAAACGAGGTCGAAGGTCCAAGGCAGAGCTGCTACTGCTGAAGTTGTCCAAAGACCTGGATCAGCCGGAGTCTCCACCTCCAAAGAGGCCCCCTGAGGACTTTGAGACCCCTCCTGGGGAACGACCCCGCCGAAGGGCTGCCCAAGTGTAAGGACTGTGGGGTGCAGTTTGGTGGAGGGGGATCGGGGTGAAGGGTTGGTGGGGGCAGACGTTGGAGAGCTGAGAGGCTGTGACAAGGTGTCAGGTAAGCGGGGGTAGCTTCTGGGTTCTGGGGGCTTGATCCATCTTCTAGCTCTTACGACAGCAGCTTTTTTTTTTTTTTTTTTTTTTAATCTGTTGCTGAGTTTGTCTAGGAGGTTGCTTTTTGTGCCTTGTATCCTGTCACATTTTTCAGTTACCTCCAGGTCTTTGTTGCAATTTTCCCACCCAGTATATATCGGTCTCTGTGTGCCCTTCCATTCTTCTCTGGGCTCTTACTGATCTCTGACTGCGGTAGAGTGAAAGTGCCTTGGACTTGGAGTTGGCAGACCTGGGTTCAGATTCCACATACGTGATCTGAGTCCTCTCTTGGTCAAGTCCCTTAACTTCCCTAGATTTCTGGTTCTTTATCAAAGGGGGAAGGGAAATTAATAGCTGCTTCCCAGGGTCACTGGGCGGATCCAGTGAGATGAGAATCGGCCGAGTGTCTGGAAAAGCGGGCTGTCTGTGAAGTGTGTGTGAGGGTGGCCGTGACTCTGCCCTGTCCCGCAGGGCACTTCTGTACCTTCAGGAACTGGCTGAAGAGCTCTCGACGGCCCTGCCTGCTCCGGTGTCCTGTCCCGAGAGCCCCAAGGTCAGCAGCCCCGCCAAACCGAAGAAAAGCCGGCAGCAGGCAGCCTGTCAAGGTGGAGAAGAAGAGGATGACACTGCACGGGATGAAGACTTTGTGCTCCAGGTTGAGGCGGAAGATGGAGATGAAAGCGAGGCCCCAAGCGAGAGCTCATCTGACCCCGAGCCTGTGGTGCCTCAAAGCACCCCACGAGGGTCTGCCGCAGGGGTAACCTGAATGCACAAGAAAGTGAATGTGGAGCTGGGATTGTTAGCGAGGTCTGCAGGGCGCCCCAGTGGAAAGCTTTGGCCTAGTAACTGATGGCCAAAATAAGTCATCGAAGAAAGGGACACCGTCCAAAAACAGTTGAGCAGGCGGGGGCTGGGGGTGTGAGCGCATGAGGGTACTCACTCAGATATCAAGCATCTGCTCTGCACTAGGAAACACGTGACTAGGAGAGCCGCCGGCCTCAGAGTCCATAGTGTGATAAGGGCGGGAGGGAACCAAATGCTTTTGGCGTGTTGAGGAGGGCAGTGAACTGCTGGGGCTTCACAGAGAAGCGATGGTTGGGCTAGGTCTTGAAAGGTGAATAGGAGTTTGCCAGAGAGATTGGTTTTCCCAGGAATTCCCCCGACAGGACAGCAAGCAGGCAGAGCTGTTGAGCGCTGTCAGCAGGTTCCCAAAGGTGCCCTGTGGGATCAGCAAAAGGCCGGGGGGCGGGGGGAGGGGGGAAGCAGTGGGGGGATTGAACTCGAGAGGATGGAAGGACAAAGACTGGTAGGAGCCAACACAGGTGTTTGTATGTTTATTGAATTGTGGTAAAATATACATAACATAAAATTTGCCATTTAAAAATGTAAATTATTTTGGGGGTGCCTGGGTGGCTCAGTCAGTTAAGCGTCCAGCTCTTGATTTTGCCTCAGGTCGTGATCTCAGTCAAGGTTGTGAGATTGAGCGCCCTGTCAGGCTCCATGCTGGGCGTGGGAGCCTGCTTGAGATTCTCCCTCCCCTCTCGCTCTGCTCCTCCATCCCCCACCCCAAAAAAGTACAACTGAGTGGCATTAGCACATTCTAGTGTTGTGCAGCCATCGCTGCTACCCATTTCCAGAACGTTTTCATCATCCCAGAAAGTCTGTGCAACAGAGATTTTTAAGTAGAAAAATAACATGATCAGTTAGGACTATAGGTCAGTCTGCCGTGGACAGTGAGGAGACAGCTGCAGTGATCCAGGTAGTGATAGGGAGGGCCTGGGTCAGGCTGTGAAGCAAGTGAAAGGGGGGGCAGGTGCAAGAGACATTTAAGAGAATTAACAGCACTTAGCAGTTGCTGGAAAGGAAGGAGTAGGAGTTTCTAGCTGAGATGGTGCTCTTAAGTGTCGGACTTCAGGACAGGAACGGTGGGAGCAGGGGAGGGGTGGGTGAGCAGGGGAGGCGATGGGCTCATTTTCCGACCTGCTGAGTTGGAGGGGCCCGTGTGCCAGGAGCCATCCTACTGGAGATGTCTGGTTGCCAGTCACGTGCATGGGACCAGACTTCCTTGTCTTAAGCACAACATTTAAGGGAGCACCAAACTCCTCAGTAATCAAGATAAATATCTTGATGCAACATTTTAACAAATAAAAGTAATGCAAGGCACCTGGGTGGCTCAGTCAGTGAAGCATCTGCCTTCGGCTCAGGTCATGATCCCAGGATTTTGGGATCGAGCCCTATGTCGGGCTCCCTGCTCAGTGAGGAGCCTGCTTCTCCCTTTCCCTCTGCTCCTCCCTCCACTCTGCTGTCTTGCACACTTTATTTTTATAGTATATTTATATTTTAAGGTAAATAAAATCTTAAAAATAATGCAACAAATTTATGATGAACAAAATATCAGAGTTTTAAACAACGACAGGAACTGCATTACTGATTTTCCTTTTGCCTTAGGCTCTATAATATGGGTTGGCACCACACTGTAAAGGTCTAGAATTTGTAGAAAAGCTGAAACTGGGTAAAGTTTACATTTACTAAGATGTCAACGATGGTAGTCAAAGCCGTGGACATGGGATGAGAGGACCCGGACTACATGTATAGAGGGTCGATGAAAAGACAGAGGAACTTTGGGAAATACTGTTATCACCCAAACCTGTCAGAGGAGGGAGCGCCTGTGGGGAAATATCAGAGAGGCAGGAAGAGTAAGGAGACGCTGTCCCATGGGGACGGAGTTTCAGGAAGCAAATGTGAGTCCTCTGAACCAAATGCCATGGAGACGCCGAGGAAGGTGAACAGAAAATACATCACAGGTTTTCAGTTTTGATGGAGGAGTGGGAGCAGAAGGTGAAGAAGTCATTGTGATGGCGGAAACATCAGTCTTTTAAGATGCTGTTAAATCAGGCTAGAGAGGAAGCAGTGCCAAGAAAAGTAAAAGCTGGGAAAGATGCCGTCTGGAGACTTCTCTAATCTGTAAAATTCTCTCCCTTTTTTTCATTTGCTCCTCAGAAGCAGAAGCCACACTGCCGGGGGATGGCTCCCAATGGCTTACCAAATCACATCATGGCTCCTGTTTGGAAGTGCCTCCATCTCACCAAGGACCTGTGAGACTTGAGGAAGGGGGCTGGGGATGAGTGGGTGGTGGCGGCATGCAAAGGACCATCGAGAAGTAGGGCCGTGGGAAAGAGGGAAGGCACTCACAGGGCAGGACGCTGAAGACATCCATAACTAAAAGGCACTGCTGCAAAGGCAAGAGCTCCAGAGCTGTGCCGTCCAGCACAGTAGCCACTAGCTGTGTGGCCATTTAAATGTAATGTAAAATTAATTAAAATGAAAAGTCTGCTTTCTCAGTTACACTAGCCACATTTCAAGTGCCCAGTAGCTACTTGCAGCTAGTGGCTAGTGTATCTGTCAGACAGCGTAGATGATAGATCACTTCCATCATTGTAAAGGTTTACCAGACAGCACTGCTCTAAATTTCTCTTCTCCTTCATTAATGCTTCTTGTGTTCCTCCAGCCGAGAAAAGAAGCATTCATACTGGGAGTTTGCAGAATGGATTCCGTTGGCCTGGAAGTGGCACTTGTTATCTGAACTGTAAGTGAAAGAGACATTCTGAAGCTGGGAGGGGGTGACACCCCTGGAGATAGGAGGGTGACAGGGAATCCTGGGATGGGTGAAACTTCCAAATTCACTCTGTTCCCTCCCCCGCCCCCAGTGAAGCAGCTCCCTACCTGCCCCAGGAGGAGAAGTCTCCACTGTTCTCTGTCCAACGTGAAGGACTTCCTGAGGACGGCACACTCTACCGAATAAACAGGTGAAGATTGCATATCTGTTTCTGATTCTAGGAGATAGAAATAGGAAAAATGAGTATTGAGAGGGATGGCAGATTGGCCCTGTTCTTCCCCTGATGCTGTTCCAGGGGTCCCAAGGTAGGAGTCTTGCTGGATCCGGCCAGCCCGCTCTAATTTTGCAGTGCTCATTGCTGCTGGGCAGACTAAGGGAAGCAAGGGAGATGGCAGGCCAGTTTACCAGGTCACATCTACTCAGATAGACCCGACAGGCTGGCCCTGGAGAGAACACTGTAGTAGACCACAGTGCATAGCCTATCATCTTTGAAGGTGAACTGGAGCTAGACAGGCTTTGGAAGGAAAGGAGGACGGTACAGGCGGTGGCTAAGGACTGTTTTCACCTGTAGACTCGTCTTGCTCTTCTGGCCCCTGCTTAAGCCAGTTCGTACCGGCGCCAGCTGGAGCTCCCATTCTGTCCGCATTACCTTTTCTTTTTTTTAAAGACTTAATTTTTTTTGGAGCAGTTTTAGGTTCACAGCAGAACTGAGAGGAAGGTGCAGAGATCCCCCGTATACCCCCTGTCCCCCTTCCACATGCACAGCTCACCCACTGTCAACATCCCCCACCAGAGGGCAGATGCGTTACAGTTGATGGACCTACACTGACACATCATCACTCGAAGTCCGTATGTTACATTAGGGTTCACTCTTGGTGTTGTGCGTTCTGTAGATTTGGACAAATGTATAAGGACCTGTCTCCATCATTACGGCATCATACCGAGTAGCTTCGCTGCCCTAAAAGTTCTGTGCACCAACCACTCCTCCTGCCCGCCCCGCTAACCCATCGCTGTCATGGATCTTTTGATTGTCTTTATAGTTTTGCCTTATCCAAAATGTCCCATAGTTGGGATTATACAGTGTGTAGGCTTTTCAGGTGGGCTGCTTTCATTTAGTGATATGCCTTTTCATGGTTTGATAGCTCATTTCTTTTTAGTGCCAAATAATATTCCATTGTTTGGATGTTACTTTATCCATTCACCTCTGAAAGCCTTATTACCTTTTGTTAATTCCTTTCTTCATCCCATTTTTGACTTTTCTCTAGATTTAGCTCGATCACAGCACACCCAGAGCGCTGGGATGTGTCCTTCTTCACGGGGGGACCCCTCTGGGCTCTGGACTGGTGTCCAGTGCCAGAGGGGGCGGCAGCTTCGCAGTATGTGGCCCTTTTCTCCAGCCCTGACATGAATGAGACACACCCACTGAGCCAGCTTCATTCAGGTCCTGGGCTGCTCCAAGTCTGGGGCCTTGGGACCTTGCAGCAAGAAAGCTGGTGAGGTGGGGCTGGGACGCTGCCGTGGGAGGGTGGTTGAGGAGGAGAGAACCTGGGCAGGGGAGCTGGCGGGGAGCTGGGGAGGAGAGCTGGGAGGCCTGGATTGGGGCTGGGCCAGGGAGCAGGGGGCCTGGAATGGGTTGAGATGGGCTCTGGCCACCCTAGGCCGTTCTCCCTGCCCATTCTCCCCATATGCTTTCTCTCCTCAGTCCTGGCAACAGGGCTCACTTTGTCTATGGGATTGCTTGCGACCACGGCTGCATCTGGGACCTCAAGTTCTGCCCCAGTGGAGCATGGGAACTTCCAGGCACCCCACGGAAGGTACCTCCCTGTTGGTTGTGGGATGCCCTGGGACTCACAGAAAGAACAGAGAGGCCCTATGAATTCCCAGAGTTGACAGAGAGCGGAGGATGGAGTTCTCCAGCAAATCCATGTCATTTCCAGGGACCAAAACCTCAGAAGTTTTCTAAGAGGCCCTGAAAGCAGCAAGCCTCAGCACAGATCTGGTCTCCCCCTCTAGGCTCCTCTCCTGCCCAGGTTGGGCCTCTTGGCTCTTGCCTGCTCCGACGGGAAGGTGCTGCTGTTCAGTCTGCCCCATCCAGAGGCCCTGCTGGCTCAGCAGCCCCCAGGTGAGGAGCACAGGAGGCAGGGGGCATGGGGCTGCTGTAGTGGGCCCCATCTAGCTCTCCTGAAAGTCCTCCTGGCCTGGCCTCTGGGACAGAGCCTCACTCAGCACCGCAGCCACTCTGACTTCTCACCTTTGTCCTCCCCCTCTCTCTGTAGCAGCCTGCAAGGGGTGCTCTCTCCTGCAGTCTTCTCACCGGGATCTTTCAGCCCACTCCCCTTTCCCCCCCTTTCCCTGCTGTGTGCTCTCAGGCCCTCCCCCCCTGCTGCCTCAGCTAACTGGGTGTGTAAAGAGCTGCTAAGGCTGATCTGTCCTGCCACGCTCTTCTCCTTCCCCCAGTCCCGTACTTGACCTGTCCTGTTCTCACTGCCATGTACACATAAACACAGTCTCTTTGCTGGGAAGAGAGGGAGAGAACGGAGAGCTGAAGGTGAGCCAGAAGAGGAAGGGGTTAGTGAAAGGCATCTCCTGTTTGTCAAATTTGTTTTTCAACTGTACTGAGTATTTAAAGAAGAGGGCGCCCAGGTTTGAGCCCCAGGAAATCCCATATTTGGTGGTCTGGCTGAGGAGCGAATAGGTGTGAGGAAGTGAAGACAGATGTGTGGACAGTTCTTTCCAGTAGACTGGCTGTGAAGGGGAACGCGAAGATGAGGGTGGTGCTGGAGGGGAATAAGGGGTAAAGGAGGGGTTTGTTTGTGTATTTGTTCCATTTAGTTAGAAGACTACAGTGCATGTTTACATCTGACTATGAGAATGACCCAGTAGGGAGAGAGAGGAAGTGGGTCATTCAGGAGAAAGAAAGATAACCAAATGCGCAAAGTTCTGAAAAAGGTGAGAGAGGGTCGAGAGAGAGCAGAGTGGAGCAGTTAGCCATTATGATAGAACGAAGGACACACTCAAGTACAACGGGGGGGAAAGAAGATGGGGGCAGGTAGAGGTAGAGGCATCGGTGTGCTGGAGGAGAGATGGCTGTCCGGGAAGGTCATTCTCAGGTCAGCGGTGCTGATCTAAGAGCAAGGCAGGCCAGGACATCAGTCCTCTGTTCCCAGAGCATCAGTTACCGCTCTTCTTCCTTCACAGATGCGATGAAGCCTGCCATCTATAAGGTGAGTGAGGGACCTGCTACCTTAGCCAAGGCTCCATCTTCTCGAGCCTCCCTTTCTAATTCCACAGTGAGTCTCCTGCCTCTCCCCCACCTCCACCCCGCGGGGTTAAACACTAATTTGAGCCTTTGTTGCAAATGGTAAGTATCCCTAACCCTAGTCCCGGCTCTTCTGTCCCTGCAGGTACAGTGTGTGGCAACCCTTCAGGTGGGGTCTGTGCAAGCTTCAGACCCCTCTGAGTGCGGTCAGTGCCTTAGCCTGGCCTGGATGCCCACCCGGCCTCACCACCACCTGGCTGCTGGCTACTATAATGGTAAAAAACCAAAACAGCATAAGGGGCTATTGCTCTTTAAACTTCATATATGCTTGTATTTTTGGTGGTGGTTTCCTTTTTGGTTCAGTGGTGGGCATTACGTTTAAGCAATATTAAAAAATACAAAGAAATAAAAGTCACTAGAATTTTTCTACTCAGAAAAACATAATTAAGAACAAATGATCAGGGGCGACTGGGTGACTAAGTAGGTTAAGCATCTGCCTTTGGCTCAGGTCATGATCTTGGGGTCCTAGGATCAAGCCCTGCGTCGGGCTCCCTACTCAATGAGGAGTCTGCTCCCTCTCCCTCTGCCCGTCTCCAGCTCAGCTCTCGCTTGCTCTCTCAAATAAGTGAAATCTTTAAAAAAAAAAAGAAGAAGAAGAAGAAGGGTGCCTGGGTGGCTCAGTTGGTTAAGCATCTGCCTTCAGCTCAGGTCATGATCCCAGAGTCCTGGAATTGAGCCCCGTGTTGGGCTCCCTGCTCAGCGGGGAGCCTGCTTCTCCCTCTCCCTCTGCCTGCCACACCCCGCTTGCTCTCACTCTCGCTGTCTCTCTTTCTCTCTGTCTCTGTCAAATAGATAAATAAAATCTTAAAAAAAAGATAAACATCATTTCCTGAGTTCTCTATGCATACATAAAGATAAAAAGATCAGATGGCAAGAGAGAGACTTCTATAGCGATGGGATCATACTATGTAAGCTATTTTAAAGATTTTATTTTTAAGTAATTATACCCACTGTGGGCCTTGAACTCAACCCCAGGGTCAAGAGTCGCAATGCTCCACGGACTGAGCCAGCCAGGCGCCCCTACATAAGCTATTTTAAATGAAAATGTAGGAAATTTAATTATCCTTTAATTTTATAAAAGTAAAAGACTGAATTGAAACTGAGAGCTGGCTAAGCTCCCCATAAATGTTCCTTCACCACAGAGACGTTAGTTCCTTCAAGATACTCTTAAGGTTTAAAAGGGGACAGAAGAGGATCATAGATAAAGAGGCATTCCCGTAGTTGGAGTCCACAGGCGACAGTTTCACGGTTCGACCTCATCAGTGGTCTCGCCCCAGGAGGTCGGGACATTAGCACTTTCACACCTCTCTTCCTGTCCCTCTCTGTCTTTTCAGCGTCTTTCTTTTGGTGCGGCGATTCTTACATCGTCAGGGTACATCATTCTTGATGCTGTTTTGCTCTTAATTCCCCGAGTTATAATTCCGCATTGAAATGATCGCGCGTGTCCCCCGGTCCGTCCCTCTCAGTCTGCCCTTGTTGCTGCATGACATGCAGCTCAGCTGGAGTTTGCTGCCAATAAGCTTTTCCAAGATAAGCTCATAGGTGCTACATTTCCTGCATTCTTAGCTACAAATAGTTTCCCCAGCTATTGTTTATTAAATTCTTACTGTTAGGACACCTGGGTGGCTCAGTCGGTTAAGCATCTGCCTTTGGCTCGGGTCATGGTCCTAGGGTCCTGGGATCGAGCCCTATGTAGGGCTGCCTGCATCTCCCTCTCCCCCTCCCCCACTCATGCTCTTTCTCTCTCTCTTTCTCAAATAAATAAAATCTTTTAAAAAAATTCTTACTGTTCTTTAATTTGTCTTCTTTTTTATCAAAGTTATGCTTTTGATTCCGTCCTCCTCTGCCCGCCTGGTCAGGGGGCAGCTGGTTTTGGGTCATCAGAGTTAGTTTCTATTTGTTCATTTGTTTTCTGTTTCTGTGCATCTTGTTGCTTTTGGCTCCTTGCCTGTCCTCTTTGTCTTAGAGCAGAGTTGGCAGACCTTTCTCTAAAGGTCCAGATAGTGAATATTTTATGCCTTGTGGGCTGTTTGACCATTGTTGGAACTACTCAGCTCTGCCATTGAGAAATGAAGGCAGCCTTACATTAGGTAAACCAATGGGTGTGACTGTTCTAGTCAGATTTTATTTACCAAAGCAGGCAGCAGGCTGTATTTGGCCCACGGGCTGTAGTTCGCCAACCCTTGTCCTAGAGGGTTTATGCTTTTTAAAAAATCCCTTCTATTTAGTAGGGAATAGAGGCTATTGGGTATATTCAGTCAGTCTGTCAACCACAAGTCCCAGACCAAGCTATTTTTTGTTGATGAGAGTTGGAGCTAAAATATCACAGAGGGAATGTTGGCGAGCTAATCATGATCTCTATATCCTTTCATAAGGGGGTCACATCTGAGGGTAAAAGGCAAAGGTCCTTGGAGCCCAGAGAAAGGCATTAGAGCAAAGAAGAGAGAACTTGCCTTTAATACCTACACATTCTATCCCTATCTCAGGCATGGTGGTTTTCTGGAACCTTCCCACTAACTCACCCCTGCAGCGGATACGGCTCTCCGATGGCTCCTTGAAGCTCTATCCCTTCCAGTGTTTCCTGGCCCATGACCAGGCTGTGCGTACCCTTCAGTGGTGCAAAGCTAACAGGTACAGGACAGGATTGCTGTGGGCTGGGAGATGAAGCCGGGGAAGGCTGGTACTCCCAGACTCGCTCAGATTTGATCTTCTCCCTCTTCTCCCCTCTTTCCACAGTCATTTCCTCGTCTCTGCGGGGAGTGACCGCAAAATCAAATTCTGGGACCTTCGACGACCTTATGAACCCATAAACTCTATCAAGCGCTTCTTGAGTACAGAGCTGGCTTGGCTGCTCCCCTACAATGGTGTCACTGTGGCTCAGGACAACTGCTATGCCTCGTACGGCAGGACGCAGATAGGAGGAGCTCTAGGGACAGGCCCTAAGGGTTGGGGTGCAAAGTGTGCCAGATTGTTGTGGGGAGAGGAGGGTTGAAAGTTGTTTCACTGAGGTAATTTGAATTCTGGAAGGAATTGGGGAAGGGAAATGAATACAATCTTGGAAAAAGGAAAGTTTTATTTTGTGTTCCTCTTACAGTTATGGACTCTGTGGAATTCATTATATTGATGCTGGTTACCTTGGTTTCAAGGCCTATTTCACGGCTCCTCGCAAAGGCACTGTCTGGGTGAGCCCCTCTCTTCATTGCACAGAAAAACGATTCCTTTACTCACCTACCGGTGGTCAGGAAGAGGCAGTTTTGCATAGAAGAAGATAGATGTATGGTAACTGTATCATCAGGGATAAAGGTTATGATAAACTTCTTTTAAAATTTAAATTCGATTAATTAACATATAGTGTATTAGTTTCAGAGGTAGGGTTCAGTGATTCGTCAGTCTTACATAACACCCAGTGCTCATTACACCATGTGCTCTTCTTAATGTCATCCTGCACTTACCCCATCCCCCCACCCGATAAACTCATTTTTGTTTCTGTGTGTGTGTGTCTTCCAGTTCAGACTGTGCGGTTGTTTCCAGTTCACAGAACTGAAACAATATGAGTGAGTGAATGAATGAAAGAAATCTGTCTCTTCTTATTAGAGTCTTTCAGGGTCCGACTGGCTTGGGACAATAGCCGCGGGAGATATATCCGGGGAGCTCATTGCAGCTATACTGCCTGACATGGCACTGAACCCGATAAATGTCAAGCGACCTGTGGAGCGAAGATTCGTACGTATATGGATATTTAATGGTAGCACCATCCGTTGGGTCCTAATCCCCAAGACCTCCTAAATTAGAACTGTAAAGTAGTAGGGTACAAATTTGGATGCGGTCTCCCAGACCTGATATCGCCCCTGGAAGTCTTAGCACAGAGCTGTACCTAATATTCCTACCCTAGTGCATCTGTGCTTGTGTTTAAACATACTACCTTCTTCCATCTTTACCTCTTCTCTGCCCCAAAACCAATTTTCTTTCTCTCTCTCTCTCTCTTATTTTTTTAAGTAGGCTCCACGCCCAGCGTGGTGTCCAGTGCAGGGCTTGAACTCACGACCCTAAGATCAAGACCTGAGCTGAGATCAAGAGTCAGACGCTTAACTGACTGAGCCGCCCAGGCGCCCCATCAGTTTTCTCTTTTATTCTGTCTCCAGTATTATAGGATCTAATCTCATGGTCTCCTTTCTAGCCTATATATAAAGCAGATCTGATGCCGTATCAGGACAGCCCTGAAGGTCGAGACCATTCTTCTGCTTCATCTGAGGCCCCCAACCCTCCCAAAGCACGAACTTACGCTGAAACTGTCAACCATCACTACTTGCTCTTTCAAGACACGGATTTGGTAAATGGAGGCCGGGAGAATGGGCGTGGCGTTTTAAAAAGTAGAACACTTAGCTCTGGTACAGTGGGGCATTAGGAGTGGCAGTGCAAAGGTGCAAGACTAAGAAGCTGCTGGCTCTCTCTCTCCTCTTCTCCCCTCCCCAGGGTTCCTTCCACGATCTGCTCCACAGGGAGCCAATGCTGCGCATGCAGGAAGGAGAGGGGCATTCGCAGCTCTGCCTGGACAGGCTGCAGCTAGAGGCTATTCACAAGGTACAAACCTTGTCTCTCATCTTCTCCACCCTTCTTCACTCTCATTACCTGCCGCCTCTGGCCCTACGGTCAGTGAAATGGGGGATGAAAAGGTAGCAGAGGGAAGGAAGGAAGACAGCTCTGGGAACCTCATCCCCTAGAGTGTGACAGACATACCTCCTTCCTACCTCTCTCACCCCATGACGGTCCTGTCCTTCCAGATTATCACCCTTTATTTCCCCCTCTTCAGCTCGGACTCACACTAAAGCACCAGCTGTGAACATCTCTTGTTTTCTATTCTCTTCACAGGTCCGCTTCAGCCCAAACCTGGATTCCTATGGATGGCTGGTGTCTGGGGGACAGTCCGGGCTGGTTCGGATCCATTTTGTCCGTGGACTCACCTCACCACTGGGCCACCGTATGCAGCTTGAAAGTCGAGCCCACTTCAGTGCTATGTTCCAGCCATCCTCCCCGATTAAAGGGCCTGGCTTCCCTCCCACCAGCCATCGCCTTCTGCCCGGTCCCTAGTCGTGGTCCACACAGGACCTTTGGAATGAAGTCTGCCAGGAACAAATGGCCCCCCCCATGCACAGAGCCATAGGAACGGGGGTCTTCATGGATAGTGATGCTGCCAGACCTGGACCTTTAGACCTGCCTTGCCAGGACTCCTTAGATACCTCTCCTTCCACAGACTTCTGTCATCACAGCCCCCTGCGGGCAGGGGGGCTAGCCCTCCACAAACTCTCCAGGCTCCTCAGCCTAAAACTATGGCTCCTGAGTAACACTCAGGCCTGGCCTAGGCTTGGAAGTCAATTGCTCATATTGAGCTTATTGCGAAGTGGGTAAAGCTAAGTAAAGGTACTGGGTGTTTTTGAGACCACACGTGAGTGGGTGTTTGGAGAACCGGAAAGGGTATCCGCATGAAGGCTCCTGTGTGACTATATTCCAGGATCCAGTATTACTGCCTTCTCAACTTCCTCTTTAGAGTAACCAACACACAGGCCCAGGAGGGTGACAGTAATTTATTGGACTGAAGCTGCAGATAGTACTTCTTTAACCGAGGAACACCACAGACACCCTACCAGTAGAACAGTGGCTCAGATCTTACTTGCTCCTGCTTACGAAATATTCCCGATCACTGGTCATCTGACCCTACTTGAACACTCCTAGGCAGTCATGTTTTTAAAAATCTTCCTTTATATCAAGTCAAAGAGTATACTTCTATAAATTTCACCATGGGTATTAGGAAATCTAGTCATTTTGCCCTGTGATTGCCTTTTTAAGTATATTTAAAAATAGCTATCATGTGTTTCCCAAGTCTTTTCTTCTCTAGATTAAATATCTTCAGTTACTTTAACCATTCTTTACACGTCATGATTTTTGGTCCTTCATGATACTGTCACATTGTTGACTTATTAAACATGTCTAGCTACTGTATTTCAAATCTCTATACAGGAGGTGTTTAAAACCCAAGTACAGTAATGTATTGTTATATCTCCTCTTGTTAAGAGTCCCCTTGTGGGGTGTTGCAGACTCACAGGGACTCCAATACTGCCTCCTAACCAAAGACAGACCCCAGCAATGAGAAATAGACAAACGATAGTCTTGGAGTGTATGGGAGTACAATCAAGTTTGGGGGAAGTAGTCAGATGACCTCAGAAAAGGGAGAAAAATCTCTCCACTCCAACTGAGGAGTGGAGATTAATTTAGTGCCTACCTGGAACAAAACCCTTTGGCACTGTAGACTGGTTGGCCAGATATCTGGGAACAGTTTTCTGCCTCTTGGGTGTAGGGAATTTATCCTATGTCAAGAAGAAAGGTATCAAGCAGTTCAGTTTCCTTCCCGTACAGAAGAGGAAACAGAACCTGGAGGCAACCAGACTATTAGCAGCAGAGGGATCACAACCCAAAGGAGGCAAGTATTGTACCACCCTATTGTGATCAACCTCAGGTTATGCCAGTTTCGTTTTTGAGCTGATAGGGAAGTGCCTTCCATTGCAGAGAAGCTTTGCTCCTCCACGGCAGCCCCCTGACATTGCATCATGGAATTCCACTTTCAGTGGCAGAAAAGATGGGACCTGGGGACCCATGCTGTTGAGGCTGTAGGTTGGTGCTAGCAGCCCTGCTCCTGCTGCTGACTCTTAGCCTTGGTCTCTACCTCCAAAACAAAATCAGGAGAATGCTTTCAGCCCTTGCTCTCTTTCTCTACCATAAACCCTTTTCTCTGAAGGCCATTCTACTTCAACCTTCCCTCCCAATATAGCCACTTTATACCATAATCTATGGATTCCTGTACTTTTCTTCCTGTGCCTTTGCTCCCACTATTCCCTCCATCATCTCCACATAAGCCCCATTCATCCTTCAAGGTCCCAGCTCAAATTTCACCTTTTACCAAGGCACTTCCCAGATTTCTCTAGTAAAAATTCTTCCTCCCATGTATTCTCAAGAGGGAAGGAGGAAAAGAGGATAAATGAGTGTTTATTTAAACACTTGATCTATTTCAGGTATTTTGTATATGTTACTTAATCATATGAGGTAGTTAATTGCCACCAATTTGCTTGTAAATATAAGATTGAGAGTTTGAGCAGTCTATAAGGTTACTTTACTAAGTGGTGGTGCTGAGATTTGAACGTAGACAGTCTGACTTCAGAGAACAACTTTCCAACCTACCAGATTTGGACTTCTATTAAATTTACTAGTGTAAATTCACTCCTGGCACAGTGTTTTGCGTATTGGAGCCTTAAGTGTTTGTGACATTGAATTACCTTGCTTCCTCATTGTGTTTCTCCAGTACCTGTGACAGGATTCTCCCTGTCTTAATCATAGAGGAATTGAGTAAATGGGGGCTAGAACTAGCCAGGTGAGAACCTGAAAGAGTCCGGTATGGCTGCTTCCTGAAGTGTGAGTTCCCTGGATATAGTTAAGCAAAGACTGCCAGCCTGACGGATCAGCCAGGGATCTTGTAATACTATGTTTCCACCACCCTTGAAAGAATATTGCACTATGTTCACAAAATTTTAGAATGTTAAAGCTGAAAAGAAAGAAATCACCTAATCTAGTGATTTACAAACACTCTTAGTTGTGGACCCCTTTGTTTAAAAGTGGGCTTTTCTAGGAATATTTTTTAAGCTGAGGTAAAGAAAAACCTGTAGTGAGTGATACCTCCCAAAAACCTCTTGTAAACCCCTAACATTGAGGAGCCATTTTGAAAAACATAGCCCAACAGATGAGGAACCTTAAGTACAGGTTTAGTGATGACCAAAGCTGCAGAACCCACTAGTTACAAAGCCAGTACCAGGACTCTGAGGTTCTGGAATCCTGTGCTTTCCATGGAGGAGTCCTTTTTACCAACATTTCTAAAGGCCATTGTGGACAAAGACTGAACTAGGTGCCAAGGGGATGACAAATACGAACAAGACCCAGTTTCACCCATTCGGGAGCTCACAATCCAGGCTAGTGAAGAACCCAGGGACACTGAAGAAAACACACTTAACTATGGCTTATGGTTTCCAGATTTCCGGGACTGAGAAGGGCGTCAGCACCTTGGCCAGTTCCGGGGTGCGGGAGTAGTGAGGGTCTATCCAGGTTGAGAAGCCCGGGCTTCGGGGAGAGAAGGGGCATGAGGGGGCAGAGGTCGGACCCAGGTGGGAACTGTGGCAGGCGGGGTCCTCACCAAGACCTGGTGCGGTCTACCTGGGAAAGGGGTTGCTCGCTGTCCGTCTGGACAGCTGAGCGGTTCTCCACGAGTATCACGCTCAGTCCACTTGCACTCCACCCTCGGCTTGCTGGAGGCAGAAAGCTTTGTCGGGGAGCCGGACGGAAGGGGCGGGGCTTGCGGCGGAAGTCCTTTCCCGGTCACGTGGGAGGGGCTGGATGCGAGCGCAGGTGAGTGCAGGGCGATCCTCCTTTCCCGGCTCAAATCGTCGCGTTCCTGGAGCGCCCAAAGCGCAAGTGACCGGTCCAGGCCCGGGGAATGACAGGCCCTATTTCCGGTGTGGAGTTGGACTCAGGAAGGATGAGGGCTGGTTCCAGCTAAGAGTGAATCTGGGGCCGACGAGGCTGTGGGTGAAAGCCAGAGCAGACCTGCCCTTATGAGTGTCTCAGTACGGAAGGAGGCCCCCCAGGTGGCTCTGCTTCAGAGATGGGGTGGCGGGTGGCTGCCACCGAGATTCCGCAGCCGCCTACAGCCTTCCTCTATTACCGGATTGTCTAAGGCGATCCCTGTGGCAGGAAGCTGTCCAGGAAGCATCCCTCCTGAGGCCTCCACCCCTCTAGGACATATTGGAAGCGGGACAGGGAGAGGGGATGGGCACGAGGGAAAATCAAGCGTCTCTTTAATTGCGGGGAGGGGCAGTGGGGGTGACCCCCCTTTCCTCTTGGCTTGACAGGAATCATGGCACTCTGGCGGGCATACCAGCGAGCCCTGACGATTCACCCGTGGAAAGTACAGGTCCTGACAGCTGGTGAGTGAATAGACCTGAGTGGGACCAGAGCAGACTGATTGGGGAGGCAGAAGCTCACCCCACCCCATCTCCCTCATTTTTGCTTCTATTGAGCCCCCTTGAAAAGTTGGCTGTCTCTCATCCGAAGTTGTCCCCAGTCTTTTGGAGGGTGGGTCCCCTTTGGAAGGGGTATACCCAGATGTAAAGTAGGATCTGAAAGTCCTCAGAAAGCTGAGCAGTCATCCCTTCAGGTTAAAGGCATTGCCCCAGGAGGCCTTAACTTAGAAAGCTAACAATACCAAACGCTCCTCTAACATCTTACAGTGTGCAAAACACTTTCAACACATCTCATAGGGTCCCCACAAAGATCTGTGAGCTAGGATCCCTTGAGTTCTCGTTAGATCACACACCTGATAAGTGCTGGGATCAGGACTCTTACCCCAGTTTATTTTTCTTCGTTTTTTTTATCATGAAATAATACCTTAACATAAAAAAGAATGGTTAAGACATGTATATACGGGTTAAATAGTATTAAAACTGATTACTCTTGTATTAGTACCCAGTTTGAGAACCCTTGAGCACCTATCCCTAACTCACAAACCAAGAAATAACTACTTTCCTGAGTTTTGTTTATACCGCTCTTTTGCTTTTCTTACAGTTTTAGTACCCATGTATGTATCCCCAAACGATATACTAATCAAGGATTTATGTTTACTCCAAATCCAGTGATTGGGTAGCAACGTCACAAAGGTAACCCAGTGACTTACCTGCATTTGTTACCACCTTTATTTTGCACATTAGCTAAGAAGTGCAGGGATGGCACAGAGATATGTAAGTTTTATAGAGGGGAGGACTAGAAGGTCTGTGACTCTTGGGGCAGTGCAAGAGTGATTGGGTTAAGATGGGATCTTGCCTACGTTTAGAGGAAGGGAAGAGGATTCTAGGGAGGACCATGGGCCTCTGAGAAGAGGACTGTTGGAAGAGTGGCAGGCTATGGAAGCCAGGGAGGCACAGCAGGCCTCTTACTGGAACAGCCCCACTTCAGCACTAGAAACTTCACTGGGTGACCGGCCAAGGGATGGACAATTTTGCCCCTCTCTGGGCCCCTCTCCAACCTCCGTGCCGAACCACCCCATGTCCTGTCCTCAGAGTGTCCGTCAGCCTGCATGACTCACCTGGTTGCGTGTGTGGTGACTCATGCTGGACTGTGTGGCTCTGATGGGGACCGACACGGTGGGCCCTTTGCCAGCCTCAGATTCCCTCAGGGCCCTTCACTGCCGGAAGGAAGGTTCCCCCTGGTGGTCATCAAGAACAGAGAGGGGGGGTAGTCCTCGTGTTTCCCTACCCAAGGGGTGTGCAGTCGACGGGGAGGAGCTGGCCTGCAGAGGGGCCCTTGCGCAGATGTGTGGCCGAGCTGGGGTGCTGGTCTGTCGGTGCCAGAGCCCACATCATCTCCGTGCAGCCCTGAAGCACTTTCTAGGTAGCACTTTTCTCAGACCTCTTCCCTGCTGCTAGTGTATTTGGATCAAACTACAAGGAAGGGGAGGAGGTGGGTTTGGCTCACCAAGCTGTTTTTAGGTCCTAGCACCTAAAGGCCCCCGGGATAGCTGCTCACGCTGGAAGGCAGAACAGAGATTTCAGACTTGGAGTTCGAAGAGCAGGATTTGAATTTCAGAGTCGTAGCCCTCAGTAGCTGCCCGAACAGAGACAAGTAAGTCAGGAAACCTCTTGGAGCCTCAGTTTCCTCGTTCAGGAGTTGAGTTTAGTTAGCTGACCTCACAGAGTCAGTGTAAGGGTTATCTCTGTGAAGAGGCTTTAGAAATAAAAAAATGCCTAATAGACATAAAGGCTCCTGGGCTTGGCCCTTTCCATGAGTGTTGTCAACCCACATAAAACAAGCTGTTCTTTTTTTTTTAGATTTATTTATTTATTTTTTAGAGAGAGAGAGAGCGCAAAAGCGGGAGGGCCAGAGGGAGGAGAGAGAGTCTGAGAGTCTTAAGCAGACTCCACGCTCAGTGCAGAGTCTGATGCAGAGCTCGATCTCACGACCCTGAGATGAGGACCTGAGCAGAAACCGAGAGTTGGACGCTTAACCGACTGGGTCACCCAGGCGCCCCCAAGCGGTTCTTTTTCTAGTGGTGTTTTGGCTGAGTTCATTCCATTTGCCTTAAACTTGAACATGGGTGACTATCTCAGCCTTGGTTCTCCAAGCGGCAGAGCCTGGGGCTTTGGTGCAGGCACTTTGTGAGGGAGTGGGAAGGAATCCCGTGGGGGAGGCGGGGGAGCCAATGTAAGGAAGATAAATTGCACGCGTAGGGCACGTGGCTGCTCCATCCCTTAAAACTGAGAAGCTCTTTGAAATGCCTCTTACGACTGTAGGGGAGAATAGCCATTTCTGGAGAAAAGAAGCCTTTACCCACCAGCTCTCATCCCACATTGGTCAAAGATTCGCCACATGGGATGTCAACACCTGTGTGCAGTCCCCGGGTAAGCCATCAACGGCGCAGCCCCGAGTATGACCGACGCCTGAGGCAGGATCCGTCAGGTTGAGCTGCAATAGTGGCCGGAGGAGGGATAAGTGAGTCAAGATCTGAAATGGTTCAAAAGAAGCGTCTGATATGCCTAGTGTTGACCTAGCTAAAGTCAGGAACAGAGCAGCCTGGGAAGAGGTCCACTGTGTGTTCTGCAGAGCCTGAGTCAGCCTTTTCCCGTCCTTTCTGGAGGGCCCTTCCAGTCTCCAGTGGGCCCCGGGCCCAGCTCCATCCATTTTTGGCCCCTTTAGTCCTGCTGCGGGGGCAGGTGAGCTTCTGCAGACACTGGTTTCCTCGGAGTCCGAATTCTGCCCGGATGGGAGAGCTCAGCAGGCCCGGGAGTGTCCAGTCCAGGCCCCGGTACCATAGAGCAGGAGACTACGGCAGGGGTGGGGGTGACGTGCGATGAGTCCCCGTGGTCGGTGGTAGAGCCGGCCTTAGAACGGAGTGCACTTCCCAGTGCCCTGCCCTGCACTCGAGACTACTGGGCCTCGGAAAGCTGAGTGTAGCCCCCGTTGGTCTGGGCTTACATACCTGACAAGCTGCAGAACTCTCCATTTTTGTCTCATTTTCTAGCAGTAGGACAGCTTTGGTCCAGGAATGGGGAGAGCATTCAGACCAGTCCCGGAGGATGCACCCTCCCCTCTCGCTGCTAGGCTTCAGTTGCCTCGGGGGTCCATCAGGGCCAGCTCCCAGCCCAGGCAGCTGCCGGGGAGGAGTGAGTCAGTCGGCAGCCCCGCTGGCCCCACGCCAGGAGCTGTACCTGTCGCCCCAGGCCTCTGATACTCAAGGACACGCTTCCTGCTCCCCATTCCACCTTTCTGCCCCTCAACCTTCTCATCTTCCATTAGCACTTGATTTTCGGCAACTAGGACCCCATACACAAAAGCCAGGAGAGGAATAAAATAGGGGAAGTAGGGAACTAGGAAGATGGTGTGGAAGTGGGGCTTCTCCACTAGTGGGCAGGGGTGGTCCCAGATAGATCGGTGCTCAGAGGCAGCCTGCCCCCCACCCCCTCACTCCGCTGAATCCGGTGGCGAGTGACGGCATGAGAACTGGCACCAACCCAAGGGCATGATGTCACACCTGCGCCAGCGTCTGCCTGCTGGGCTCCACGCCCAGCCTGGCATTGGGCATCACTGCCCGGCAGCCCCTCGCGCTGCCCCATCAGGGCTCGGGCATTACGTCTCCACGGGTCTCCGGCTCCAACCCCCTGGAAACAAGTCCGAGGCAAGGGGAGCCAGAGCACTGAAAGATCTAGACCAATCAAATATGTCGGGAGGACTCCCAGAACCTAGTTGGGGCTTGTTTGGGCTCTGGCAGTGGGGAAGGTGGAATGAGGAATGTGAATGTCAGCTCTGCTTGCTCAGACTCACTTGGGCCAGAGATGCAGGCCTGCTCTGCGCTCAGACCGAAACCTTCACCCGCCCTGGAGTTGCTGCAGGCCCAGGGCCCTGCCGATCTATGGGCAGAGGAGGAATGGCTGGGTGGTTCTGTCTGAAATGGACGGGGCTGCAGGGGCTGCAGGGCTACAAGCCTGCTCCCTCTCACTGCTGCCCTTCCACTTGGCGAGCATGCTCTGGGGTCCTGGGATCCATCTTTCTCAAAGGCTGTTGGGTGACCGCTGGCAAGCCACAGAGTGAGAACACATACCTCCCTCTCTTTGTGACTGCTGTGACCTAGGAATATTGTTGCTTGTCCTCCCCGCAAGGTGACAAGGAACAGAGAGGGTCACCTCCTGGGGAGTAAAAGACAGGAAGTGCATTAGTCCAAGAAGTGTCTTTGATGTGTGGCCTTTGGGGCCCTGTTTGGGCAGGAGCCTCCTGCGAGTAGAAGCCACAGAGGCCTCTTGGCGCCACTGACCCCTGAGCCCAAGTCTCCACCCCTGCTATGATGCCCTAGCTTCCGGTTCCTCCTTGAGAGAAGGCCTGGGTTCAGCCCCAACCCTATTCCTTACCAGATAACCTCATCTCTCAAAGACATTAAATGGAGGTGTGACCTTACCTCCCAGACCTTTTGTGAAGATTAAATGTGTGAGAGCCGTTTGTAAACTGTAAACATTTTGCCAGAGTAGAACATCAAATGGTTAGGTCTCTTTATTTCAGAAGTGACTGCCTTCTGTTCCACCTTCCCCAGGTACCCTTGCCTTTATGCATGGCCACAGCAGCAAGCCCTCCCTGGGGAAGTTGAGGCAGGGGGTGGGGAGATGAGTAGTAACTGCGTGGAGCAGGGAGCAAGCCTCCACTTCCACGGATCCCCACAACTTGAGCCAGACCCGTGGGCCTGTGGGCTACTCATGCCCTTCCCAGAGTGGGCCTGTTGTTTGGGGCAGTACGTCTGACATCTTTCCTTGGTTTGTTTTCTGAGCACCTCCAGGCACTTGGTTAGGTGTGGCGGGGGATAAGAGAACAAAGATGTCTAGGATTCTCTCCTCGCCCTCTGGGAGGTCGCGGCTAGCACGTTCTGGGAAGAGCCCCCAGCACTTTGAGAGCTTCAGGGAGAGGAGAGGCAGGACTGCCTTGATGGGCGTGCGGGGGTCCTAGCAGCTGAGGCCAGCAGCCTAGCTCACCCGTGGGGGTCGCAGCCCCAGCCCTCAGCTTTCCCAGCTGCCTTGGAGGCTGCTCAGGGGCAGGGCTTTGTGGAGGGTGCGGGGAAGAGCAGTGAGTGTGCGGCCGCCATGGACGTCAGAGCCAGCTGTGTACCAAGGACTAGGGTTAAAGGATGTGTTTGCCCAGTGCTAATTGAGGGCACAGGGACAGTGGTGGCTGTGGGACTAGAGAGGGGCTCTCATTACTCAGTGAGATGGACAGGCGAGCCGGAGATCATATGGTCACTCCCGAGTGACCCTGTGTGTGTTTGCTGGAAACCATCACGCCGCCATAACTGACGGGGGGCTCTGTAAATAGTGACAGTTTCTATCTTGGTTTCTGGGTGTGGGTGTCTGACTAGGGTTGCTTGGGATGGGGTGTCTGTGTGAGCGAGGGAAGGGGAAGCAGGTACGAAGGCCTGGGGCGGCGGACGGGAAGTGACTATAATATCTGTTGTCCACTCAATCTGACGTTGTGAATGGAGGGAGTCTGGGTTTACCTGATTGTGCTAGGAGGTGACCAGGACTCTTCTTACCAGTTCAACCAGTCATCTTCCTGCTTGGGACCATGTTAGCACTCGTGTTTTAGAAAAAGAATTATTCTTGCTGTCCTCCACAAAGAGAGACCCCAAGACCAAGGTGAAGGACACTTTCCAGGGTCTTGCCTGGGACTGGGGGAAAAACCCCAGGGTTCCTTACCATTCTACACATGATCTATTCACGGTACGGGTCCTGGAAAAATCACTGTGTAGGAAATCAAGCCACCTGGCTCTTGCCTTGGTTCTGCCACTTACTGGTTATGTGAGGTCCCAGACCTTCATTTCTATACCTCGAAGATAAGGAGTTTGGATGGAATTATCTGTAAGGCTTTTCCACTTCTGACAGTCCATGGTTCTCAGCCCCAAGCACCTTAGATTCGCCTTCATCTGCAGTCTCTGTGACTTCCGTCTGTGACTCCGTGCAGAGTCTGCGGGCCCCGGCCTGATCAAGCCTGCTCATCCCAGTTTCCAACAGGACACTTCGAAGCAGCAGTAAAGGACTGGCCATTTGCCCCAGAACTAATCTCGTAGGCTCCGAGTGTCAGAGCCTCATTCAGGGACTTCCTTCCCTACCTGAAACGGCAGCCCATCTCCAGGAGGTGTCCTGACAACACCCGTGTACCCTGCACAGGGTCCCTGATGGGCCTGGGTGACATTATCTCACAGCAGCTGGTGGAGAAGCGAGGTCTGCGGGGACACCAGACTGGCCGGACCCTGACCATGGTCTCCCTGGGCTGTGGCTTTGTGGTAAGTTCCGTCCACAGCTGGGCTTCTGGAGGACTGGACGGTGGTCTTAGTTCCTGTCACTCTTTAGTTTCCCCTGGCCTCTCTCATATCTAAGCCAAGTGTCTGCTTCCATGAGGATTTGGTTTCTAATCCTCCAGAGCGGGGCTTTGTGATGCAAACGCCAAGCGCTCCCCTCACTGCACACCCTCTGTCCCCCCGTCCCCCCACCCCGGGCTTTACTTTCAGGGCCCTGTAGTAGGAGGCTGGTACAGGGTTCTGGACCGCCTCCTCCCCCGCACCACCAAGGCAGACGCGCTAAAGAAGATGCTGTTGGACCAGGTGAGCAGAAGGAAAAGGCACTCGGGAAGCAGGAGCCGTGCTGGGGGAGGTGCGGGGTTTACGTGCTCACAGAACTTGCATTTCTCTCCCCTAGGGGTGCTTCGCCCCATGTTTTCTAGGCTGTTTCCTCCCACTGGTAGGAGCACTCAATGGACTGTCCGCTCAGGACAACTGGGCCAAGCTACGGCGGGTGAGCCGGGCGGGTGGGCGACGGGCTTCAGGGCTGCGTGGGGCCGAGCCCGGTGGGATGCGGGCGGAGTCCCAGGCTCTGGAAAAGAGGAGCTGGGCCGTGTGGTCGGAGTGTGGTCTTTGAACAGAAGTCTGCATGGGGTGCGCTCTGCAGACCGGGAGGCGGGGGCTGCGTGGAAGTAAGTGCACGAGTCAGTCTGTTCCTTTTGTCTCCTCAGGACTACCCCGATGCCCTCGTCACCAACTACTACGTAAGCGCTGCCGCCACAGCCGCCTGTTCCGCTTTCTTGAGTCCAGAAGTGCCCAGGGCCGGGGGTCGTCCTGCCATAGACATCCCTCAGTTGGCATGACTCTCTCACCCCCAGTGTGGGCACCAGACTCAGGGAAGCGCTCACCCAGTCGTTCACCTTGTTGTTGTCTGCAGAAGCTGGAGTAAGACCAGGCAGTGCGTCTGGGGGCCGGGCGATGGAGGCAGCCCCCCAACCTGCACCTTCTTTCTCTCGTAGCTCTGGCCTGCTGTGCAGTTAGCCAACTTCTACCTGGTCCCCCTTCATTACAGGTAAGACACATCCTCCCCCACCCTCCAAGGAAGACACACAGCACAAACAGCTGGACACGAAGTGATGCTCCTTTCACCCTTGAATCACTCTAGACCCTCCCAGAACACTGCCCTGATCAGAGCTCCTCAGACTCTCAAGTGTTCTATTCAGAACTTCTTATCCTTCAGAGAACCTGCCCCAGAACCTGCCCACTGACCTTCTTTCATCTTCCTGAAGAGGCTCCTGCTCACAGCCCCGTCTCCACCCACCTGAGCTCTCACCTTTGACGGCAGAGCTGCAGGGATGGTGCCTGGGGGGCAACAGCCTAGGTTAGACCGGAAGGCAGACCGGAGAGCCAAGGAGGAGCCTGGGCCCGTTAGTCCGCTGCAGAGTACTAGTCTGCCTTAACCAAGGTAGTTGCTGAAACCACAGTAAAAAATGTAGTGGAACTCCAGAGGAGTAGTTAAAATTGTTGGGGGTGAAGGGGCATTGGGAACAGGGAAAAATATGGAAGTCTTCAGAGGGAACGGTCAACATTCACGTGACCAGCATAGCTTAACGGAAGATCCTCACACTAGGGTTGAAACAAACTAGAGAAAGGTAAATTGACAATAAAGAGAAGGAGGTGCACTTTTCATGGGAGGCAGTATGTTTTCGGAAGATAAAATCTCTTCAGCTGGGACAAAATGGACAGAGACGCGTATCCGGAAGGAGCCCGGCCAGGAGTGAAAGAGGCCCACTCGGTGAGATGAGGGTGTTCCTCTCTGAGGCGCTTGTCCTGTGGTCTGAGCCACACGTCCCTTTCCTTGGCGCTGAAGGAAGGAGACCTCGTGTGGACATTCTCAGAGACAAGCCCTCCTTTCCTGGAGCACTTTTACAGCTCTCCCCCCATGCTTGCTCCTCATTCTCCATCGTCCTCACGACGACGTCACCCCTGTTCCGTAGGTTGGCCGTTGTCCAGTGTGTCGCAGTCCTCTGGAACTCCTACCTGTCCTGGAAGGCACACCGGCTCTAGGCCGGCCTCACCCCGGTGCCTGCGCGGGCGGTGCTGCAGCTCGACCCCAGAGCGGTCAGACGGCCTCCTCGACATGGGCACATCGCTTTTCCTGGGGTTCTGTGGCCACTCAGAACTTAATGGGCTTCGCACCTGACTCCTTTTGAAATCATTACAACCTTTATAACGGTCTTATCCCCACCACATGGTAGACACTCCATAAATACGTATGGTCTCGTCAGCTGTCGCTTACACCTGTGGCCCCCCCCGCCCTCCCCCCCCCCCATGCCATCATCCCCACTCTTCACAGACACATCTGTGCTCTAACCTTCCCAGCTCAACGGGAGCTCTGGCTCTTTGGGGACCCCAAGATGGTGCCTCTGCAGATCGGTTATTAAATATGTAGTCTGAAAGCTGCAGAAGCGATGCAGAGGACACAGCAGAAACCTATGGGGCAGTCAGAATTTCTAGAGCTGGAAAGAAGTCTAGAGACAACCAGTCCCGATCTCCTACGGATGAGCACACCGAGGTCCACGGAAGTGAGGTGACCTGTCCAGACCGCCAACCAGTGGCAGAGTGGAAACGTGAACTCACATGCGATAGATGAATGTGTCCCCTCCAGAATTCATCTGTTGAAAACCCAGTGCCCACGGTGATGGCATTAGGCAGTGGGGCCTTTGGGAGGTGATGAGGTCATGAGGGATTCATGCCCTTTTGAAGCAGTCCCAGACAGATCCCCCACGCCTCCCAGCATGTGGGGACACAGCGAGAAGGTGCTCTCTATGAAAGTTAGCAGGCGGCTTCTCCCCAATACCACATCTACCAGCGCCATGGGCTTGGACCTCCCAGCCTCTAGAACTGTGAATAATAAATGTTTGCTGTTTATAAGATACTGAGTTGATAGTATTTTTGGTATAGCAGTGTGAAGAGACTAAGACTTCTTCCTACCAAATGATCTTAACTGAAGGCCAAAGGTACAGTAATACTGTTGCTGTGATTCCCAGAAGAAAAACTAACTTGGCGAAAATACCACTTTGGGGCAAACTCGGCAGCAGACGGACCCACCTTTTGTAGTCTGAAAGCACCCAGAGGCCTCAGTCAGACCGGCCTAGAATTTAGACCATGGGGCTGGAATAAGACCAAGCATCCAGGCAGTGGGGAGCTGCCTCTGGGGTTGTACCAGAGTGGGAGCTGGGAGCCAGCTGTGCCCTTGAGTGCCTTAGTTTGCCCAACTGATAGCCGGGACTAGGGACTAGGTCTGAGCAGCACAACTTTCTCCCAATGCCTCTGGCCTCTTCCAGAGGCCAACAGCAGGTGGGTGCCACCGACAGCCATGAGGTCCAGCCTCTCTTCTGTGCGCCACAGAAGACCGGCCACCTGACTGGTCTGATCTGGGGACCGGCCCTAGTCCCTGCTGGCTGTTGTAAGCACATAAGGGACTCTCTTGGTCCCAGAGCAATGGTTATGCCCCAGTGGCTTCTCTCTCTCTTAAGGCGGGGGCCACTTGCAGCGCTGGCCCCAGGACCCAGAGTCTAGGGTTCTGAGGTTGTCCCCTCCGGGTCTCGCAAGCGGCCAGGCTCAAGGCTGTGGCTGTCATTGCTTCTACAATCAGTGCATGTTCCTTGCTGACGTCAGTTGGAGCTGTCCTGGAGCTATATAAGGCTGGCGGCAGTCCCGGGACAGACCCCGTGTTCCCCGCGGCGCCAGCAGCCCGCCCGAGGGACAGAGACTGGAGCCCCATCCTGCAGCGTGCAGACACTCTCCCGCAACCTGTGAGTGGCTCCCAGCTCCTGCCCGGACTCCCTCAGCACCAGGACTTGGCGCTCAGCTCACCCACCACGACTGGCCCAAAGGGAGAGAGGGAGGACGGGGTGGCACCGGGCTGGGCAGCGGCAGGGGCTGGAGGGAAGGCTGCGGGTACCAGGCGACAGCCGCAGGGGCCGGGCAGGGGAGCTGCATGCGCGCGGGAAGGGGAGTGCTGCCACCTGCGACTGCCCCGAGCGCACCTCACCCTGCGCTGCCCCTGTGTGTCCAGGGCCGGCGGCACCATGAAGCAGGGGGGACGCGCGGCGCTGCTGGTGGCGTTGCTGCTCCTGGCACAGCTGCACCTGGGCAGCAGCCAGTGGAGCCCGGAGACGGCGGCGGCCCGGGTCCGGGACCCGAGTCTGCGCTGGAGCCCCGGCGCGCGGAACCAGGACGGCGGGGCCCGCGCGCTGCTCTTGCTGCTGGCCGAGCGCTTCCCACGCCGCGCGGGGCCCGGCCGGTGGGGTTCCCGGACCGCGGGCGAGCGGCCGAGACGGGACGACCCTCCGCTCTCCATTGATCTCACCTTCCACCTGCTGCGGACCCTGCTGGAGCTGGCGCGGACACAGAGCCAGCGGGAGCGCGCCGAGCAGAACCGCATCATATTCGAGTCGGTGGGCAAGTAATCGGCGGGATCTGCAGCCACGAGAACCTCGACCCCCGTCCCCCAACCCCGGGCCGGGACGTGCGCGACTGGAACTGACCCAGTCCCGCCGGGCTAGAGCGGCCCAGGGATGCCCTGAGCACTCTGTGCGTCACCAATTTTTAATAAAAGTGCTTAAGAGCCTTTGGCCTCGGTTGTGGGGCGCGGGGAACCACAGCAGGGTGGGAGCCCGTGGAGAAGTGCGGCCTCCCAGGCCGGCGGGAGGGAACCAGACGCTGCACGAGGGCTCCGGCAGAACGGCTTTCAGCCGGGGTCCTGTGTCCCCATCGAACCCCAGGACCTCAGAGTCCTGGTGCCGCCCCACCTCCCCGACCCTCTTCCCTTGGCACTGGGCTCGCGAACCCGTGCTTGGTATCATCAAGAAGCCCCACAGGGGTCATTCTACTTCCGCCCCTCAAATGGTCCCAGATCCGGAGAAGGGCAGGATGGTGATGGGGTCGCCTCCGAAGCCGAGGCTGACAGTGAGCAGTGAAAGGAGCTGCGGGTCTGGACGCATTAGCCCTTTATTGAGCCCCACCCCGCGGCGAGGCGCCGAGCTGGGTGGCGCGGCGGTCTCTGCGCAGGTCCTCCGCGACCCCAGCGCCAGGCCCAGGTGCGCGGGCTCCCCAACAGGGGGCGGGTCAGTGCCCCCCTGTGCCTGGGAAAGAAAGCTCGGTGGGCGGGCGCTCCAGAGGAACAAGGCGGCTCCACCCCAACTCACCCCTTTCCCCCAGCCACTTGGCTTTCTCCGCTACCTCCCGACCCAACCCGGTCTCCCAGAGCCCCAGAGGAAAGGCTGGTGGGAGAGAGAATGTACTTCTGCACGAGCGCTAGGGGGCGCGCCCCTCCTGCTGACGGCGGGGAGGCACTTCAAGAGCGGAGGCCACCGGCGATCCCTGGGGCCGCGGGAAGGCATCACCGAAGAGGGAACCGGAGCGTAGGGCCAGCCCCGCGAGGCCCCGCGGGCCGCACTCACCTTCCGGCCCATCCGGCCGCTCTTCCTCTGGCCCCGCGCTGCCCTCTTCCCCGTCCTCATCCTCTTCCTCCCCGGAAGCGCCTAGCCCCAAGGAAGGCCCCGTGAGGTGGGGTGCCTGCTTCTCTGGCCTTGACGCCCGCCCCCCGGCGCCCCCTCCGGACGCCCCGTCCCCGCGGCCCGCCGCCACCTCCCTTCCTCACTCCCTCACCCGGCTGGAAGTCGATGGTCCTCAGCATTTCGGCCACGTGCTCCACGCGCACGGTGAACTGCTCCATGCTTTCGTAGCCCGGCTCTGGCCGGCCGGCCAGCTCCACTTTTGACATTGCCCCGACCCTGCGGCGCGGCAGCCGCTCAGCTGGAAGGGCCCCGGCACCCTCAACCCCCTCCGCGCGGCGGCGTACCCGGGCAGCCCTTCCCGGCCCTTCCCGGCCCGCCTACTCACTTATTGATCAGCTCCTTGGCCTGCTGCAGGGAAGAAAGGAGGGGGAGCGTAAGCACCGTGCCAAGCGCTGGCAAAGTCCCATTTCTGGTGCCCACGGTCCCGCGGGGTTGGCTCGTTGAGGAGAAAACGGTCTCTGGCGGGGTGACTCGCGCAAGGCCGTGGGGCAAGTGGGTGCCAGAGAGGAGACCGGAGCCCAGCCCTCCCGGTGCCGAGGGGCCCACCTGGAGGTACAGCGCCATCTGTGGCTCCTCCATGGACTGGATGGCCGACTCCACGAGCTTGGACGAGGCTTCCAGGTGGTCTCCATACTGGCGGATGAGGCCCCGGACGCGCTGCAGCTTCTCCTCCTGCTCGCGGGCCAGCGCCTGCAGCAGCTCAGCCTTGCGCTCCTCCAGCACCGAGCACAGGGCCTCGAACCTCTGGTTAAGCAGCTGCTTCTGCCTCCGGCTGTTGTCCTGAACGAGGGAAGCCAGGATGAGACCTCTAGCTGGGAGAGCACTCACCCGCTTGTCCCACCCCCCACTAAATGGAAGCCACAGCCAGCCAAGAAGGGAAGTACCCAGCACACAGTGGCCCAGCCACAGCTGCAGTCGAGGGCTGCTGGGTCCCAGGTCTTTTCAGTAACAACAATTCCAAGATTTTTAAAAACTGAGCTATAATTGACTTTTAACATTGCATCAGGTTCAGGTGTACAATGTAGTGATTCCATATTTGTAGATACTGTGGAATGATCACAAGTCTAGTTCCCATCTGTCCGTACATATAGTTACAAGTTTTTCTTGTGAAAACTCTTAAGATTTTCTCTCTTTAGCAAATACAATATTTTAAAGTACTTCAGGGGCATCTCTGGTCCTAGTTTTTACTTGTATTATCTGATTTAATTCTCAAAAATATCCAGTGATGTAGTCACCACATCATTCTCATTATCACCAAAGCACAGAGAAGTGAAGTAACCAGACCCAAGTCACAGAGCTAGCCGTGGGGCACAGCTGGGACTCGAACCTAGCAGCTTGGCTAAACATATCCCGCTACTTGTGATTCACCCCAGGAACCCAGAAATTTCCCCTCCCTCCCATCCCAGGCTCACCTCGATGGTCTGGCACACTTCCTCCATCTGCGTGATCACTGCTTGCACACGGTCGTTGCCCGCCACCAGCATTGCGATGCCATCACTGAGCTCGCTCTGCCACACACACAGGCCAGCCCTTAGAGCTGGAGGACCCCATCTAGAGCTGTACCCCTCCCACCCCAGCCGGGGCCGCCTAGGAGAGGACTGCCGCTCCAGCTCCCCACCAGAGCAGCCATTCCAGAGATCTAGATGGACTGGAAACATCCGAGAAGTGTGGAAGCACACTTATGGATTCTGGAAGGAGGTGGAAAGAGGAGGGTCTTCACCACCAAATGAGAAGGGAACAGACATCTGTCAAATATCCACCAAATGCCAGGCCCTGGGCTAAATGCTTCATCTGCAGATTCATGCCTTCCATTGATTCGGGAACATTCTTCATAATTATGTTAGGATGCTATGGCCTCTTCTCCATTCTCTGGGTTCTCATTCCGGGACCCTGAGGAGACGTATGTGCTCATCCTTCTCTTCTCCTGCCTCCTAGGCTGCTTTTGCAGGCCCGCCTTCCTGCTCCCTCATTCTCTTTTCAGAGGAATCTGTCGTTTAATTCATCCTTTCAATGTTTTGTCTCAACAACCACATTTTCATTTTTAAAAGCTCTATTTGGTTCTTTGTTAAATCTGCATGTTTGGTAATCTATTATGGCTGGGGTTTTATTCCATCTTTTTAAGAAAGCATTTTATACACAGTGACTCAATTCCTTAATAATTCCAATATCTGAATTCCTCAGGGGTTTAATCTGTAATTTTTGTTTCCACCGACTTCACTCATGGGGTACACTTCTCTATCTTCACTTTTTTTTGTTTTTTTTTTAAGATTTTATTTATTTATTCGACAGAGATAGAGACAGCCAGCGAGAGAGGGAACACAAGCAGGGGGAGTGGGAGAGGAAGAAGCAGGCTCATAGCGGAGGAGCCTGAAGTGGGGCTCGATCCCATAACGCCGGGATCACGCCCTGAGCCGAAGGCAGATGCCCAACCGCTGTGCCACCCAGGCGCCCCCCCCATCTTCACTTTTGAATGGATATTTTGTTGCTCTCAGTCTAAGGAAAACCCAAGGGCCTAAACCGAGGTGGTTTTCCTTAGGCAGATTATGCATTCGCTTTTGTCAAAAGCCAGGCAGCGAGCCTGACCGCCTTAGTTCCTGAGATTCCAGCCTAACCTGGGATTTGTGGGGGTCTTCAGGTCGGGTGTCCACCTTTCAGGGGCTGGAGGCATAGTCTCATCTCCCTAGCTTAGGGATACTGCCAACATTTGCCCTCCGATATAATTTTTATTTTATTTTTTAAAAACATTTATTTTCTTTGTGAGAGAAAGAGTGTGAGCGGGGGGCGGGGCGGCAGAGGGAGAGGATCTCAAGCAGACTCAGTGCTGACCGTGGACCCAACATGCGTCTCACTCTCACAACTCTGAGATCATGACCTGAGCCAAAATCAAGAGTCAGACACTCAACCAACTGAGCCACCCAGGTGCCCCCCTGATATAATTTTTAAATTATGTTTTATGTCAAATGTAGGTGCGTAGTAGTGAGAGGGCCTGGAGAGTATCTAGGCCACCAAACTGAAGTTGCTGGTATTCATTATCTAATCGTATCCTTAAAACAACTTTGGAAGTTGGCATTTTCATCCCCATTTTACAAGTGAGGAAAGTCAGGGCCAGAGAGATCAAGTGACTTACCTAAGGTCACACTGAGTCATGCACAGAGCTGGGACTGTAGCCCTGATCTGCCAGCCTTTAAAACCAAGTGGAGTGAGAGGCTGAAGTTGGAGACCCTGTCCACTGTCCCCAGCCCCACCACGCCTGCTCCCTCTGCTGCTTGATACCTTCTGGCGTTTGTAAATGGTGGGCAGTGGGGCCACCTCACAGTCCTTGTGGGCACCGAAGACCTTACAGAGAGAGCAGGTGGGCACTTCACAACTCAGACAGTAGATATTGATCTTCTCCTCTTCATGCTCCTCGCACATGAGGTGCTGCTCAGCCTTGGAGTGCAGTGGCCTGGAGGGGAGCGGGCATGGTGGCAGAAGGGTCAGGGGCCAGGCTGAAGGGAAGTGTGGGGCCTCCCAGGGTCCAGTCCTCTAATCTCTAAACTGAAGAGGCAGGCTGATCCTTTTAGCCCTTCCCTTTCGGCTGATGGGTTCCCCGCTGTGTCCCAGGCCCTGCTCCTTACAGACAAGAGGTCCTGACAGCTTACCGGGAAGACTCCTGCTTGTAAATGTCGATGATGTTCTCCACTAGCAGGTTTCGCTGCAGGCCATAGACACCATGTCTGTCCAGGACAACCTCATGCCTGCAAGATGGGCAGCGGAAACGGCCTCCTGAAGACACCGTGGTGGAGCCCCGGGATTGCCACAGAGGGTTCGAGGCCTGTAGGGACAAGTAATGTGAGAGAACAGGCACAGTGAGAAATGAGGGACCAGGGAGGAGGCAGGGGGAAAGGTCATGAGGGCCAAGATGTAGGAGAATGGCAGAAGGGGAGATAACAGCTCTTTCCCATGGTGGGCCCTCCTCCTCAGAGCAGCCAGGTGGGGGGCCATGAAGATCTTCTTTCCCACTTTTGCCTCATTACCCCTTAAGCATCCCTGCATCCAGAGCCTAAGTTTGGTCAAGGCCCAGTCGGGATGGGATTTCCCCAGAGGGGCCCAGCTTGCAGGTGTGGGGAGACACTGGTGTTGACAGGAAGGCTAAGGTTGGAAATGGACACTGTGTGGTGTGCCAATGTCCACCTGGGGCTCTCATGGGCCACATCTCAGGGGAGATTCTCTGGAGCCCTTGGCAGGGAAACTGAGACAAGTGCTGAACAAGGGGGCACACCAGCCACGTCATGCTGGGTCACTCTAGGAAACCATGCTAGAGACTGGGAGTCGCAGACCTGTGTTATTGTGCTGCCCCTAACATTGTCATTATGTAAATCTGAGCGAGTGTTCAATCCCTGTAAAATTAAGGACGAGATTGGATTATTCTTTCTACAACAAATATTGAGTGTGCCAGGTAATTGCAAGGCTCTGGGGATAAGATATGAATAAATGCATCCCTGCCCTACGGACAAGCAAACCGAGCAAAGCGACGACTACATCCCACAGGCTGGGGGTTATAAGAGGAAGCTCAGAAGGCGGGTTTACAAGAGATGTTCAGCACTACACCTCTTAGAGAACTTGCTCCACCCCATCCTAAAAGGGAGAGCCCTGCCACGCCCAGGCCACAGATGACTGGCTCAGAGTCGAGGGGGTGATCACCTGACCCAAGCAGAACCAAATTTTCTCTCCAGGAATTTGGAATTGAGACACAGAGGTGGAGGTGGCTAGACAGTGTGCAGCTTTAAACCTGAAAAAACCTGTGGAGTTGGGCCAAGAGCTGACACTGGGGCCACCCTTAGTCTTGTGCAAGTGGGGGTGGAAAGCGGGAGGGGTCAGAAAGTGTGAACAGGAAGGCTGGTCTTCAGAGAAGACCGAAGAGTCAACTTGTGGACAGCAGGAGAGATAAGAGACTGGCAGAGATCACTTGTTATTCTTTGATATTCACCTTGTCTTCTTCAATAATACAGCCTCTGAATTTTTAGCAAGACACATGGAATAAAGGTTGTGTGTCCGAGCCTCCCTTCCAGTGGGGTATGACCAGGCAACTGCATTCTGGCCACTGGGGTAGACAGCAATGTTTTGTGCCATTTCTAGGAAGTATCTTTAATGGGAGAGGCATGCCCTCCTCTCTTCTCCTTCCTGCTCGCTGGAACGAAGATGGAGTGGCTCAAGTCGAAGCAGCCGTGTTGAGCCATGAGGTAGTCACATGAAGAGAATAAGCAAGATGAAAGGAGTGAGTCTCTGATGAGGCAGTCCTGGACTGCCTACCTATACTTCCACTTGAGACAAAAACCACATTTTTACCTTCCTTAAGCCATTGCTATTTTGGGTTTTCTGTCACTTACGGCAGAACTTAGTCCTAACTGGCTGGAAGACTACGGACTCGTAGTCCGTAGTAACGGGGAGAACAGTTACCTGTGACTTTGCAAATTTAGATGTATTTCCTGCAGTGGAGTTCGATGGAATTCTCCAAATCCTTATGCTGGACATCAGCTGGAGGGCCTCTTATGTGTGCAACATACAAGAGTCCAAGCCCACAGTCTTGTTTGAACCTTTAAAAGCAAGAGGTGTAGGCAAGGCAGGAAACATGGCCCTGTGAAGTGGGCAAGCCTACCTTAGTGAGAGTGACTGGCATGTCACAAATGTCACATTTTGGGGGCATTTCTTGTGAATCATAAGAAGTTAACACTGCAGGCCATCATAAAGCTGAACGGATTAGTTTGAGATTATCCAAGACTGTGTTTGTGCCTTTGTCCTTCTCAGTAGCTGGAATTGTATAAATACTGCTGAGTTTACTTTAGAGAATGGGTTAAAGCGTAACATCACTGGGCTTTTGCTTACTTAATACAATTACCTTTCATTATTTAGAATCCAAGTGAGTAAGAAGCTTTTGCGAGAACTCTAAGCCTGCAAGTTCCTGGAGGGATCTTACTTCTCTCTGATTTGCTGGTGGCCAGCATCTGAAGGTGCTCAGTGAATGTCTGAATGAGTGGAAAGGGGGCGATTTCCTAAAGTCTTAGCCCAGAGCCAAATTTCTGAAGAGCCTCTCTCCCCCTTCCTCTGCACGCCCCCCGCCTTCCTCTATACTCATTATTTAACATTCAACACATGTTTTGAGGGCCTATTCTGTGTCAAGCACCATGCTATGGGCTTCCCGGACATTACTGAATTTAACCCTCAAGAATTTCTTGTAAATATGGGGAGGGGGATGAATATTACCCCCCGCCCACTTAGACTACAGGAAATACAGGGACAGTGACTCACTGGGCACATACTTCATGCCAGGTTTTGCTCTAAGTCCTTTTATTTGTATTAACTCATAAACCTCTTACCAACCTTATGAAATAGGTACTACTATTAGCCCCATTTCAAAGATAGGAAATTGTAGCCCAGAGATGTTAAATAAATTGTTCACGGTCATCAGATAATAGGTGGCAGAACCAATATTTGAACTCAGGCACTCTGACCCCGGAGTCCATCCTAAAATCAATATACTACACATTGTCAGATGCAATAAAATTGAGGCCACCTGAAGAATGATGCCCAGAGCTAATACTCGCCTCTCTGAGTCTCAGGTAAAACACGTTTTAATAAGGCCCAGCATCAATCCTTCACAAAGGCAAGAGAAAACAATGTAAAAGTCAGCAGTGCAACTGCGGATTGCTATTTGAGCGGAGATAAACAAAATATGACCCATCAAAACCAAAACCCCATGAAGCAATGTAAGGCCCCAGCTTGCAACCAGAATGATGTGTTTGTGAAAAGGAAAGAAAGTAGCTCAAATCTTAGGGAGACTTCCTCCCATGGATCTCCACGAGCCTCCAGGAAAGATAATTCCTCAGATTCTGTGTGAAAAATATTCTGAGGCAACATAACCAAATTGAGACACTCAGTGGCCTACTAATACAGGTCATACCCCTCTAATTCACCAAAGAAGCCAAAGGACCAAACAGAGGTTACAAACCAGTGATAACATCCAGCTAGCCAGTTTACATGCAGGTGGACAGTGGAAGAAAGCCAAGGTAAACAGAGGGTTGAGTAAAGAATTCACCCTCAGCCTCAGATAGAACTACCCCTATTCAAAGAGGAGTGGTAAGCAGAAAGGATCCAACAGGAGATACAAGCCAAGGTAATTAAAAAAAGAAAAAGAAAGCATGACAAGCAAAGGACAGATGAAGAAGACGCGTTGGAAGAAGTCTTGCTCTAAGAAACCATATTTCAATCTAACCTTTTTAAAGAAATAAAGAACACATAGTCTCTTTGATTAAAGAAGAGATATAAGTAAAGGGGCACCTCAGTGGCTCAGTTGGTTAAGTGACCGACTCTTGATTTCGGCTCAGGTCATGAGCCAACCCGGGCGTCCCCCAAAAATGTTTTAAAAAAAGCAATCAGGGGCGCCTGGGTGGCACAGCGGTTAAGCGTCTGCCTTCGGCTCAGGGCGTGATCCTGGAGTCCTGGGATCGAGCCCCACATCAGGCTCCTCCTCTATGAGCCTGCTTCTTCCTCTCCCACTCCCCCTGCTTGTGTTCCCTCTCTCGCTGGCTGTCTCTGTCTCTGTCAAATAAATAAATAAAATCTTTAGAAAAAAATAATAAAAAATAAAAATAAATAAAAATAAAAAAAGCAATCAGGACTTGTTGGGATGTCTGGGCCAAGGGAGGTGGACCAGGAAGCACGCTACTTCTTCACCACTCCCCCCCGCCCCTGGAAAAACATTTTAGCAGCTCATGCCATTGGCTAACCACTGCCATTCTGTTGGAACCCATGGGTCCAAGAGGCAATCGGTATCAGGCAGTCCAACCTAAATCCTTTGTTTGAAGGGCACCTTTCTGGGGAGCTGGGGAGCTGGAGAGCTCACTGGCAGGTGGTAGGAGGGGTCTCGCCTCTGCCGTTTTTTTTTTTTTTTTTTGCAGTTTGGCTACAGGCCCAGGGCTGCTCCCTGGAGCAGGTACCACAGCTCAGCACAGAATTCCCACCCAACCACTGGTTCCAGAGTCTCCTCCCTCTTCCAAGCTCAGTTCCTCCTGCCGTATCCTACCTGGGGTGGGCTGGCTGGCTCTCCTCTTACCCTCCAGGGCATTCGGTCCTTTCTGTGATTGCCTTGGCAATGTTTCCCCCGCCCAACCCCACACCCCACATCCTTTGCTCGTCAGTCCCAGGCATGCACATATATGTATGCGCCCTTTTGCACTAGGGCTAAACGTGACTAATAATGAAATGGTTAAGTTTATCTTTTGAATTTTCCAGGCTCTTTAACTCTTGGCACACTCCTGTTGCTTAGAGGTCCTCTCTGTGTTACCCTTGAGCTAGCTCAGTGTTTCCCCAAGCATGGTCTACTTACTGATGACAGGCATGAAGATTTTAGGTCATAGGAGAATGAACACTGAAAAATTTTATGTGTCTATTTTGTGGATATTAGAAAAAAATAACCAGCCTATATAGCTAGTGATTTTTCAAGGATTTTGTCATTTAGAATGAAAATAGGATAAACATTTAAGCTTTAAAAGTGAGTTTTTTTTTTTAATATGTTATTTATTTATTTATTTGATGAGACAGAGAGAGCACAAGCAGAGGGGAGGAGCAGAGGCAGAGGGAGAAGCAGGCTCCCTGTTGAGTAAGGCTCCTGATGCAGGACTCTATCCCAGGACCCTGGGATCATGACCTGAGTCGAAGGCAGACGCTTAACCGACTGAGCCACCCAGGGGCCCCTAAAAGTGAGTCCTTTTAAATA
This sequence comes from Ursus maritimus, assembly GCF_017311325.1. Taxonomy (NCBI): domain Eukaryota; kingdom Metazoa; phylum Chordata; class Mammalia; order Carnivora; family Ursidae; genus Ursus; species Ursus maritimus. The sequence continues at coordinate 21,038,309 of NW_024426774.1, read as the reverse complement.
GAAAGAATCAACCAGGGGCACCTGGGTGGCACAGCGGTTAAGCGTCTGCCTTCGGCTCGCCTTCGGCTCAGGGCGTGATCCCGGCGTTACGGGATCGAGCCTCACATCAGGCTCCTCCACTATGAGCCTGCTTCTTCCTCTCCCACTCCCCCTGCTTGTGTTCCCTCTCTCGCTGGCTGTCTCTCTCTGTCGAATAAATAAATAAAATCTTTAAAAAAAAAGAAAGAAAGAAAGAAAGAATCAACCATAGCATAGGTGGTACATAGCTATGGCAAAAATCAGGAAGGTGAAATGAGAATGAAGTCTGGGGAGTCGCTCTAACCCTTTCCTGACTCCCTCCTCAATTGAAACTTGTCTGTCTCATGTCCCAAATTTTTTGCAAACGCTGGGTGGTTATTTTGAGAAAGTCATCTGTACTGGATATGTGGATAAAATTGTTACCCCTTCTTGGTACCACTTCTATATTTTAACAGAAGGCATTGAAGGTGGCACAATATAGGGAAAGTAGCAATGATCTGAAGATCTGGTTTTGTATTTGCCATTTATGACCTTAGGAAAACAATTTCTCTCAGGGTCTCAATGTCCTCAGATCTGAAAACAGGGATCTGTACTTAGCACTTGCTCCTGATGTTCTGTGAGCAATGAGCCTTGACGGATAAGGTAAGGATTTCAGATACCCTGACCAGTGTTTATTGGCCTTTGAGATGGGGAAGGGAGCTGGTGGTTTTTATAATAACCTCCCCCTCTCACCCCACAGAGACCACCATCTCCCTCTCTTTAACTCCACGATCCAGGGTCTCACTTGTTTGTGTCTCCCCCAGCTGTCCCTGGAGCGCCCTCTTCCGGTCTCATAGAAGTAGTTCCTGACATCTCATCTCTGAAAGAGTCCTAGTGCGTTTAGATGGATTTATACGTTCTATCACTTGTATTATCTATGAGGTTTGAATTCTATATAATACACCTGTATTATTTTGGTAGTCATAATAAACAATATTTTTTTCATATAGGAAACAGTCTGGTTATTTGACAGTAGGGGAGCAATTAAATGAGTTACAACAGAATTATTATGCAATTATCTTTAACAGAGTTCTTTGTAACACGGGAAGATACTCATGTTATGATTTAGATGAAAAAAGCAGGATGTAAATATATATAGATTTACATCCTATATCCTATATAGTAGGATCCCAATTTAGAAATGGGTGATGGGATTCGCAGGTGATTTAAAAACTTTCTTCTTTTATTCATCTACATTTCCCAAATTTCCTTCTATAGACCCTGAATTACTTTTAAAATGCATCTTTAAAAAAGTTAAATATTTTTGCAATAATTGTCATCAAGTGATAGAATTGTGGGTTATCCCTTTTTTTCTTTTTTTCTAATTTCCAAATTTTGAACAAAGACTTTGGGGGTTGAAAAAAACTTTTACTTTTTAAAAATGTGGGGCACCTGCTGGCTCAGTTGGTGGAGGATGCGACTCTTGATCTTGGGGTTGTGAGTCTGAGCCCCATGTCAGGTGTGGAGCCTACTTAAGAAAAAATAAAATACTCGGGGCGCCTGGGTGGCTCAGTCGTTGAGCGTCTGCCTTTGGCTCAGGGTGTGATCCCGGCGTTATGGGATTGAGCCCCACATCAGGCTCCTCCGCTGGGAGCCTGCTTCTTCCTCTCCCACTCCCCCTGCTTGTCTCTCTCTCACTGGCTGTCTCTGTGTCAAATAAATAAATAAAATCTTTTAAAAAAAGAAAATACTTAAAATTGCAATGCTCAGGGGTGCCTGGCTCAGGGTCTTGAGATTGAGCTCCCCACCCCCACACCGCATTGGCTTGGGATTCTCTCTCACCCTCCCCCTCTCTGCTCCTCCCTCTGCTTGCACTCTCTCTCTCTCTCCCTCTCAAATAAATAAATAAAATCTTTTAAAAAAAATGCAATGGTCAGTCCTGACATGAATGGAAAGGGAGTGCTGGAGTGCCATAAAACCAAGAAGATAAACCACTAGAAGAACTGTAAACAACTATGATGGTTCAAGGGAGGGGATGTTTAAGAAGATACCATTTGAAGACAGGGTAGACAGGTGGCAGATGGTTAGGTAGGAAAAAGTTTTAGGAGACCAGAGAGACTATAGGATTTTAAGTTACAAACAGGGAGGGGAGGAGCTAGAAAGGTGGGTTTCTAAATGAAGGGCTTTTGAATTTTACTAATTAATTAATTAATTATAGAAGATTTATGTATTTATTTTAGAGAGAGAGACTGGGGCGAAGGGCAGAGGGAAAGTTTCCTCAAGCAGACTCCCCACTGAGCCCAGAGCCCAATGCAGGGCTCAATCTCATGACTCATGAGATCATGACTGGAGCTGAAAGCACAAGTTGGACGCTTAACCGACTGAGCCACCCAGGCACCCCTTTTAAATTTTATTTTATTTTTTTAATTGTGGCAAAGTCACAAAGGGCTTTGAATTCAAGGGTAAGGAACTGATCTTAATTTTGTAGACATGTTTTCTGAACTAGGAGAGAAAATAAGAGTGAATGCTAATCTAAGAGAGGTAATTTGGATAGATGGGGAGGGGAGAGAGAGGTTAAAGACACAGATAACCGTGAAGCAAATGCCATAGTCAAAGCAAGTCGCGGGCCCACTCTCAGGTAGTGGCAGCAATCTTGGAAAGACTTGAGATGCCAGGGGCATCTGCCTTCAGCTTGGGTCACGATCCCAGAGTCCTGGGATGGAGCCCTGGGTCGAGCTCTCTGCTCAGTGGGGAATCTGCTTCTCCCTCCGACCCTCCCCCGGCTTGTGGTGCGAGTGCGCTCACGCGCGCACTCTCTCTCTCTCAAATAAATAAAATTAAAAAAAAAAAAAAAGACTAGGGAGGCCAGAGGCAGAATCAGCAGGACTGACCATTCACTTGGACATGGTGGGTTGTGGGCAGAGGAGAAAGTCAAGCCTGGATACTTGGGAAGATGCTGGTGCCTGTCACGCAGGAGAATTTAACCTGGGGACCACAGCCCCGAAAGATCCTTCACTAAAATTCTGTGAACCCAGATGAGGAAAAAAAAAATCATACCTTGATTTTCACTAACCTCTAGCAGAAATTGGGCATTTCCTTCAGTTATAAATGTAGGCAACAAACCACAATAGTTTTAGTGGTACTTTGTCCCCCACAGAAATCACAGGCATTTTCACATTACGTTGCTGTTGTTGCTCAAATATCCAAACTTAATGTATGCTTATCACTACTTCTAAACTACTTCAAGCCCACTGCTTGAGCTCATGATTTACTGTCTTAATCCAGAAGCGCACGCATTACTCTACCCAACACGTTCTAATTACTCTGCTAATTGTATACCAGTGCTTCTCAAGGTTTTTTTCATTACCACTCCTTCAGGGAAACTTTTAAGACATTTCCCCTCCTAATATCGACCTCTCCCCCATTACTTTAGTACCAAAAATCTACAAAAGTGAAACTCCTAGCAGCAGAGAGTAGAAAGGTGGTTCCCAGGGGATGGGGGTGGGGGGAGTGAGGAGATACTGGTCAAAGGGCACGAGTCTTCCATTATGAGATGAATTAGTTCTGGGGACCTGATGGACAGCATGGGGACTGGAGTTAGTCATCCTGTGTTGTATACTGACCACACACACACACACGGGTAACCATGTGAGGTGAGGGATGTGTTAACTCATTTGGTTGTGGTGATCATTTTGCCATCTCAAATCATCATGTTGCACGCCTTAAATATGTATAATTTTTGTCAATTATATCTCAATACAGCTGGGTGGGGGGGAGTTTTACCTGAAAGGAACAACTACATAAAAATTTAAAAATAAAATCACAATAAAAAATTCTAATACGGCAGACACACTTGGGGCCATATCAGCCTCGTCGAGAATGTATGAGAATGCATGCTGTGTTCTAATAGGATCCAGTTGCTTCGTAATCATATGTATTATATTTTATGCATTTAAAAACATTTTTCTTACGTAAACCACAGACATCGCCCTTAGGGTCCACAGGCTTTACAAACTGACAAAGGGGGTCCATGGTCCAAAAAGAAATTACTTCCTGCCCTGATTGTAAGTCCTACATAGTCTCACCACAGACAGGAGTTTCACACTAAGGTGTAGACGGCCACCTGCTTTCTGTATCTCAGAGCTGACCGTCTCCACATTGGACTAAAGATCTCTCAGCTGGCTAATATCCAGTTAGCAAAATCCCATCTTCTGCTTCTGTTTATCTTTCTATTTCAAGACTAAGAGGGGCGCCTGGGTGGCACAGCGGTTAAGCGTCTGCCTTCAGCTCAGGGCGTGATCCCGGCGTTATGGGATCGATCCCCACATCAGGCTCTTCTGCTGTGAGCCTGCTTCTTCCTCTCCCACTCCCCCTGCTTGTGTTCCCTCTCTCACTGGCTGTCTCTATCTCTGTCGAATGAATAAATAAAATAAAAAAAAAAAGAAATAACACTGTATGTTAACTAAGTGGAATTAAAATAAAAACCGAAAATAAAAAACACTAAAAAAAAAAATGCAAGTGTTTGTGGACGATTGTGGAGAAGGCACAAGGAACAGACCTGCTCTTAACTCGACGAACCCACACTTATATAATGCATCTTTGGATTAGTATCTTCTTTAAGGTATAAGTTTTTATAAACAATTGTGTAGAGGCATATGGCAACAGACCTGTACTTAAAAAAAAACTAATTAAAAAATAACTGATGGGCTCTACTGTATACAGAAATATCTTTGTTCTTTCCTGAGATCTTACATTTTCACAAGGAAGCCAGCCCCATAGAACAAACTTTCATGTGCCAATGAGGTGATGCGTAAAGGCAATTGCAGCACTCTAGGAAACAGAAGACCTAGATTTACGTCCCTGCTCTGTCCCTTTGTGTGTATGTCTATAGCCCGTGTCCTGTTCTCCCTGTAAAATAGAAATCACACCCATCCTATCTAACTCAAATGGAATCATGCATGTGAAGGTACTCTGTAAATGAGAAAGCACTGCACGAAGGGTTGTTAACAATCCTAAGGGGCGCCTGGGTGGCTCAGTCAGTTAAGCATCTGCCTTTGGCTCAGGCCACAATCCCAGGGTCCTGGGATTAAGTCCCGCCTTGGGCTCCCTGCTCAGTGGGGAGCCCGCTTCTCCCTCTCCCGCTCCCCCTGCTTGTGCTCTCTGTCAAAAAACAAACAAACAGACAAACAAACAAACAAAACCAATCCTAAAAGTATATACGACCACACAGAACCACAGAACATGAAATAACTGATCTTTGTTCCTTGTGGAGGATAAAATGGAATGGAGTAAATAAATGGAATTTAACTCTAAGCTATGTTCAAGGCTTTTGTGTGGCTTACATGCCATGAGCGGTCTTTTAGGTTGTATGGTGCTTCCTTTTTTTTTTTTTTTTTTTCTTTTTTCGGTAATGTTCCATAGCATCTAATAGAAATGTTCCATCTAGAAAGATGCTCTGTGAGTTCAACGGGGAGATTTTGGAGGCTATCTCCCCCAAAATGATGACCTGGCCAATGATGTATAGTGGACCATGTAGGTCTTCTGAGCCAGACCTTCAGAATATACTGGAGAAACCATGGGAAAATGGTAGCAGAAGACCAGACATTTGGAGAAATGTTGAAGAGCCCTGGAAGAATTCAGATGTTGGCAAAAGCTGAATTGTGGGTGGAAGAGGGATTCTGAGTGGAGGGCTGGCTCTGCCTGACAGAATGGAGCAAAGAGCCTGGCACAAGGGGTCTGTGAGAGGAGACTGGCTGGAAGGAAGATCAAAAAGCAGAATGAGTCAAGTCAGGACACTGGTAACAGAATAGAAAATGCTTAAAAAATGGAAATCCAGGGGCACCTGGCTGGCTCAGTCGGAAGAGCATGCAACTCTTGATCTCAGGGTTGTGAGTTCAAGCCCCACATTGGGAGTAGAGATTATGAAAAAAATAACTAACTTTTTTAAGAAAAGGAAATCCATAGTAAGGTTTCTTGAATTTGTGAAATCAGATCATTAGAATTACAAGGATATTAAAGGTCAGTTTAAAGCATCCTTTTAAACTATATATGCGTAAACAGGCTTGAAGAGGTGAAACAGCCTAACTGACGTCACATGGCAAGAAAGGAAAAAGCCGGTGGGACTAGAACCCAGGAGCTAGACTCGGTCTAGGTTTTTTGTTCTCCACTAACCAAGTTTCTTCCGTCAAGTAAGCAAGATCCCTAGCCCTGCTACAAGGTAAATGTCATTCACAAACTTGCAGTGAACCAATTTCTCATAAAGGAGACCTCCATGGTTGGGCTGGGGAGGTCCGGGTGCCCTCAGGAGCAGCGGAAGTAGTGAAGGAGGCCTCTCCTGATGACTGCAGGCCCTCACAACGAACCCATGAGGAACTGGATTTCAGGAGGGACTGAAACAGAGTTCATCTCTTTCCCAGGCCACCCTTTATTAGAGAAGGTGGCCCCTTTCTTCATAATTCCGTATCTGCAAATCTCTCCCTAGATGGACACCTTCCAGAAAAGCTCTTCCTCAACAACCTTCTTCCAAGGCCTTCTGGTTGTCTGTTAAATTACAACACGTTGCAGCTCATAAGCAAGTGCCCACAGTAAAGTGGGGGCAGGTATAAAAATAAACTGAAGGCTTGCTTAAGGGAGTTTAGGACTGAATAGAGTTTACAAATACAGAAATGCAGGGGAAGATGTTTGTATCAAATTCCCACACCAACAGCTTTCCTCTAGTCAAAGTGCTTGGTTGCTGAGTGGGTGCAAGTGTGGAGAAAGACGGAGGGAGAAATTAGAGGGGGTTAATGTGGTATTTCAGTGTCTTTTCTCTTTAAATTCAGAGTGAGAGAGAGGGATTACAGTTCTAAAGAAAACTAGTTAAATTGTGATGGCAACTATGTAAAGATATGTGTGGCCACTGGGACTTGAAAATAACTTACAAAGGTGAAAATCACTGTGTTGGGGGAGGTAGGATTCTGGATGACATTCTCCCAAACCCTTAATACTGTTAAATATTTTCAATTAAATGTTCAATTAAACATTTTCAAATTTGCTTTCTGCCTCTCTCATTAACCTGATGTTATAAAATCACAATTCTCTAAAATTCTTTTATTCGAAACAATTTTTAAAAAAATTTTCAGTAATCTCTACACCCAACGTGGAGCTTGAACTCAACACTGAGATCAAGAGTCACATTCTCTACTGATTGAGCCAGCCAGGTGCCCCACAATTCCCTAAAATTCTTCCTTGTTGTCCATCACAGCAGTTTTTAGGACAGCAAAACACTGGACACCATCTAAATGTTTCAGAGGACTGATTTAAATAGACTGCGGTCAGGTCATAACAATGGAACACTATGCAGCCATTTTATTTATTTATTTAGAGCGAGGGTGGGGGAGGGGTGGGGAGAGGCAGAGGGAGAGGGAGAGGGAGAATCTCAAGCAGGCTCCAGGCTCAGCCCCACATGGGGTTTTGATCTCACGACCCTGAGATCATGACCGGAGCCGAAATCAAGAGTCGGACACTTCACGGACTGAGTCACCCAGGCACCCCTATGCAGCCATTTTAAAATGAAGACGCAGATCTGAATGTGTGGAGATGGGACAACTGCCAAGAGAGAGTAAGTGAACAAAGGCAGATGTAGGACAATGAGTGTAGTTTACACACACACACACACACACACACACACACACACGTACCTATCCATGGAAAATCTCTAGAAGGATACCCAAGAAAGCTGGAAATGGCTACCTCCATTTGGAGAAGCGAAATGAGGGCCTGAGGTGGTCACTTTTCATGATATAAACTCCTATACTATTTTTTAAAAAGTGTGTGTGTGTGTATGTGTGTGTGTGAGAGAGAGAGAGACACGGGTATAAGTTTTATAAGTTCTATTAACTTTCTAGGCAATGTTCTAAGGGTATTCTTCCTAAGTGGTTTTAAGATAGACTTACCAAAAGTCCTATTCTTGTTCCCATACTTAGAAAACAGACAATCTGATTATGCCTACAGTTGTCAAAATGTGGAGGCAATGTGTGAAAAAACTAAATATGCTCATCTTTCAGAGGGAGATCTACTGAGATGTATATACATAAGTGCCGCCAAAGAACTGGGTCAGCCTCCCACCAGGCTGCCCCAAATAAAGCAGAGCAAGGAAATGAGCTGTTCACTCTTCTCCTTGGGGGGGCCCAGGGGTGCTCTGCACTTTAAAAGAGACACATCAGTCCAGATCCACAGAACCATCCCAAAGCTCTGGGAATCATGTTGTTTCCTAAACATTATGCACACGGTTCGACCCAGTCCTGGCTCTCTCTGGGTGCAATCAGTATTTCAGAGCTTCAAGGAACCAAGATGGTGTTCCTGGATACAGAGCATTGACTTGAACAAGGGAGGCCACTTAAACATCCTCTAGCTTGCATACAGAAAGCCTGTCCCTGGGACCCTCTCTGCCTGAAGAGACTATGTGCCTTGTACTTTAATATCCTGGCCACATTTTTTTTTTTATAGGACAGATTACCTTCGCTTTCAAAACTTCTCTTTGCTTTCATGTATTTCAAGATCTAATGGAAGGATGCTTTGCTACAAATTCATCAGAAGGGATGGCAAAATCTTGTTGTCATTCCCTCCTGGGCCTCTCAGCCGGAAGGATGTTCAGAAAGATACTTAGTCCAAGGGGAAACTAAGATGGTGGGCAAGGTGGAGCCTCTGGCACATGACTTGTCCAGGATGCGCAGACAGGGCGGTCAGCCTTTCCCAGAGAGGGAAAATCACTGGCTCCGAGATATTCTGGAGCCAAACAATGTAATGGCCGGTTTAGACACACAGAAGAAGGGGAGATAGAGGGGCGCTTGGGTGGCTCAGTCGGTTAAGCATCTGGCTTTGGCTCAAGTCATGATCCCAGGATCTTGGGATTGAGTCCCAGGTGGGGCTTCCTGCTCAGCAGGGAGTCTGCTTCTTCCTCTCCCTCTGTTGCCCCACCCCCCCCCGTTTGTGCTCTCTCACTTGCACTCTCACTCTCTCAAATAAATACATAAAATCTTTTTTAAAAATGTTTTAAAAAATAGGAGATAGGAATGGGCCTTAACAGGAAGATGGCAGACAGCAAAGGGAGGTCACAGAGCACAGCTATGGGATGGCCTGACTTAGCCAGTGCATTGATTTTTTCCCAAACATGCTGCCCCAAAGAACAAAACAAAAAAAAAAAAAAAAAAAAAGAGCATTTTCTTGGTTAAGTTAAAAATCATTTGTGTTGAACACATGTCCTCCGGAATTCTGATACAGTTGAAGAGTATGTGTTCATGATGTTCCCTATCACTGCCATGCCTACTAAGCCAGCCAGCTTCGGTCTATTCAGAGGTTTTACTTCATTTGCAAGGTGTGTATGCTCCCGCACACACACAGGAACATGCTCTTTCCCCCTTACTCTCTCTGATCTTCGTTCCAGTGGCACAAGACAAGAAAGAAAACCCATTTCTAAACCATTCTCTTATATGCTGCATTTCTTTCTGAAACCAGCAGCTAAAATGGCATCTGTGAATTTGATCAGCTATGCTTTGCCCCCGACCTCAAATAAACCAAAGCTGGTTGCATTTCTGTGCATTCTCTTTACTTAAGTGACCACAATCCTTTTTAACCAGCAGGCCCCTCAATTGACCAATGTGGAGTGGGCACAGGAGCGAACTTCAGTTGGGGAGAATTTCCAATCTCCCGCCCGTCTAACTCTGCCCCCGAAGATGGACGCGCTGAGCTTTGCCTCAAATACAAATCGTTTCATCATGGACTTTTCTTATAGGGCTTATTTTGTAATGTTTATCTTATTGCTATTTTCTCCAAATCTTCCATATCATCCTCAAAATCTGAAACCCCAAACTGGAATGCCAAGTCCGGCACAGACTGCCGCACAGCCCGGTACAGCATCACCTCCCTCCCAGGTTCTAGTTTCCCTGGGGGTCTGCTTCCCTGTGCGGACACCAGCATTCCAGCTGCTATCCATGCACACATCGCTGTCCTTGCCAGCCTGCAGAGCAGCTGCTGACTCATGCTGACTGTGGGATCTCCTGGGACCCCAGATCTTCTGCTCTTCCACCAGGACAGCCACCGCCCACCTCACAGAGCACTCTGCCCGTGGCCTGGAGTCTCGGCCCAGACCCGAGGGGCTGGCTCCCACAAAGGTGCGGGCTCTCCCTGGCCCCGCCCCCCCACCGCCCCAGCCCACCTGGAAGACGTCGTTGGCGCACTTGCGGCACAGGTTGTGCTGGCAGGGCAGGATCACCACCGGTTTGGAGAACATCTCCAGGCAGATGGGGCAGATGAGCTGCTTCTCCAGGTTGTCCATGCTGTGTGCATCCCCTAGCAGCGGCTTGAAACCCACTGTGAAGTTCATCCCCTCAGCGATCTTGCCTGCCCTGGCCTTGGCCCTGGTCCTGGCCTTCCCTTACTGCCTCTGGACCCTTCCTCGCTTACTTTAGACAGTCCGTGGATTCTTAGGTTCCCTTCTACCGCTCACTCTTGAAATAGCTCTGCTATCTCTCCTGTCCCTTCCTCCAACAATTCACCTCGTCCTCCGATAGCTGCTTTCCAACACTTCTCTGTATTGTTTGCTCTGTACCCCAGCCAGGCACATGTAGCTAGCTTTATCTGTCCCAACCTCCCTGAATGACTCTGTCCCTGAAAATTTTCTCCTTTTGTTCTCCAAATGACTCTTGTTCACTCTATGGGCAGCACTGTTTGTCCCTTGCTTCCCAGAGAGGAGATTAATTTTAACATGGGGGTGGGGAACAAGGGGCATCTGCATGACATTCCAAATCCCAATTTAGCTCATGTAAGGCGAGCCACAGCTGTCACCGAGTGAGTGACCCTGACTCACTTGGGAATAGCAGGGGTGAGCTTCATTGCTTATGGTGAAAGGTGGGTCTGTGAAGGTGTCAAGCTCTCAGGCTCAGAAGGCTCCTGAGAGCCCCTGACCCCCATAAGCATGCTCTGGCTTGGGCTCTTCTTCCAGGGCAGTGATGCAGAATCTAAACTGGCCAGGATGGGGGGCACCATGCATGGCTCAGGGTGGCAGGAAAGATCTCACCAGACCCAGTGCCTCCAAGGCTTAGCCATGACCCTCACCCTCTTCCACTGAACTCTGTGATTCAGAACAGGGGCACCAGAGATTAGAGGGAAAGGCTCTGGTCCAACACTTCTGGCCCATTTTTGTTCTTGCCCAGAACTTTCTTGTATCACCCTAGGAAAAGAAGCTAAGGACGCTAGAGCTGGCAGTTGCACCAGGGCCTGGAACGACCTCGTGAGCATGCCTCTGAGAAAGTGTGGGAATTTGGTCCATGAACACATCACTGGAGCCACTCCAAGGACTTTAAATTTGTTAGGAAATCGAGAGAAGTTGAGCTGAGCAGAAAGGACCCGAGTGCCAGGAACCTATTTTGGGCACCAGGGGAATTGGTCTCCGGGGAAATTTTAGAGCGCTGACAAAGTCATCATCACAAGGCTCCGGGAAGCCTCTGCCTCAACTCCACAGTTGTCCTACACTCCTCCTCTCCAAGGCAGGCTGGTCTCACATGTGAGCACCAGCCCTCCGTCTTTTTCTCCCATGGGCCTTTTCCTCTATCTCAGGCACAATTCGTCTTTTTGGGGCCCAACAGATGCATTGGGTTGGACAAAAGCTCTTTTATTTACTGACATTCCTTAGCCCTTCTCCGAGTTAGGAGAGAGAAGTTTGAGGAGTTATTTGGCTCTGACCTTGGGTGGATGGGAAATAAATGGTGCGGAGAGGATGAAACAGGCAGTGTGAAGAGGCACGAATGGGGAAAGGGTCTGTAAAGTATTGTCTTTTCACGCCCCTGTTTTAAGAACAAAATATATGGTGATCAGCCTGCATGAGATGTGGTAAAAAAGGAAGGAGGCAAGCAGGCATTGATATATGAACTTCAGTCAGCCCACAGGACGCATGCTAAGGGAAGCTGTGCTACGGTGCAGTCCAGAGAGAATCCAGAGGTGGGATAACTACCCCTACCCCTCCAATGCATTCATACTATGCCTGAGTTGACTCACGGTGGCATAGAATGAGGCTGACAATGTCAAGTGCATGGGCACCAGAAGAAGGTGAGACCAGCCCCAGAAAGGTATGCCGGTGTAGGAATGAAGCTGGCACTAAGTTCTTGGTGCAGCGTTGCAACAAAGGAGGGTCAGCTGGTATAGCAGTTCTGGGATAGGATCCACCCTGCTCAGTTATCAGGATCTTGGTGGAGATTATGCAAGTAGCTCAGGGCCCCTACCAGCTGAAATTGGCCCAAATCCCAAGGCACAGGAAAAAGAATGCTCGGGGGGAAAAGTCTGTCATCACTGCCTGAGACCTCATAAGGGTAGAGATGGGAGGGCTGCTGTCTAAACAGATTAAAATTGGGACTGGAGCTAAAAAGAAGAGTAGCTGGTGACCCTGTATTGCCAGGGTCAGTGATACCATCAAGGACAGAGGTGGCATCCTCACTGGGATAGATGCCATCAATGCTTCTGAAGTTGGGATTCTTATAAGAAGAGGGGCAAATCAGGGTCAATGTCAGGACAGGCTACTTGCTCCCCTCTTCAACGTGTCCAGTGTGTTGGGCAGCAGAAGGCACCCTCTCTGGGTGAGCACCTGGGGGCAAAAGAGGTTGGCATCTTATTAAGCAGAAAGAATGATGATCCAGAACGCAAAGCAAGCCCCCTGCAGGTAAGAATATAAACACCTGAAATCCATAGTATAAGATATAAACTTTCTACTAATGACTCATCGGAAGTTAGTGTATGTTCTTTTCTTATCCTTTGATTATTGGGGCATTTTAGCTTCCATATATACTCACTCCTCTTCGTCTTTTAGAAATCGTCTTCACTATCATCTTGATCTCGTCTAAAATTTCTTTTGTTTCCTATGATGGAATTTGAAAAACACATATATGAATATTTAGTAACAATTTTTAGTCTAGCAGTGAGAAAACCGTTACCTTGCAGTTACATATCAGTATCACTAGGTGGCACTATAGTGAACTTCAGTCAAGCCACACTTCTAACTGCTCGGGGTGGGGATGATCTCATCAGACACTTACCTTCTTTTCCAGTAAAGGCAGTAAACTTCATCCTCTAGCTTGTCTTCAACGACTGCCTTTTCAAGGGACTCTCCCACCCATTCTTCACCTGAACTCCCACCCCATTCCTTAGCTTAACAATCATGAGAGGCCAATATTACATTCAAACTGTCAGCTGGTGGCATAAGCCCCTCAGAAACCAACCGTATCCTCTTCTCTTTCTCTTTCTTTTCTTACTCTTTCCCTTTCTTCACTTTGCCTCAATACTGACTTGAGACTCCCATATTAAGGGTTCAGAGTTTCACCCCCAACTAGCTCTTACCTCAGGCGCTGTCTATGGCTCTCACCTGCCCTCGGAGGCTGATTCTGGACATTCTGCTGATATCTTCTGGCAACATCCTCAGACGGTGGCTTAAGTGTTCCACAGCAAAAGCAGCAGCAGCAGCAGCAACAGCAACAGGTGAGCAGAGCGCACAGGAGGACCAGTGTCTGAAAGGTAGGAAAGAATGGCCTCAACCCAGCATTTCTTCTATAGTTCTATTCCAGCTCCCCTCTCTCAATCCTCCTGGCACCCAGAAAATGAGACAACAGAAGCATCTATCCTGGCAGAGATGGGTCAGCGATCCGAGATCCCTCCTTCCTTATTTTTTTAAAGATTTATTTATTTATTTATTTGAGAGACAGCACAGAGGGAGAGGCAGTAGACTCCCCACTGAGCAGGGAGCCTGACACAGGCCTGGATCCCAGGGGCCTAAGATCAAGACCTGAGCCAAAGGCAGACGTTTAACCAACTGAGCCACCCAGGCACCCCCCTCCTTCCTTATTTTAAGGGACCAGGAAGAATCGTATACCTTGAACCAACAACTATTCATCGTAAAATAGTATGTGACACCTTCTTCGCCAAAGTGATCATATATATATATTCCCAATGAGCCATGCCGGTCGTAGATTTTCCGCTTCTTAGGGTCGCTCAGTATGGAGTGGGCTGTGTTGATCTCTTTGAATATTTCTGCTGCTTGAGCGTCCCCTGGATTCTTGTCTGGATGATACTTTAAGGCCAGTTTCCTGCCCAGGCAATACCCGAAAGGAGGGTGGGGAGAGGATGATTGGGAAATGGCTGGGTAAGGAGGGCAGGATGAATGACAGGGATAGGTCTCTAGATGTGAGGAAGGAATGCATAAGTGCGAAGAATGGAGGCAAACAGCCCAAGTCTAAATTCCTTGCCGTCCACAATGAAAAGGATGATGGCCCCATCTAACCCAAAGTGAAGGCCTGAGGATTTAAAAATGGGTCTGAAAGCAAGGTAGAAAGAGAAGGGCTTAAGGGGGGCGAATTCCAGGTTTAATAAGAGGCTGGGTCTGAACCTGTAAGCCTTTTTGATGTCTTCAGGTGAGGCACCTTTCTTAAGCTCCAGCACGGCATAGAGGGTTGTCCCAGTTTTGGACAGCTGGCGGGCTGCTTCATCCAAATGAGCCATGATCTGGGTTAGAGGAGAAGAACCATTTTTGAGAATTTCCACAGGCAAGGCCATGGAGAAGAGAACTTCCAGTGAGGAAACTCATTGTGTTCAGGGGCTAGGCAGGTAAAACGCGTACAAAGGGACAAGTATAAGACAACAGTAAGTGGGCTCTGTGACTAGCAGGAGAATGCAGGTGACCAGAAATGATATCCAAATTTTAAAGTGGAAACACCTCCTCACATTTCCCAGCATCCTTCGGCTACACAGCCCTCCAGACACCCCACCCACATCGTGGGGAGGTGTAAGCAAGGGGAGTTCTAAACCATGGGAAGAGAATGATTTTGTCTGGAACTACTAGTATTTTAGGCAAACAGCGCTGGGCCTGTCCAAGCTCACTGCTGGGTTGGAAAGCCCACGGCAGCCCAGGGCTTGATCAGGTTGGGTCAGGAACCGGGGAGATGAACCGTTCCCAAGGGAGAAACAATTCAGACCAAAGCCTGAGCCACCCAAGAGAAGCCAAGTGTCCCAAAGCGAGGCCGGAGAGCGGTGATGCAGCTAGGCCAGAGGCGTTCTTCTCCTCCTTAGCCTCCTCTCTCAAACCTCGGAGACGGGGCAGCGAGGAGAACATCAAGGAATGACGACCAAAGCGAAAGGGGTAGCTTTGGGGGCCGACCGGCCAGGGACCACGCAGCAGGTCCCCAGACAGCAAGAGAGACCTTGCGAGGCTGTGGCCCATGAGAGCCGAGGCAACATGGTCAGAAGGAAATGCTCTGGTTCCCAGATGCCCTTTGGCTCCGTGTGGACTCCCCGCCCGGCCTGGTGCTCTACCTCTAGCTCATAGACGTCTCCTCACCTGGGGAGGCCTCACACAACCTCCATCCGGGTGTGAAATTTCACACCGCTGGGGTCCAGTGGCCAACTGCGCTTGCGTGCTGCGCCAACTCTCCGGGTCGCTTTTTGGCGCCACCGGAAAATCTGTGCGGTGAGACTACGTGGACCCTGGGATTTATTTCGCTCCTGAGCGTAGAGATCAGCCCTGCGCCAGCGGCTGTGCTACGCGCTACTACGCGGCCAGCTCTTCCGGTGGGCGTGGCCTGGGACGGGGGGCGGGGTGGGGGGGAGGTAATCCCTTCTACTGTGGGGGAGGACCGCTGGTCTTGGTGACCCGCAGGTCTCGTCCACTCACCTAAGGAAACATATTGGGCTTGCACGCCGCGGTTTTATGAGAGGTATGGCTCCTGCAAGCCTTTCTCAAGAGGTGTATTACCTTCCCTGTCTCTTTTCGCAGAGTTTAGGGGTCTCCGCTTTGTCCTTTTCCCCCCTTCCACCTGGAAACTCCTACACATCCTTAAAGACCCACCTCGAATGTCCTGGGAATCCTTCCTTCTTTCCCCCACTTGTTCCCATCTTGCTCTGTCAAAGCATTTATCCTATTATATTGTAATTGTTAGTTTGCACGTTCCCTTAAATGATAAACAATATCTCGAATTTTCCAAAAGTCACTAGTGTTTTTCAAAAACTTCATTTAGATACTATTATATTATAAGGTTGTACAGTAATGTATTTATGTAATCCAGATTAGATACTTAAGTTGTTTCTAGCCATTTGATAGTGTAATAACCTTATAATGAAAGTTCTTATCTATAAATCTTCAAATAAATCTCTTCCCTGCCCCCTTGAGGTGGATTCCTGGAAGTGGAATTACTGGGTCAAAGCGAATTTTTTAGAGGCTCTTGATCCATGTTGCTAACTTTCTTCCCAGAAAGATACCAAAAGTACCAATTTACATCCCTACTTGCCAGGCTTGCGAGCACCTATCTCCACCTGGCCTGTCTTCCTGTGATCTCCTGCAGGAGGCAGTGTTTGCACCACTTACAATTTACCACTTTGTAATGGTTTCCTTTTTCTTTCTTTTTTTTTTTTAAGATTTTTTTTTTATTTATTTATTTGACAGAGATAGAGACAGCCAGAGAGAGAGGGAACACAAGCTGGGGGAGTGGGAGAGGAAGAAGCAGGCTCCCATTGGAGGAGCCTGATGTGGGGCTCGATCCCAGAACGCTGGGATCAGTGAGCCCTGAGCCGAAGGCTGACGCTTAAGGGCTGAGCCACCCAGGCGCCCCTGTAATGGTTTTCTTTACAGAGGAGCACTCAGTAGTTGTGATAGCATGTAATTGAAAGAGCTTTAATATTTCAACAATATTTCTCTGTTACACCTTATGTGGCTTTTATCACTCTCTTTCCTTTATTACAGTTATGTGTGCACATTTACATCCCCCTCTGGGTGTTAAGTGGTGAATCCATCCTCCATCCCAAGAGATGTGAGCCATCTGAGTAAACTAAGGAGTCCATGCGCAATAGGCACAATGACCAGTGAATTAACTAACTTATTTCTGTAGATCTGTGATCAGTGGTGGGGTGGGGATGAAAAGCTTTGGCATCCACCTCCCAGTTCATAAGTTCTGGGTCAGAGGAGTTTATCGGTTAGTCACCTAAAGCAGAGGAGCTGAAGCTGGTATTTTTTTCTGTGGTGGTTTGTACTATGATAAATTTCCCAGCTAACTCCCAACTCTTTCTCACCATCATGGGATGGCAAAACGAGCAGAGCAACCGAGGTTGTTTCTTTACTGGCACTGGGAAGACAGCAGAAGGCACTAGAAGTGCAGAGCACTTACAATGAATTCCTTACCTCAGTCTACAGGCCTAGCATGGTCTGGCCTCTGCCTCTCGCTCTAGCTCTGCCAAGCACCACTGTTTTCCTTGCTCTGGTCTCCGCTGCACTGGTTTTCTGTCAGTTCTTTGAAGATACCATGTTCCCTCCCATGTCAAGGGCCTTAGGCCATGCTAATTCCTCTGCCTGGAGGACTCCTCCTCAGGCTGTCTGTAGGCTGACTTCTCATCCTTCTAGGATCTCAGCTTCATGTCTTCACAGATAGGCCCTCTAAACTGAGTTCTACTTCTCTCTCTTCACCTCGTAACACCCACCACGATTTGCGAATATGTGTTTATTTGTGTGTTGATTTGTTTAAGGTCTGCCTTCTCCTGTACAAGGTGAACTCTCTGAGGGCAGGGACCTTGTAGGTTTGTTCCCCATCTTTCACCTGGGAGCACCTAGAACCATGCCTGGTTCACAGCAGGTGAACTAACGATTTGTTGAATGAGCTACAGCAGAGGGAGCTCTCTGCTGGTCCAATGGAGGCCTAGAGGTTGGGCCCTAGCAAGAATTCCCTAGAGCAGCTCTTAGCTGGGAAGTTGGAAGACTAGAGACCATTTTCCCTCCTATGGCCCCAAACAAGAAGAGACAGAAGGGGTTAAGAAAAGGCGGTAGGGGAGATAGTAATGGTGATTCGGAGCTCCTTGGTTCTTGTTTGTCTTCATCTTCCTCCAGTTCCTAACACAGTTCCTGGGATATTGTAGGTGCTCAATGAGTGTTGGCCAGTTGAATGAATAAGCAAACATTGTGTGTCTTTTCAGAGGCACTGTAATCTAATAATCTCCTTTGATTCTCACAGCAGCCATGAGAGGTTGTGTGATCACATCTCTGCTTCATAGAAGTGAGGCCAGAGAAAGAGAGCAAATTAGGTTCTTCTCTGAGAAGAGTTAGTAAACATCTTCCATATCTTGCCAGAGGCTCCAGAATGTTATTACTTCTTATCATTGCCCTCTGACATTCTAATTAATTCTAATCATAGTTTGTGGCTCTTGAAATAGCCATTATCTTTAAGTCTTCTGAGCCTCTAGTCTGAATGAAAGGACACTGCAGCTGGTAGGCTGTGGACATGGAAAGAGGGCAGGCAAATCAGCCTGGCATCCTTTAGCTAGAGGCTCTCCACTTTGCCTTCACCTAGAAACAGACCCCATCTGGCTCTGTTTCTATGCACACAGTCTCTTCTGACACTCAGCACAGTACTAGGAAGAACACACAAGCCCAGAATCAGAAGCCCTAGACCCTGGTTTGGGCTCTGGCTCGAATGAGCGTGTGATCCTGAACAAGCCGCTTAATCTCTGAGGCTCTTTTTCCTTTTCTGTAAAAACCCGTGCCATTCCACAGGGTTAATGTCAAAACTAAATTGGATTTGGTTGTAAGAAAAAAAAAAAAGGAAAAAATAACTATGCTAAAGAATGATTTCAGGCCAAAACCTTTTCTAGAATCATTTGCCCTCAGGTCACTGATCTTTATAGTTTACTCTCCACAGTTTGGTCTCTCCTGGAGAAAACCAAAAAGCATCCCTTATTTACCCACAAACAACTAAAGTTTTAGTCATATAGCCAGAACACACATATACAGACAGCAGACATTGGCATATTTATACCCAAAATATCATGCTCTTGAGCATATGTAGTGGGAGAGAGAGATCATAATTTGTCATACCCAACCACTAGGTTCTAGAATTGCATAGTTTTCGAGCTGGAAAGGAACTCAGAGGTTTAACTCTCATCTAATTCCTTCGTTGTGTAATTGAGGAAAGTGTGGCCCAGAGAGAAGGAATGACCTGCTCAAAGTCAACCAGTGAGGTCCAGACCTAAGTCTTCTAAGTTAAGAGTCTATGCCGTGTCTGCTCCCTATACACACCAGCTCCCTTCTCACTTTAAAGTTGAGGTCTAGGGGTGCCTGGGTGGCTCAGTCAGTTGGGCATCTGACTCTTGGTTTTGGCTCAGGTCATGATCTCAGGGTCATGGGATCAAGCCCTGCGTCGAGCTCTGTGTTAAGTGGGGAGTCTGCTTGAAGATTCTCTCCCTCTGCCCCTCCCCCCTCATTCAAATGAATAAACAAATCTTAAAAGAAAAAAAAAAAGTTGAGGTCTAGAGACAGACCAAAGCTGTAGTTGATATCCACCTCCTTTCATGATGTCAGGTAATGTCCCTGTTTCCCTCCCTCCGCTGAACGCATGCTCACTACCTGTGACCAAACATCACTGGCCCGGTTTGTTTGCCTGTCCTCCCCTGGGCAGACATCTCGGGGTGGGAGGTGGAGGGCTTCCAGCCAGAGAGGCTGCCACATACCCCTGTCCTCTCTGACCTGCAACCCCAGACTGCAGAGCTACGGGCAGGCTGACAGGGCACAGCTGTCTCACCTGTAAAATGGAAATAGTAGTGTGTACCTCTTAGGGTTGTTAGGAGGACTAAATACTTAATTTGAACAGTGCTTGGCACATGGTAAGTGCTATGTTATTGTCATCATCATCATCATCATCCTTTCCATGTGGTCACCTCTCAATTTTGTAAAGAGAGAAGTTGCTTTTCATTTTGTCTCTGGGAAGAAGGGAAAACTCAGGATCCTTCCTCTAGGAAGATTTGCAAATTGTCATCGGAGTTGTTCCGCCCGCTTTCTACATCCTTCTCTCAGCCTCTTAGAACCCCATTTCCTTGTTCCCCTACCCAGCAACCTCCTGCTGCTCTCTTACTATCCAGAATATCCCCGCCCATCCTCCCTAAGCAGTTAGAACTCCAGAATTACCTCTCCCACTTCTTCTCCTTTCAGTACTTTTTTTTTTTTTAAGAGAGAGACCGAGCACATGCACGCTTGTGCGCGCACACAAGTGGGGGGGGGTGAGGCAGGAGCAGAGGGAAAGGGAGAGAAAGACTCTCAAGCAGGTTCCATGCTCTGCGCAGAGCCCAAGCAGGGCTCGATCCCACAATCCTGAGATTATGACCTGAGCCAAAATCAAGAGTTGGATGCTTAACTGACTAAGCCACCCAGGTGTCCATCCTTTCAATATTTCTAATAAAAACCATTACCTCCATAAAATGAGCTCATCCCTAAGGATTAGGTGGAAAGCAGTCTGATTAAAACACAATAATTCAGGGGAGCCTGGCTGGCTCGGTGGGTGGAGCATGCGACTCTTGATATTGGGGTTGGAGGTTCGAGCCCCATGTTGGCTATAGACATTATTTAAAAATAAAATCTTTTGGGGCACCTGGGTGGCTCAGTCCGTTGAGCATCTGCCTTCGGCTCGAGTCATGGTCCCAGGGTCCTGGGATCGAGCCCTGCATCAGGCTCCCTGCTCGGCAGGAGAGCCTACTTCTCCCTCTCCCTCTGCTGCTCCCCCTGCTTGTGCTCTCTCTCTGTCTGTCTCTCTGTCAAATAAATAAATTTTTTAAAAAATAAAATCTTTGAAAAACAAAAAAACCCACTATAATTCAGCTTGCAGTGAGAATGACTATTAATACCTCACTCTCTCCATTCTTACTAACACAAAAGAAATAACTGGCAGAATTTCAGGCAGCATGACTGAATGAAGTAAAAAAGACCAAGCTGTGTTTTGGGGAAGACTTTGGGCCTTAAATCACTTTTCTCTTTTTCTGTTTAATTTCACGTCTTTTCATTTCTGTGGCTCTGCATTATTCTGGTTCTCCTCCTACATCTCCAGTAAGGTTTCTGCCTCCCCCTTCTGGCTCCTCTTCCTTCTTTCACCTCCTGATTGTGCATATTCCGTATGGTTTGGTCCTGAAGCTTCCGCTTGGGCTCTTTCCTCTCCACTTCAGAGATCTGGTCTACACCCACGGCTTCCAATGTCATGCGTAGGCTTGAGAGTCAGTTTAGGGTTATCCATGTGCCAGTCTACCACCACCTCCAAACCATATTCCCCGTACCGGTTGTTCCTCTTAGTCTCTCTGGTGATGTGAATGTGATGGCTATTTCCAAGCTAATGATGCTCAAAACCCAAACGTCCCTTGTCTGGGGATTCATTATTTTCCCCCAATTCAGCCCGAAAAGTCTTACTAATTTTTTTTAAAAATTGCTCTTTCATGTGTCCCTTCTTTTCAGCTCCCATCATCTCGAAGCCTCCCAGTCTTGATTTCCATATCACACTGACGATTTTAGCCTCCTAACTGTTCTCCCTACCGCCAGGCTCATGCTGGGTTGGCTACCGGATCAGTGTTCGTAAAGCAATGCTTCTATCATTACCACTCCTTTGCTCATGGCCTAGAGGATGCAAAACAACCTTTTAAATCTGGCAGTAAATTCCAGCTTCATACCAACTTAGCCCTCCAAGTGCATTGTCTACTATTGTCCTAAGGTAACCCTTCCATGGCAGACTGGTCTGCCCCCGCCCCAAATATTCCTGTTCTTTCTCACCTCTGTGCCATTGCTCTTGCACCATTTCCCCTTGTGAACTGTGCTTTTCGTTAATCAATTCACTTACTCAACAAATATCTGTTAAACATTGCCATATGCCTAGGACCTTGGATACAATGATAATCAGTCAAACTCTTCTTTGTGCTCATAGATTATAGCCTAGTGTGGAGGACAGACATTCGTTAATGTCTTTAACGAATGTTTAGTAGGTTTTATCAGGTGTCAGACACTATTCCAGATGCTGGGGATACAGCAGCTTATAAAACAGACAAAAATGTCTGCCATCATGGAGCTTACATTCTGGCGAGAGGAGATAGATAGTAAACAAAATAAGTAAAATATATAGTATTTTGGGTGGTAATAATGGCTATGGAGAAACATAAAGCAGGAGATGCAGATAGGGAATCTTTGAGGTAAGATTGCAGCTTTTAAAAGGATAGGCAGAGAGGGCTGGTGAAGGTGATATTTGAGTCAGGACCTAGAGCAGGTCCTCAGGTGAGTCATGAAGACATCTGACAGAGTGCATTGCATGTAGATGAGTAAATGCAAAGGTCCTGGGGTGGAAGCATGCCTGGTGTGTTGTAGGACCTGTACAAAGGCAAAGTGGCTGGGGATGGAGGTGGGAGTGGTATGAAGGGAGATCAGAGGGGCCTGTAGGACTTTGCAGGCCATTGGAAAACTTTTCGCTGGTACTGAGCCACATGGGGAGGTGATGGGATCTGGCCTAGTTGCCTAGTCACTGGATTGAGAATAGAATATTGCTTTAGGGCAATAAAGGCAGAAGAAGGAAGATAACCAAAGAAGCTACTGCAGTAATCAAGAAGACAGATGATGGTGGTTGGGACCAAGGTGAGAGCAGGATTTGCTGCCAGATCAGATGTGGGGTGAAAACAGAGGCATCAGGAGTGACTCCAAGGTTTCTGGCTTTAGCAAATGAAAGGATAGAGTCACCATGTTCAGCCATGGGAGGACAGCAGAAAGAAAAGTTTTGGGATGGGGTGACAATCCGGAGCTCAGTTTTAGACCAGTGAAGCTTGAGATGCCTTGTAGATGTTAAGGAGGTGAGGTCAAGCTGACATTTCGGTGTTTGAGTCTGGAGTTCAAGTGAGAGATCTGGGGATCATTGTATAGATGCCATTTATTTTTTTTTAAGTTTTTTTTTTTTTAAGTAGAAAATGTCAAACACAAAGATAGAATAGCGCAGTGATCTCCCGTCTACCCACCATTAAGTTTCAACAACCATTGCTTTCTGCAGTTTCTAGATAGTATTTTAAGCCTTGAGACTGGACAATATTTCCATGGGAGTGATTGTAGAAAGGTAAGCGAAGAGGGTGACCAAGTGCTGGACCATTCCACTATTAAAGGGTCAAGGAGATGAGGAGGAACATGCAAAGGAGACTGAGAACAAGCAGTCAGTGAAGTAGGAGGAAAACCAGATTATGGCACCCTGGAAGCCAAGTGAAGAAACAAGTAATTCCCAAATAATGATGTAATTACAGTATGATAAATGCTGAGGAAGAAAAAGAAGTGTGCACTGAGAATGTATAACATGAGAACTAACCTAGTCTGGGGATCAGGGAAGGCCGCCTGGAGGAGGTGATATTTCAGCTCCGGCCCTCACTCATCCTCTATCTCCAACTAAAATCCTGCTGTCTCCGTCTTGCTTCCACTCTGACAACCAGCCCCTTTTTTCTGGGGTGGCTTTAACAAGGACTGTGTGTCAGCCACTAGGGGGCCTTAGGGACACCGTGATGACAAAGGTAATTCCTGCCTCCAAAGAGCTTGTATTCTAGTGAGGAGACAGAAGCAAACCATTTTGTTTCAGTGTGCTGAGTGCCACCATCACAGAAGCACAGTGGGCCTTGAGAGCATGGGAAAAGGGCACATAACTCCACCTGGTGGGGGAGTCAGGAAGGCTTCCTGGAGGAACACCTTAGCAGAGAATGGAGTGGGAATTGGACCCCCTTGTTACCTCTGCCCGTACCCTTCAGCCTGGCTTGGACCTTTCCAGTGTTAACCCGTTGCCCGCGTGCTTGGCTTCCAAATCTTGTCTGAGATCCCTAGCCCAGCCTAAATCCTGACTTCAGGGCTGGACTTGGCTCTCCCTTTCTCTCCCAGTATGAACTGGTCCAGCCTGGGTTCCCTGAAGCCCCCTTCTGACCTGCTCTGCCATCCTCTGTTCTGTCACTGACCTATCCTCCTGAGAACTTCCAGGGATTCCTGCTTCCTTCACCCCGTTGGGACTCAAAGTAGCCTAAGGACTCTCCTTAGGGAAAATTGATACCTGAGGCAGGAAAGGACAGACATTAAGAGCATGTGGGTAAATCGGTAACCAAAGACTGCAGAATAGAAATCTCTTGCAATCAAATTAAAGCCAGGAGGGGGAGGAAATGCATCTTTCTTGTTCACCAGGAATTCCCAGTTACCCTAGCAAAGTGCGTGGCAGGAAATAAGTGTTCAGAAAATGTTGAATGAATAGTTCTTACAAGATTTCAGCTCCCTACAGCCAGCTCTAAGCTGCCCTTCTAACTCCTGCCTAATTTTCCTAGCTCCTAACCAGGTGCAGAATGCCTTCCTCAGACCGGGCATTCAAGAGGACCCTTTGCAAAGATTTTCATAGGGCCACTTGATGGCTCTTTGAGAAACAGGTGCAAGCAGTCTGTTTTCGCTGCCAGGCTTTTCTTGCATAAATTTCCAAGCACGGGCAACTGTTGGTATTCTCCCCGCTGGTGCCCTCGGCTTCTGGAGGCAGCACGTTCCAAGGGCCGACAGGGAGGTTCCGAGGGTTCCGAGCGAGCCGCGGCAGAGGACAGCCCTATAATCCATCTGTTCCCACACTTTCCCCTCCCGCCTGCTCGCTCCCCGCCCTGTGGCGGGCGGGCGTGTGCCGGCGTCTGCGCCCCCTCCCGGGAACCCGGGGCTGCTGTCTGCGCACTGTGGACTGACTGCCCAGGAAGGGAAATCCCGGAGGAAGCCATTGTTGCTAAGTCCCCTGCTGTCGTCATCGGCTAAGGCGTGCCTAGAAGCCCCTTCCCCGCACAGGGCTCCGCGGTTTCTCCCCATTCTTGAGCTCGCCTGCCCCGGCCGCTTCGGGCGAGGCTACGGCATCCCAGCCCTGGAGTGCGCGGTGGCCCCTCCGCATCTTGGCTCCAGGGCTCTCAGAATTGGGGAAGCCCCAGGCCCGGTGCGGAGCTTCGAAAACCGACGGCGCCTAGCGGGGACTTGCCGGGGCCCTGACCTAGGCGGACGGGGCATGAGTTCGACCCCTCTCTAACAAGGACCTACAAGGTGACCTTGGCCGGTGGCTTCCCCTCTTGCCAACTCAGTTTGCACCCCAGCAACCCGAGGAAGGAGCTGAGGCCCCACTCCTCTAGGGGAGGTTGGAGGGAGGGAGGACCCCCACCCTCACTCCCTCGCCCTTCGCCTTGCGTGGGCTTTGGGCTGAGCCTTCTGCGGGAAGTAGGGGGGAGGGTGCCGAATAAAGGCTGGCGCTGGCCCTGGGCGCGGCGTGGGTGGAGACGCGGCGCTGGGGGCTCGCTCAGACCCTTTGGTTCTTCCGTTCCGCACCGTTCCCCAGCGCAGTACGCTCCCTTCATGCACGCCGCCCGCAAACCTTGGCAAGGGCCTCACTCTCCCCCGCCTGAGCAGCCAGCCCGCCGCCCAGCTTGCCTAATCCGTTCAAGCCTCACCTCCTCCGCGAAGCTCTCCCGGGTTAACCCCATCTCTTCCAACCACTCTATCTGGCACGGGCTCCTAGTGTGTGTTTGTTCGGGGTTTTTGGGGGGAAGTGTACACGCAGTCGCTATGTTTGGGGTAATAACGTTGGGGCAAGGTGTCTATACCCAGAACCCTATATGAAGGACGCCCAGTGCTTTCTTCAGGAAGGGTGCCCATGGATGGGTTTCTCTGCTAGACTCACCAGCCGCTCCCACCCTCCACGCTTCCCCATCCAAGCTCACTTTTCACCCTCCTCCTCCAGACCCCTCCTCCTCACAGAGTGTCACAGCTTGGAGGGCACAATGCAATCCCCACCCCCATTTCATTCTACAGTGGCGGCAGGTGTGAGGGCCAGAGAGCATTGAGCATTTGAAGGTGTGACTCTGGGCTCAGCCACCCACTTTGCTGTAGGTCACTCCTTCCCCTGGGCTTTAGTTAAAATGAGGCAAAATGAGGTAATGCCCAGCCAAGTGCTAGAGGTTCGGAGGTAAAGAATCAACTGCTGACAAGCTGTAGCCTCCTTCCAAGAACAGTGGGCTTGTGACCAGAGATGTGGCATCGCTCCGTCCTCCTCCGGTTGCCCCAGCCCGTGAGTGGCAAGATTGCGGGGCGCGCTGTCTTCAGTCGCCAGTGCGGTGCCCTGAACTGGAGAGGGAAAGAGGATGGGGTTCCAGTCCTAGCGTTTTATTCACCAGCTGCATGACCCTAGATGCTTCTTCCTCTGCAACTCAGTTTACTCATCCGAAAAATAGGGACAGTAATGGATTGGAGGAGAACAGGAAGGTTATGTCACCCAAAGTCTCTATAAAAATAAATGATAATGAGCGGTACAGTGCTTGGCAGCATATTTTGCATGCAAATTCCGACCCCACATCCTCCACAGAGGGGTTTCTGGCCGGAGTCCCTGGAGTTCTCCCGGATGTGTCGCTGCTCACCCCACACTCTGGTTCTCTCGAACTGGGTAATGGACCCGCACCTGTTTCTGCCTCTGTGTGGGGGGTATGGACGACACCCCGCCCCCGTGCAGGCTTGCAAGGGGAGGTGTTCCTTGGGGGAAGGTTGGTCGGGAGGTGCCAGCCTTGGGGAGCTTGTCTTGGAACCCGGGGGCGGGACTTGGGTGGGGGCGGGGCTATGGAGATCAGGCGTTCTCTAGAACCCTGCGGGGTCTCAGAGGGCTCCCGTCGCCCCCACCTGGCTTTGGCACTGGGAAAAGGGGCTTTGGTTATGGGGGCGGGGCTCCGGGGGCGGGGCTTAGGCTTGGGGGTGAGGCCCGGGAGCCTGGAGGCGGGGCTTGGGGAGCTCGCCCCACGCGGGGCGGGGCTCCAAAGGCCGCGGGATCTGCAGTTCGGACTCCCCGCGCCACAGTCGCTGCAGTTCCCTCTACTCTGGTGGCCCCGCGGCCCTGCGGGGAGTCCGGGGGTCGGCTGGCCGCTCGGACTTGGTGCAGGGCCGGCCCCGCCTCTCCCTTCCTCGGTGGGGCCTAGACGGTCGGGGCCGCGGTGACATGGAGCCCTCTCCTGCCACGGGGGGCTCGGAGACCACTCGCCTGGTGAGCCCCCGGGATCGCGGCGGCGCCGGCGGCGGCCTGCGCTTGAAGAGGTAGGACAGACCTGGGCCGGCCCTCAGCCCGGGGGCTCCACCCTCATGCCATCCGTCCATTTCGTTGTCTCCCTCGGCGTGGCCCCGGCTGGCCGCCTCAGCGCACCGCAAGTCCCTCGGCTTCGCGGCGCCCGGCTCTGTCGTCTCCGGCCACACCGCCAGAACCCCCCGACCCTCCCAGCAGTCCGCTCCGCCTCCTCCCGGCCACGCTCTTTTTCTCGGTCCCGCAAAACGGCTCCCCGGCCGGTACCCCAAGCCTCCGGACCCCTCTGCCGCCCTCGGCGCATCCGACTTCCCCGCGAGCAACTGCCCCTCCGTCGGGCGGGAGTCCACGCCAGGTGCCCCGAAGTCTGCATTGCTCCACTGCCCTGGCGGTGGGAGCAGCTCGCCGCCCAGGCTTCGGAGCCCCCGCTGCAGGCCCCTGGCCCTTCCCTCTGTGCGCCCCGGCTCGGGGCGCCCCCTCCAGCCACGGCCAGCTGTGCGCACCCGGGCCGAAGATGGGCCCGGGCTCCACAGCGGTTCTTCCCGGCCCCTGGGGGGCGGCGGCCTCTGGGAAGCGAGGGGGTGGCAGGAAAGGAGCAGGTGCGGTCTGGGCGGCAGGGGGTATTCCCGGCTCCGCACAGACGGGGCCGGGGGCGGCGAGGTGTGAAATGAGGCGCGCAGAGCGGCCGGGACAGCGGGCCGGGGGCGGCCGGAGAACCTCCTCCGCGTCCCGCCGGCCTCCCGCGCCGGGCGCCCGCCGCTCTGTCCGCCTTGTCCCTCGGAGCGGCCGCGCCAGGCCCATCCTGGCCACCTCCGCTGGCCATTTTGTCTGTTGGCTGACCGTCCGTTTGTCTCGGAAATTTGACAGGCTCTCTGGCTTTTTCTCTTCGGCTTTTTCTCTTCCTTCATTTCTCCCAATCGTTTTGTTTCCCTCCGACCACCTTTCCCTTTGTCTTTGATGTGGTGCCTCTGTGTGTTTCTCGCTCTTTCCCTGGGTGGGGGCCGTAAACCTGGCTGGGTGGGGGAGTGGATGAACAGAAGGGAGGACAGACTTCCCGTCTGACTCCTTCCTGCAGGGGACTGCAGACGTGGGCAGCTGTGGAGGCACTGGCGTCTCTTCACATATTCTTTTGACTCTGCTTCAGGCCCTCGTCCCCTCCTCACAGTTCCCCTCTACCCACTCAATATTACTTGTTGTGTGTTGGGGGTTTCAAAGGGCCAGGGAGAGAAAACTGCCTTTCCTTCCCTCTAAACAGCATGTAGACCCCCACCCACATACACACCCACCCACACCAACAATGAGGCTTCTTTTTTTTTAATGTATTTTTTAAAAAGTAGGCTCCAGGCCCAACATGGAGCTTGAACTCATGACCCTGAGATTAAGAGTCGCATGCTCTACCAACTGAGCCGGCCAGGCACCCCAACAATGAGGCTTCTTTAGTGCCCAATTCATGCAGAACAAAAGGGAGCAGCCTGTTGATGGGTGGCTACCTTGATGACTGGCTACTCTGTGCCTTACAAAAAAGGCATCTTGCCCATTGCCCCAAAGCCACACAGCCTCTGCTTGCTATCCAGACCCGCATCTCCAGACTCCCAGCTCATTTTCATTCTCATATGACCATTAGTCACCAAATCCTGCAGTATTTTCTGAAAGAGGCTCTTCCCTAACCTACCTGCCCCTCCTTTAGAATTCGGTGCAGGGAATCTGTGGCCTGGTCTATTCTGGATCCTTCCATCTCCTCTCCTCTCCCCCTTCCAGACTAATATACATCAGCAAGGTCATCTCAGGGCTTGGGATAGATATGTGAAATCAATCAGTGTATCTCCCTGATGTTCCTTTGAGTCCTCGTTTTCCTCCTCAGCCCTTGCCCTGGCTCCTGAAACTTAAAACTCCTAGCCACTGATCTTGTCATTGACATCCCATGTGTGTGGAGCCCCCTTCTTCACCTAGATCTCATGTTCAACATCCCTTCCTCTGTGAAGCTGTCCCCACCCCCACCCCAGGTGGTCACTCCCTCCCTGGTGCTCCAAAGTCCTTCACTCATAATCCTCCTGGCCCTGGCCTCTCCTTGCCTAGTAAGTCATTTGTGACACATCTGTCTCTCCCACTAGACTGGGTTTCACAATGTGTGTGAACTGCTTGCCACCTGAATCCCGGGCACCCAACTATGTGTATACCTCATTGAAGAATGAGGATGGGTTTCAAAGCCACCCTCATCTCCCTATCTCCTCTGCAAACACACCCAGAATCATACACATTGAGATTCTAAATCTTGGAAGAAAATTCCAAGAAATTAATCTACCTGCTGGCACTCAAATCTTCCCTGCAAGCACCAAATGTGCGCCCACCTCCCTCACACCTCAATTCACCCACTTGGCAGAGCTTTTCTCAGCCAGAAGGCTCCAGGCCTTCCTCCTCACTTTACTGCTGTGACCATGTTTCTATCTGGAGCCTTCGATTTTCACTCATGGGTATTCCTGTCACACGTCCATGAGTATTTCTAGGACTGTATTTTCTGTTTAGGTCCTTTGTTCTATGGAAGGTTCTGGCCTTGCTGGGGTTCAGGTTGGGTAGTCGTGGGGGTGAGAATTGGGCCAGGATGAACCTAAAACTCAGCCTGCCCTCAGTCACTGGTGTCCCAGGTGAGGCTCCAGCCCCATTCATTTATCAAAGGAGGCTTATGTCACCGTACAGTTAAGGTGGCCTCCGCTGGGGGCTTAGGGTCAGACCGAGGTCCAGCTAACATGTGGCAGCCTCCAAATCCAGTGCTCCTACTACTACCACCCCAGCCACAGCAGTCTGCACTTCGTCCTCCCCAAACCCTCCCCATCCTTCACAGCCCTTCTCATGGCGCCCCCTTCAGTCTCTCTGATTTCATCCTAATTCATTGACTCTGAGCCCTGAGAGCACTTTGATGGCAACAGCTACTTTCTTGCTATATTATCACAGCACCTAGGTACACCTTTGTCTTGTTCACCAAAAGCTCCCAGAGGTCAGCAAGATCCTGCTCATTTTGTGTTCCTTATGGTGCCTATCCATGCATTATGGTGGAGTCCGCTCCGTACCACCAACGAGCCGTGCGGCCTCCGTATGCCTCCTCCCTCTCTGAGCCTCATACTTGTAATTTCTGTAAAAAGCGTCAGACTAGACCATCTCTATGGTGCTTTCTGGCTGTGCACTTCTATGCCTGTGTGTATGAAGGGAACAGGGAGCTGGGATCTGAGCTGTTTAGCCCCCATCGGTCCTGTGGCCCTCAGTCCCCGAGGCTCCCAGGTTTGACCAGGCCTTGGGCCGACAGAGCAGAGCGAGTGTTGGGCCACAGCTGATGAAGGCCGGCTAGCGGGACTGAGGACCTGGGAGCGAGGAACAGGTCAGCCCCAGGCTGAATCGTGCTGCCCACCTCAGTCTCTTCACAGAGCCCTCGGAGCCCCTCCCCGAGGACCCCAAACCTGTGGAGATGCCCTTCCACCACTGCCACAGGGACCCGCTGCCACAGCCCGGCCTCACCCCCGAGAGGCTGCAGGCACAGAGGCAGCTGTGCGCCGCCTGTGCCGTGTGCTGCGTCTTCATGGCTGGGGAGGTGGTCGGTAAGTAGGACGGCAGCTCCGCCAGCCCCATCCTCTCCACCCCTGCCCGAACCACTTTCCACTCGGAGCCCCAGTGATGTTTGTGGGGAGGCGGGGGAGGCGGAGAAGGGGATGGCTGCAGGGGGGACTGGGTGCCCGGGACTCAGGAAGTGGGAGAGGGTGGGGGACAGCAGCAAGGGGAATTCAGGGCCAGGTCTGCGGCCGAGGGCCAGGGCTGGCTTCTCAGCACTAGCTAGTCTTAATTTTAAAAGTCTATTTTCTTGATATTAAAAGGTGTCATTACAGAAAAACTAGAAAATGTGAATGAGTGAAAAGAAGCCAATAACCTCCCCCCCAATCCCATCACCAGAGAAAAACATATTTCACATTTGGGTGCAGGTCCCCCCAGTCTCCTTGCTTCTACACACACTGCCACAGTGCACACTTTCTTTCTTTCTTTCTTTCTTTTTTTTTTTAAGATTTTATTTATTTATTTGACAGAGAGAGAGACAGCCAGCGAGAGAGGGAACACCAGCAGGGGGAGTGGGAGAGGAAGAAGCATGCTCCCAGCAGAGCAGGGAGCCCGTTGCGGGGCTCGATCCCAGGTCCCTGGGATCAGGCCCTGAGCTGAAGGCAGACGCTTAACGACTGAGCCAACCAGGCACCCCATGCACGCTACTTTCTAACTGGACCCAGACCGTGCACTGCTTTACCCTTGCAGGTGGGTACTTGGCACACAGCCTAGCCATTATGACCGACGCAGCCCACCTGCTGGCGGACGTGGGCAGCATGATAGGCAGCCTCTTCTCCCTCTGGCTTTCCACCCGTCCAGCCACCCGCACCATGACCTTCGGCTGGCACCGCTCAGGTAAGGCCCTGCATGGCCCCATGAGCCTCTAATCTTACCAGAAGGTACCTCACAGGGTCTCGGGCAGGTCTCTGATAGCTTGTCTCCCCCTGCAGAGACTCTGGGGGCTTTGGCCTCTGTGGTCTCCCTCTGGATGGTCACTGGCATCCTCCTGTACCTGGCCTTCATCCGCCTGCTGCACAGCGACTACCACATCGAGGGGGGTGCCATGCTGCTGACCGCCAGCATCGCAGTCTGTGCCAACCTGCTGTACGTTCCAGTATGGAGCAGGCGCCATGGGGGACGCAGGGCGAGGGGCTCTCCTCCAGGGTGGGAGAGCTGGCTCTCTCCCTGCCCCGACAGGCGTGCAACAGGCACACACAGTTCTCACCTGTCACCTGCCCTAGGGCTGCCTGAGGACAGACGGGAGGGAGACCTGGAATCCAGAGTCAGCAGACATTTACTGAGGGCCTACTGTGTACCAGCCACTCTGCTGGGGGCTTTCATCAGCACTGTCTCATTTGAGGCCCACAACCCCCCCCTTGAGGTAGACAGTAGCCACCCTAGTGTACAGGTAATGACACAGAACCCGAGACAGGCCAGGTGACTTGCTCAGGTGTAAGTAGCAGGGTCAGGATCTGAATCCATGTCTCCAGCACCAAGTACGGTACTTTTTCCCCCAGGCTGCGCGATTTGTGTCCCTTGGCCAATGTTTTCTTCCTCCTGGGGCTGGGAAAAGGGAGGACATAGGTGGAGAAAGTGCTCCCGGGGAGGTGAGGTGGAGAGACGTAGAAAGAGGGCAGAGGGGGCTGGAAACAGGCTGCCTGGGCTGAGCTGCTCTGCTTCCCCCTCAGAATGGCCTTTGTGCTGCACCAGGCCGGGCCCCCCCACAGCCACGGGTCTAGGGGGGCGGAGTATGCACCGCTGGAGGAGGGGCCGGGGGAGCCCCTGCCCCTGGGGAACACCAGCGTCCGGGCAGCCTTTGTGCATGTGCTGGGGGACCTCCTGCAGAGCCTTGGGGTACTGGCCGCCTCTGTCCTCATCTACTTCAAGGTACTGTGCACGCAGGCCTACCCCAGCCTTCCTCCCCCAGCTCCACACCCCGGCCCCCTCCTTGCACCCTTGGCCTCTCTCACCCCCCTCCAGCTCCCAGCTCCCCAGAACTCCCGGCTCAGGGCATGGTCCTTTCCCCTCAGCAGAGCTCTCAGGGGCCTCTCAGGTCCTGTTTGCCCAAGATACCCCTAGGTCTTCCTCTGGAGGCTTCCTGTTTCCTGGGCTTAGAGGTCTCTTTCTCTACAGCCTCAGTACAAGGCAGCTGACCCCATCAGCACCTTCCTCTTCTCTATCTGTGCCCTTGGATCCACGGCTCCCACCCTCCGAGATGTTCTTCGTGTCCTCATGGAAGGTAAATCCGATGCCACTGCTCCCCACCTAGGGCCCTCTCTGACCTCACTCCAGCTCCGACCCACCTCTCTTCTCTCAAGAGAGTGTCAGGAGAAGGCCTGGGTCCTGGGGTCTATTGCTAGAAGGAGGATTCAGGCACAGGGTGAATTGGGAGGGAGCAGTTAATGGTGAGTGGATACAGGATGGGGGAGGTAGAGTCTGGTGAGGGGCCGCCCTTGGGCAGGAGTGGCCTTGGCAGTAAGGCATGGCTGGTGCTGCTTGCAGGTTCCCCCCGAAGTGTGGGGTTTGAGCCCGTGCGGGACACACTTTTGTCAGTGCCAGGAGTCCGGGCAACTCATGAGCTGCACCTGTGGTCCCTTACGCTTACTTACCATGTTGCCTCTGCACACCTGGCCATTGGTGAGTCCACACTGGCCCTAGCCAGTTACCTCCTAGAAATATTTCTCCCCCACCCAGCCCCCACCACCGCCCTGGCCCCGTTCCCCTTCCACACCTGGAAAGATGGTCTGAGTTCCATCTCCCTTTCTTGATCTCTCTCTGACACATGTGCGTGTTGGAGACAAGGCACCCTGGACAGGGTGTTCAGGGGGGTGGGGGGTTCGCCTTCTCTGAAGTAGTGTAGAGAACCAGCAACCCTTTAAAAGATCACTAGTACCAAGAGGTTTGGCAACGGGCACAGTTAGGTAAGTGGTGACCGTGGGGTATCACTATTCAAACCGATGATGATGAACACTGTGTGGCAACTAGGAGACATGTTTATGGTATGATGGTAAGAGAAAAAAGCTGAATGTAAAATTATATCTACATTATGATTCAACTATTAAAAATATATATGGTGACTCACAAGCTGACAAAGGATTTTTGAGTTTCTTCCAGATGCAAGAAGCAATCAGAGACATGCAATTTGGATGCCAAAAATATTATACTTTGTGGGATAGTTGATGGTAACTCTAGAGGGACAATGGGAGAAAATATTTAACATCTGGATTGTCTTGGAGAGTTGGGCGCTGTGGCTGCTGAAACGTACAGCTGTAAATGGGTAGTCAAAGAGCAGAAGAGAATAGAAAAATAAGAACAGTGTGGCGTGTTAGCATGGTGGCGTGGTTGATCAGGGGGTGAGTCTCTCCAACCTCCTCTTGGGCATTTTTACGCTGTTCATACAATACAGACAGAAAATAAAGCCCCTCACTCAAGCCGGGCTTTAATGCTGTGCAAGCCATGGGGTCCCCCTGCACCCGTCCTTATCTTGGCCCCTGCCTGGTTCCCGACTCCCCTGGGAACCTGCTGCCTCTTATCATTCTCCCACAGACTCCACGGCGGACCCTGAAGCTGTCCTGGCTGAAGCCACATCCCAGCTCCACTCCCGGTTCGGATTCTCCAGCTGTACCCTGCAGGTTGAGCAGTACCAGCCTGAGATGGCCCAGTGCCTGCGCTGCCGGGAGCCCCCCCAAGCCTGAGCCAAGGCCCCGCCCTCACCCCACTGCCAGGCCCTGGCTCAGACCCGGACTCTCAGTACCTGCCTCCCTGCTCTCGCAGAAGGGACAGAGCTGGGCCCGTACCCCTTCCTCTCTCCCTCCTTCCACCGGCCCACTCCCTAGCCCCCAGCCCCAGTGGGCAAGACCAAAGTGTGTGGGGGGGTGGGGTGGGGCAGGGGTCAGGCTGAGCGGGAATCAATTGGTGGGGGTGTGTAGAAGTCCCTTGGTCCCCCCTCCCTGAGGTTTGGGGAGCACAAGCGTCCTTTCCATGCAGTTCATTTGTCTGTGTGGCAGGCTGGCTGTCTGGCTGGGGGCATCTGCCTGTCTGTGTGCTGTTGGTGTGCCTATGCCTGGGGGAGGTCAGCAGGGGCCCCCTCCCCATGTGGTCCTCGCTCTGTCTATGCAGGAGCCCCAAAGCCCGCACTTTGTCTGTGTGTTCTAGCCCTGTGGTTTTGTCTCAGTGTGTGTGTGTGTGTGTGTGTGTGTGTGTGTGTGTGTGTGTTTCTTGGTGCTGTGGCCTGTGTGTCTCTGTGCCTATGTGGCTGTGCTATGGTCTCTCTGAGTCTGCACCATCCATGTGTCCTTTTGGGGGTCTGTCTGTCCATCCCTCTGTTGGTGCTGTGCCCTCGGCTGTCCCAGAGAGAGGGAGGACTCCGCCGCAGCTCCACCAATAAACTTGTGTCTAAGTGCAGTTTCGGTCCCTGTACTGACTCATCAGGAGAGGCACAGAGAGTCCCGCAGCCAGAGTGACCTTCCACAGCCCTCCTACCTCCTACCCAGCCCCTCCACCCTCTCTACCCTCAAATATCCATTCCCATGTGGGCCCAAACTCACCAGTCCCTTTATTACCCTCCCCTACTCCACAGCCTGGGTCTCCGGCTCAGGGAGAGCCCGCACATGCCCTGGGCTTGGTTGCAGGAGAAAGCTGGAAGGCAAGGAGCCAAGGGATCCTGGAGAGTCAGTCCTAAAGTCTCCCGCAGGCCATCGTGGCCTCAGGCTGGTCAGAGGGAAGCTTAGTCCCGTTGGGGGCGAGTGGTTGCACCACATGCTGATGTGGGCCCGGTTCCCAAGCTGTGTAAGGCGTCAGGGGAGGGCCCCAATCCTGGCTGACAGCAGCCAACCCCAGGCCAGTTTTGGGCTGCGGACATCAAGGACCTCTTTTACCATTATTCCAAACGCTTTGCCTTAAAGAATCTCATGTTTTGACAGATTTAGTCTTTATAAGCCAAATTTAAGGGACTACTGTTACTCTTCAGGGATCCCTTAAATTTAAGGGATTGTGGATTTTCTCTTTCAAGAAATCACACTCTTTGTGCTTTTAGAGCTGGTGCTTTGGATCAGCAGGAGTTCACGGGCCTTGCCACCCTAGATGGATACACTTCCAGCCTGAAGCAAAGATCCTGAGCATTTTCATTAGCCTGTGCATACTTCTGTAAGGCTTTCCTCAGCATCATGGAAATAGTCTTTTTTTTTTTTTTAAAGATTTTATTTATTTATTCGACAGAGATAGAGACAGCCAGCGAGAGGGGGAACACAAGCAGGGGGAGTGGGAGAGGAAGAAGCAGGCTCCTAGCGGAGGAGCCTGATGTGGGGCTCGATCCCATAACGCCGGGATCACGCCCTGAGCCGAAGGCAGACACTTAACCGCTGTGCCACCCAGGCGCCCCTGGAAATAGTCTTTAACATAAGATGATCTTTTAAAAATTATTATAAAAGCAATATATGCTTGAAGAGTCCAACAAAGGAAAGGTGTATAAAGTGGAAAGTGAGTGTTTCCCCTATTCCACGATTCCCAGAGGTAACTGCTATTCACCATTTGGAGTCTCTCTGCCCGTATTTTTATGTTCGTACAAACAGTTCTTCATAACAACATAGACGGGATCACTTTATAGGTGAGCTCATGTAACCTGCTTTTATGATTCAACCACACGTCCTGGCTGCACCTTTCCATGTCAATACACATAGATCTCATTGCTCTGTGTAAGGTGAGGCTTTTGGAGTCACTGAAAATAGGCCTCCCTACTCTGGTCTCCAGCTGCAGCCCCCTCCCCCCAAGGCTGGGTGAGTCTCGGCTGGCTGGCTGGCTGGCCTGAGTCAGGCGTGGGAGGCTGGGCTGAGGTGAAGGGCTGGCAGTCCATCACACTCCGTGCCGCTGAGGCTGCCCCAGCTGCTCTCCATGCTTTGCTCGTTCCTGATACTTTCTCATTTTACGACTCATTGATTAGCGGCCCCAAGCGACAGGATGGGGGTTGCGAAGAGGGAGGAAATGGAGGGTGGGGAAAATGAGGATGAGATTTTTCACCCTAAGACCAGCCTGAAGCTGCAGCCCCACTCTTTATCACAATGCTGGGTCCCTTTGCTGGGGAGGGGACACAGTGTTCAGGGCGGAATGGGACCTCACAAAGGATGCAGTCCATCTCTGCCCCACACTCTGGCAAGATGAGGAAGCAGAAGCTAAGGCTCAGAGGAGGAAAAGGACTTCCCCAAGGTCACCCAGCAAGTGACTGGGGCAGGAGCAGAGCCAGGGTTCTCACTCCCACTCAGGCCTCTAGGAAGCTCCTACCCAGTTGAATTTCTCAGTCAACCTTTGCTCAGCTTTTTCAGCAACCTGCTGCCACTGGCACGGCAGGTTCTGGGGCTCTGGACTCGGGCTTCTTGCTTCTGCCGTGGCCTTCTATTAATACACTGGTCACTTTAACCTCTCTGCCTTCCTGTTTTCCTAATTATAAAAAGAAGGATTACATAGCACTGTGGGCGTGAATGTGCCCAGTATATAGAGGGCATGTGGGAATAGGTTCTCTTGGGTGGAATCCAGGATGCAGGGGAGAGCTTTCAGAGGAACAGGGTGACCCCGCACCCTCACAGCAGGGACAGGAGCCCACATTTACTGAGCTTCCACCGGTGCAAGGCACCCTAGACGGTTTTACCTGCACTTTACAGATGGAGGAACTGAGGCATACCTGCTCAAGGTCATGCAGATAATGACTCAGTTCTGGCTTCTCTAAATCCCCAGCCCTTTTACACACCGCCCTCCCTTTCCACCCATCTCCCGGTTTCAGGCTTTGCTCAGTCAGGGACGAGGAAGGACAGAAGGATCAGGAGCATTTTCCCTCATTCATACAGTGCTCCCCCCACCCCCTGGGGAGTTCAGGAAATCCTTATCTGCAGGAGCTGCCCGCATCCCCCCATTATCTCCCCAACCCACCTCCACTTGCTTATCCAGAAGGTCCTTTCCTCTTGGTGCCCTTTCCTGATGATAAAATATGTGGTGGAGGGTGAGCTGAGGAGCAAGGGCTGGCGGGGAGGGGACGGAAGGGAAGGCCAGAGCAAGAGCAAAGCCGGGGAAGGGCCCATCCATCAGCCCAGCCCTGGCAGCTCTTTACACAGGGGGTTAACCAGGGGAGGGGACGGGAGAGGGCCGCCTGTGAGGCAGACAGGGACCCGACAAAGATGGGGTGGAGGGGGGTGCGGTGGGAGGGGCGGGCCTGTCACGCTGAGAGTGCAGTTGTCGGCAGTTGTCGGAGTGTTCGAGAGAGAGACGTGAGACCGAGGAGCAGACAGAAAAGCCAGAAGCGGGCTGTGTGGCTACGGGGAGGGGGCGTGGGAACATCCGGGCCGAAGGGCAGGCCCCGCCCCCTCGCGGTGGGGCTCACCTGGGGCCCGCTGGCCGGGGCGGGGCTGCACCCCCGGGTCCGAGAGAGACCTGAACATCCAGCGCACCAGGGGAACGGCGTGTCTGGGGCCAGGTGGAAGCACTGGGTGATAAATTGGTCTCCCTGTGGGGACCCTGCTGCCTTTTCTGGAACTTCAGTGAGCTGGGAGCCGGTCCCGGCCGCCTTTAGCCAGACCATCCGAGGGGGAGCAGCGCCCCCCTGAGGCCCACGCCATGATAGCAGCGGAGGCGGCCAGAGGCCGTGGAGGATATAACTCAGGACGGAGGCTGGGTGCGAAGAGCCCTGGCCCTGTTCCTGGCAGATTCCCCCTCCCCTGTGGAGAACTGCATTTAGGGAGTTCCCTTTGTACTCGAAGGACTCTTTGTCCCCAACTCTGGGCGTTCCCAGGGCCTCCCCGTCCCTGGTTTAAGCCCAAGGGCCATCCCGTCACCACCTGACCGACACCTTCCAAGGGGTGCTGGACAGTGGGGCAGAGTCTGAGGCGATCACAAATGGTCCTATAAAGTGGGCCCTGTTGCTAGAACCAGCCAGAGAAAGTGGGCGGCGAGATCGCGCAGCAAGGAGGGGTTCAGGGTGGCCAGAGCCTGTGTCTCTCTCCTTCAGCCCCCTACTCCCTGCCCCTCTCTCTGCCCCAGCCCTGCTCACTGCTCTCTGGCTACCACATCCTGAAGCCCCAGGAAGTAGCCCCCATTGGGCCTGGAGAAGCTCACTTAGAGAACAGGTCTTGTCCCTGTCAGGGTGACCCTCTGCACTAGGCACCAGTGTGAGGCCACTGTGGCCACCCCAGGAAGGACACCTCTCCTGGCCACTCATGGGCCATTCCCCTCCTCGACTCCTGCACCAGAACTCCCACTCCCTGCGGGAGACTTTCTGGTCAATTGCCAAGTGGATGCCTCAGGATGGAAGAGAAAGAAAGTGCAGCCATCAACACCCTCTTCCACCCTAGCTTAGTACTATGCTCCTAGGGGGAGGCTGTAGGTTCCTTGTACGAGACGGTTTCCATTCTTAAAGGGAAACAAAAGCTTCCCAGAATAGAGCAGTGTAGGGGGCCTCCACGTGCACCCCTTTGGAGTTTTTCTCTCCAGTTTGGTGCTGTGCCCATGACACCTGGTCCCGGGGATTACTGCCTGATTTCTCTCTGACCCGAACAGTCTGAACATTCAATCCCACTCTCTTGTTCTCTTTGGCTCAACCAAGACAGACTATAAATTTTAAAAGGACTGGAGCCAAAAACCTAAGGAGAAACAAAATGGAACCAAACCCAGGAACTAAAAGACAGTTAAAGCTCACCAAAATAAGCAGGTTTCAGGCCCTGCACTATCAAACTTGCTTTTCCTTGGCCCAGAGATTGCCTCCCTCTTCCCTTCCGTCCAGCCCACCTGCTGCACTAGGGCAGGGTTCGGGTCAGGACTCGGTCACACAGGACTTCTGGGAAGCATGGGGACGGGGTGAGATTGCTCTGCAAACCGCACAGGGCCGGACGGAAGAAGGCACTGCTTTCCCATGTTTGCCTGGCACTTAGTAGACACTTGGTAATGACTGTCAGGAATGAAGGGATGAGAAGATGGTAAATGAATGGGTGTGGGGTCATACAAAATCTATTAAGTGCCATTTTTTTTTTAAGATTTTATTTTTAAGTAATCACTACACTCAACGTGGGACTCAAACTTACAACCCTGAGATCAAGAGTCACATGCTCTACTGACTGAGCCAGCCAGGTGCCCTTATAAAGGGCCATCTTAGTCCCCAGGCTCCCACCCATAGGCCAAGGGGCCAGTGCCTTGCAAGCTGACTCTCCAGCGCAAATCTGCAGCAGCACTTGGTGGTAACTAACCAGGTGCCCCTCTAGGAGGAAGTCATTGATACTGCCAGAGTCCCGCACGGTGGGTGACACGCCTATCCCCTGGTCCTGCCGTGGACATTGCTTCCCCACCCCTACCACAAGCTCACGATGTCTGTCTTCCTGTTGAGCCCCACTCCGTGACCCTTTTATTACTCTCCTGAGGATTCATCACAGCTTTCCCAGCCTTTTCAGGACTGTCTCTGGTCCTAATGCCACACCCATTTTTTCCCTTGCCTCTTGGCAATGACCTCAGCTTCTAGACTAGCTCCTCACGAAGCCCATGAAATATGGTGTCCACCTTACAGCCACAAAACATCAGAGTAACTACCATGACCAAGTCCATGCCTCAGACTTCATTCTCTTTGACCTACTGCGGGATCTGGCTGTTGACACCTTGCCCCAGACCTCACACACCAACTCTGGGACTCCTTGAGGGCTTTCTTCTGCGTTCTCCTCCCCTCCTTTCTGAGATTCTGCTCATTTCTCC
This sequence comes from Ursus maritimus, assembly GCF_017311325.1. Lineage (NCBI taxonomy): Eukaryota > Metazoa > Chordata > Mammalia > Carnivora > Ursidae > Ursus > Ursus maritimus. The sequence continues at coordinate 20,998,137 of NW_024426774.1, read as the reverse complement.
TTGCTGTTATTCTCTTGGTGAACTAATACAGAGGTACATATTTAAAGAGCTTCGATTACCTTTATTTATTCAATTTGTTTATTATTTTCGAGAGAGGGAGAGCAAAAGCGCATGAGCGGGGGGGGGGGGGGGGGGGGGGGGGGGGGGGGGGGGAAGGGCAGAGGGAGAGGGAGCAGCAGACCTCCGCTGAGCAGAGAGCCTGACGTGGGGGCTCAATCCCTGGATCCTGGGATCATGACCTGAGCTGAAGGCAGACACTTAACTGACTAAGCCACCCAGGCGCCCCCTTTGATTACCTTTATGTTAATGATTCAGTCGACAAATGTTTACTGAGCCCCTGCTATGGGCTCAATACTTTTCTTGGTGCTTGGGATGTATTAGTGAGTAACATCCCTTATGCAATCACGCATTTATCTGTGTCGCATGTTGCCTAACTCCCTAGCTTCATTATCTACACGACATCTCCATCTATGTCCCACAGCAGCTGAAAAGTATCATGCCCAAACAGAATTCGTCCTTCCCCATCCCAAACTGGCTCTCTGATCTGCGTTAGCCCTTATTCTCCCAATCTCAACGTCCCATGCCATGGAGTCATTTTTTTGTCTTTCCTATCCTTAGCATTTTCACATTTCATAACACCCATCCCTGCCTCTTCGTCCAGACCCTTTTCATCCATCATCTGCATTTAGTGCAGCGGGGTCCTAATTGGCTTCCCTGACGGTGGAATGTCTCCCATCCCCCATCCCTTCCAGATGCTGCCTCCAGGTTAGTCTTCCCCTTCCCCGTGCACTCACTTCTCCTAGCACTCACTGTCAGCTCCACACCTCCACCAGCTCACATTCCCCTCCCAGCCCCCACCGTCTGTGGGTCTGTGGGATATCGTTACAGAATTACAGACACCTACCAGTGTTACCCTGGAACTCCCAGCTCCACCCTCTCAGCTAAAGCCGGAAGCTGCCCCAACTTGCCATGGTGGCAGCTCATTAATGGTAACAGGTGGCCAAGCTCCAAGGGGAATGCCTATTTCGAGATTTTCTTCTTCACAAGCGTAGACAGTGAAGAGTTGGGGAAAATGACTTTGCAATGATAATAAAGGAACACATTAGGTCAGACCTTTTTTCATGGAGGGGTATTATCTAAAGGGTTCATCCAAAAGTAAAAGTAAAAAAGAATGTTAATATTTGTAAAGTGCTGGAACAGTGCTTGGCACATACTTAGAGCCATGTTAACTTAAAAAAAATAAATCAAATTGCTTAAGTAACTCAGGAGGAAATGAGACCAGAAAAAAAATTTTTAAAACTTTTTATAGTTAATGACAACCACATGGAGCATATGAAGTTGTTTCTCAATGGATGTGGAACGACCTTAGATACGGACATTCTGTTTAAAGAGCTGTTTTTATTTCTTGCTGATAGCTTCATTTATTTCCCCAGGTACTAAGATCTCATTTCTGGTTGTAGGGGAAAGAAGTTTATTCAACTTAGAGCTGTGTTATGATTAGAAGAGCCAAAGAAAGGAACAGAGCAGGAACACCTCCCACCACCTAGCAACTGAGTCTAGAGTGTGCTGCTTGGCAGCAAACGCTGCTTCTACTTGAGGACGAGGCTCTCCGAGTTCTGTGGGAATCTGTGTGTGACAGATTCCCAGGTACTTGGGAAAATAATCCCTTGTTTGAATAACCTCAGAAGCGTAACTGAAGCTCTAGAAAGGAGAAGCATTCTATGAATGATCCTTTTCCAACCAATGAAGTTCTCTGGGCCCACGAGGGAGAACTTGTCAGGGGTTGGGGTCCAGGAAGCCCGGAAGGGTTAACATTAGCAGGGCAGGAGAGGTCTCAGCTCGCCAGGAGCAGGTGGAGTGCCACCTAGCCGCACCCTCCTTCCAGCGGTGCCTGTGGGCTGTGAACTCCTGTTTCTGTTGAATGCACACCCACACCTCTTGCTCCGGTCTGTCCCTCTCCACCCCAACAGTACAAAGCAGGAGCGGCTCTGCTGGGTCTGGGTGTGGAGCCCCTCAGTGCTGCAGACACAGGATTCCCACGCCTGTGTTCAAGCTGTGCTGGCCATAAGATTCTCTTCCCATCCAACCTGCCCGAGCCTGCCCTTTCCTCAGGCAACAGCCCAAACCCCATTCCATGGACAGGAGTCCAGGTTCGTGCTGATCTCTCTTCTGAAACCTGGCTCCCCAGGCACCTTAGACTGGTTCTCTGCTGGCTCACGTTTGTGTGGCTTTTCTCTTACCCTGGTTTTGGATGCCCCTTAAAGCCTGAAATGACGTTTTCCTTTTTGTTTTACCGGAAAGATGGATTTGCTGTCAAGCGGTCCTATACAGGAATCTTAGCTACGTGACCTTGGGTAAGCCACCCAGTAACTTTTCTCAGTTTCTGAGCCCGTTTCTGCATCTGCAAAATGGTTAGAAAGCTGATATAAGATTACATTAGAATATGTGAAAGTTTGTGCTCACATCGTTTTCAGAAAAAGAGTTCCTTCTTTCCCATCTCTGTAACACGCTAATAGCTCTGGACACGAAGTGGCTTCTTCCTGAATGACGCTGGCGCAGTCTGGACCATCATGTGCCGGCATGTGGCAGTCCCATCTGTAGAAGTCATCGGATGCCTTACCAGCTGAGGTCTCAAATGTTCTTGTTCATTCTTGCACTCCCATTACACATGGTGCTTTGTACTCAGGGGGTGGTAAGTAAAGTCTGCTGGATCAAGAAATTTCTTTAAGGCTACTAAAGTTCATGGAATGGAATGGAATAGCTCACGTACTCTGTATGATCCACGGAAGCCCTGACCTGCAAAGACACATGAGCTACTCCACCCCAGTCTCCAATCCCAGGGTTTCCAAGCCAAGCGCTCTTCAGCCCTCCACGGTATCTGAAAGTCCAGTGTCAGCCACAGGCTCCCAGGGAGAGTAGGTGGGAGGAGCTCCTAACAGTGACGGCAGCTGAAATCCAAGCCAGGTTTTGAGGACACAATGGCTACCTCAGCCACTGAAGGAGAGGACTAAACACACAGAGGGGAGAAGAGTAAAGGCCTCACCAGGCAGGACCCTGTAACTCATATCAGAATTTTGAGTGCGAACTGAGGAAAGACAGCTGGACAGGGATCGGGACAGTGCAGGACCCAGAGAGCACCACGTAACAGCACATTCCCGCCCAGACCCCAAAGAGCCATGGCTCTGAAAATGCAGCCAGAGCGAGAGCCTGCCCAGCAAGGCTGCTCTTGGATTTGGGCAACTGTTCTCAAGTTCCAGAAGAAAGCCCTGCCCATGACACTTAGCATCCTATGCTGAAGCCAGGATACATGCGAGGAAGCAGGCACTTACAAGCAGCTTAGCTGTTTATTTAGTCAGTAGAAAAATGACTTTACAGGTTTGCGGTGCAGGGTTAAGGGAGACGGGGCCCCACCCCCATGCTAGAGCACTCCAGTCCAGTCCAGTGCCTGGCGCGTGGTCTGCAGGTGTGCCTAAGAGCACGTGAGCTATCTGGACGCCCCAGAGCATCTCCGAAGTGTGCTGCCCCCGTGGGGGGCACCGATTTCGTGCCCAGCAGCTGGGCCTGACAAGAAGAGTCTGAGGAGCCAAGCCCTAGAAGCGGCCCAGCACGGTGGCTAAGAGAGCCATGCGTATGTACATGCCGTTCTCAGCCTGGCGGAAGTAGGCCGCTCGGGGGTCCGAGTCCACCTCCACGCTGCAAGAGAAGGAAAACGGTTGGCACACAGCCCACGATGGCCTATCGGGGACTAGGTGCCCTCCCGCAGCCAGCCCCCGGCCTAGCCTCGTTTTGAAGCCGTGCCACCTTATCTCATTGACTCGAGGCATTGGGTGCATCACCACCATCTTCTTCTTGGCCCGCGTCATGATGTGGGGAGTGAGGATGAACTGGCCAAAGCACTGTGAGGCAGACAGGGACCCCGTCAGCACCTCAGGGCTGGGGTGGCCGTGCGGCCACAAGCCTGGGATCCTCCAGGGTTCCCTCCACACCCACACTCAGTTATCACGACCCAGAGGCCCAGTCCAGCTCCTGGGGCCCCACTTCCCGGCCACTAGTCTAGATGCCCCGCAGCTCCAGCCCTGGCCTCCCCTCAGCCGGGGCACTCACAGCTTCATACTCCTGGGTAGAGTCGAAGCGCTCTTTCTGGATTCGGGTCATGTAGAGCACGTCAGTGTCGGGCAGTGCTTCCTCAATGCTCTCAAATTCCTCCTGGAGGGCGAGGCAGAGCCGGAATGAATGGAGTGCCAGGCTCTCACTGCTCAGCCCACGTGCCCCATGGCCTCCGAGGGTCTCACCTGCTTGGTGCCACGGGCCGCCACAAAGGCCCGCACGTTGGGTGGCATGCGCAGGCTGGGAGGGGCCACATAGCGCAGGCTGACACGGTACTGGGTGAGCAGGCAGGCCAGAGAATGCACGGTGCGCCCATGCTTCAGATCCCCCACCATGGTGATCTAGGGGAGGAACCCAATCACCAAGAGGGCCCCCAGATTGAGCACCTGCACCCACATTTCACAGCTGTCTCAGGACCGGGATGCAGGCCTCCTGCTGCGGCAGGCCTTGGAGCAGAGAAGGCACCTCCCAACGGCCTTCCTCTCCAGACCTCCCCCATGCAGGCCTGGTCCAGCTGTTGCCACGACCCTCACCGTCATGCCATTGACAGTCCCAAGCTCCTCCCGGATGGTGAAGATGTCCAGCAGGGCCTGGGTGGGATGCTCTCCGACCCCATCCCCAGCGTTAATCACTGGCCTTCGGCAGTGCTTGGCTGCCAGCTGGGAAAACGGGAACAAGAAAGGAGAGCCCTGCCTTCTGCATCTCAGTGGCCCCCATTCCCGGCCTGGGTCCCCCTCTTCCTGGGTCCCCTTCCCCGTCTGGTCCAACCAGAGACTTGCACTCATGTCCCGGGACCCATCCTATGCGACCCTGTCCCAGTGAGCAGCTGGCCTCACCTCCACCGCTCCAGGCTGCGGGTGCCGGAGCACGACGACGTCGGCGTAACAGCTCATGGTCTGCACGGAGTCAGCCAGGGATTCGCCCTTCTGGACCGAAGACGTGGCTTCCGAGAAGCTGAGCACAGCACCCCCGAGCCGGGCCATGGCTGCGGCAAAGGAGCTGCTGGTCCGCGTGCTCACCTCGTAGAACATGGAGGCCATCACCTTCCCCTGGCGGGAGGGCAAGATTCGATGTAAACGTGCGTGCTCATCTTGGGGAAAGCATGGGCTGTGGCTTGCTTCCCCCACTCCCACAGGAGGGGTACTGAGAGAACCCCTCCCCGCAAACCGCCTCGTGACCTGTCCTGACCTTGACATTTCCATTAGTGTCACAGTAAGCTAAAGGCTCCGCCTCCGAAAAAACCACTGGTAAGTATCTGAATCAGATACTTGTTCTCTGGGGGAGAAGGAAATACCCCAGTTCTACCCCATGAATCCATCTGCATAGACCAAGTGACCAGATTAACAGGCTGATACACTGGTGCTCAGGGCCTTGTAAGTCAGCTAACTACCGGTCTGAGGAGGGCAAACGTGGGGGTCGGGGGCCCAGGGCAGCGGGATCTCCCAGAGTAGAGAAGGCCGAATAACTTATAGAGGAGGGTTTAGACTCACAGGAAGGGACCTATGGCAGGAGAGGGAGATCCCTCTGATCACTGCATAGCCCTGCTGACAGGGTCCTGGACCCGTAGCCCACAGCCCTGACCCTGACCTTGAGTATGTCGAGGCTCCGCTCCTTCTGTACCATCATACGCAGCGTGTGTGCCACATTGAACAGGTGAGACATCTAAGAAAGACCCCCAAGTCAGCTGGAAAGGCAGTGGTCCCCAGAGGTCCTAGCCCCAACTTTCCAGATTCTCAAAGCTCTGGGTGTCCCCATCCTCCCTCCCCCAGGCACCTGATCCTTGGTGAACTGCTGGACAGACAGGATATGTTGACCCACTAATGAGTGCAGCAGGGGTGAGGTCTGGGGGTGCAGCAGGCCAGGGGTCCCCAGGTTCTGGGGTGACGCCTGTCTAGGTACTGGTAGTGGAGGGTAGCAGGTGCCATCGAGAGTTCCCATCAGCTCTGCAGTGAGGGACGGGGCAGAAGAGGGGGATCAGAGGGTTCCTCCTACGCAGGCCAGATGAGACAGGTCCCCGAGGTGAGTGTGTGTTCCAGGGGAGTCTCACCTGGCTCCGCTGCCTTCCGAGAGGACTTTTCCTTTGGCTCCTCAGCTACAACAGGGCAACAGGATAGATGTGAGACTGCAACTCAGGTTTGTGAAGAGCCCCCGTTTCCCCACACTCTGGATCACAGTGTCTGTGTTAAACCAACTCACACAACAGTAGCTGTAGCAGGTTAGGGGAACACAAGAAAGACCAGCAGCCCGGGGGACACAAGTGACTTCCCACGGGGCTGCTGTGTGTGAGCAGTGGTGCCCTCCCAGGGCCCCCCCAGGAAGCAAAGGGATCCTAGGCAAGGGGAACGGCCAGGCTCACACCAACCAACAACCTGGATTTACCCCACGTTCTGCTGCCCCGCGGGATCCCAGCTCCCGGGCGGAGGAACATAGCTGCCCACAACAAGAAAGGGCCGTGAGAAGCTGTGGGGGTGCCTACCTCACACTGGGCAGACTGATTTAGGCAAAGGAGGGTACAGCGGATCAGACTAGGGTGAGGGGATGGCAGGAAGGACAAGGTAAGGGGACCAAAGTGATCCCCGTCCATCAGGGACACTGTGGGCGAAGAGGAGCCTGTCCCTACGCATCTCTAAGTCCAGGCAGCCCCATCCTCCACATCACAGGACCTCCCTCTTACCTGGCAGACCTGGATCGGAAGCTCGGTGGATTCGGGGTGGCAGGTGGAAGCGGCCATCGGGAAGCCCTGGGACGACCCGGCGGGGCCTTTCCGGCGTCTGGAGAGACACGGGCCTAGCGTTTTGAGAAGTACTGACCCAACGCTTCCTCAAGTTCAATTCCTCAAGAAAAGCCAAACTGCTCACTGTCCACAGTGAGAATGGAATGGATCCCATTCTCCGTCACCTCCCCTCAGGTCCATCCTTCTGCTATGCTGTCCTTGACAGAGAGAGACAAACTAGCCTTTTAGAGGCATGTGTGAGCCCCATATGACAGGGCCCCAGATAAATCTCTGGTTGGGTTAATAAGGGACTTGTGTTTCCCCTAAGTAGGTAAGCTCCCAAATTCAGAGTTGATTCTATGTTTGGCAGTAGACAAAGAAGTAGGTGGTGGAAGTTTTAAGTGTCGAGTGCAGAGCCTTCCACCCCCTAAACCACCAATGAAAACATCTGCGCTGTTAGCCCTGTCCCTGGCTGCACCCCCGACACAGCCCAGCCCCCTGGTTCCGAAGCACTGTGGATACCGTGGTTATCTCACTGGTGGCAGGGGCTGGGGGCGCGAGCTGGGGAACAGCCCCCTGAGGCCACTTGCGTACGTCCTGTCCGTAGCCCGGGGGCACCAGGACCTGCAGACAGAAGGCAGGAGCAGGCGAGTGAGCAGGGGGCAAAAGCCGGACTGAGATCCTAAAGGAGTGGAAGCCGGCAAAGAGAAAGACCGCCTCAGGGCGCCTGTGCCCACCCCTGTCCAGGGCAGCTGGGGGAGGTCGTGGCACCAGAGACAGGCTGGGGCGGGAGGACAATGGGACAGAAGAAGTCACTACCGGGATGGGGCTCGGCCACACACATACCTGCCCGTCGATATAGGCCACCTCCCCTCGTAGGACCACACGGCGGATGGTGCCCTTCACCTTCTGCCCTTCAAAGGGCGTCCAGTGGGCCTTGGAGAAGGGCATATGGCTGGGGATGGTCCACTCGTGCTCCAGATCCACCTGCCAGAGTCTCGGGTTATGCGCGGGCAGGGCCGCACACGGAACAGAGCCACCGGCTGCAGAGCCCCCCGCCCCCCACCGGGCCCACACCACGGAGGGGTCCTCACCTCCACGTAGGTGTCCTCCTGGGGGGGCAGGTGGAAGATCCGGCGCGGGTTGTGGTGCAGCCGCTGCAGCAGGTCATCCAGACTGAGCCGGCCCTCGCTGACTGCTGTCAGCAGCAGTGGCAGCATGGTCTCCAGCCCCGGGAAGCCGGGGGGAGGCCTGGGCCCACTCTTCTCCTCCAAGGTGTGGGGGGCTGGGGGGAAAGAGAGCAGCACCGTCAGGCCGATCAGCTCCACGTCTGGGAAGTCACACGGGCCACTGGGACTGCACTGCCTCACCAGCCCCGATGCTCATCTCTTCCGGTTATGCGGAAAACGGGTAAACCGGGGCGGCTGCCATCTTTTGGGGACCACAGCTTATACCCACCTTCTCTTATTTATAACTTTACTCATTTGCCCATCAGCTCCTTCAGGGAGTATTTATCGAGCACCCGACACAGCCCCGGTGCCGTGCTACACAGATCAAGTCTCAGCCCTTGCGGAGGCCGGAGGCCCTGAGCTGGGGCGCGAGCCCTGCTGGGCAGAGAGGTACATTGTGGGGCCTCTCACCGTGGTCTGAGGCGAAGCAGTCGATGACAGCCATGTTCTCCCACAGGGCCTCCATGTCCTGGCGGGAGCCAAGCTCAGGCCGGACCTCCCCCTTCCCCGGCCCCAGGCGCTCCAGGTCATCGCGGCTCAGAAACAGATGGTGGGGTGCCACTTCACAGGTTACGGGCAGCCCCCGTGCCTTGGCGGCTTTAATCAGCAGGATCTGGGCAGGGGGAGAGCGGGGAGATCTAGAGGAGGCCTCCCTCAGGCCCTGCCCCATGAAGCCACCGTATCCAACGTCCCCTCTAGGAAAGTTACAGGGCAGACAGGCCGAGCATGGTGGCTCCACGCTCCCCACCCCCTCCTTCCCCCAGCAGGAAGGGCACCGGGACCTCTGGTGTACTCTCACCTCCTCCTTCCGGGCCACGTGACATATGTGCACCGAGCGCTGGGTCAGCTGGGCCACCATGAGGACGGCGGCCACGCTCTGCCGCTCTGCGTGGGCCACGATGGGGAGGTGGGAGGGCCATGTCTCAAAGTGCTGGGGACAAAAAGAATTTAGCAGCGAGCGTGCAGAGCCTTCCATTATTTGAGCTCGTCAGAGCCCAGAGCCTTCAGGGAGCTCTTGACACTTCACTGCGGTCAGCCCACTCTACGGGGTCCTCAAGCCAGGAGGCACCGGCTGGCTGCCTCCTCCCACTGGCCCGCTCCCTACCTCCATCCACTGGGCCACATTGTCCAGCCGAAGCTCAGAAAAGGTCTCATTGAGGTAGAGCTTTAGCCCAGCTGCAGACCCAGCGACAGCACCCAGGGTCCCTGCATTTTCCGACGAGGCTCCGAGAAATAAGGCAAAGTCACAGCGGGCACCCGCCTCTGCCAGCTGGAGAGGGTACATGTGAGATAAGGCCTACTGGCATCCATGCCAGCCTGGCACCGGAGGCCTGGGCCCCTAGGCTTCTGGGTGGGGCAGAGGGAGGAGGGATCTGGAAGGCAGGCAGACACCTGGGTCACCATAAAGCAGGAGTGCCAGGGCTCACCTTCTGGGCCAGGGCCAGGGCCGGTGCATCAATGATGGGGGGCCGGGTATTAGGCATGGCGCACACCATGGTGACGCCCCCAGCCAGGGCAGCGGCGGTGCCCGAGGCAAAGTCCTCCTTGTGTGTCCCCCCGGGTTCCCGCAGGTGCACATGGATGTCAATCAATCCTGGGAGAACACGGACGTGGCAAGATTAGAGGACGGTGCAGAGACACAAAGGACATCAAACACGTGAACTGGGGTGGCAGGAAAAGCAGCAGCGACTGATACGAGAGAGAGGTGGCAAGCTTCCTCCATCAGGGGCACAGGGGTCGCAGGAGGAAAGAGCTCAGTGAGAAAGATTCTGACCCCCACGCTCTGTGCCGTCCAGGCGGGGTGTGGGCCCCAAAGCCAGGGCCTGTGCCAGCTGCCACCAGTGTACAGAAGCCAGGTTCTCCCAAAAGATGCACTCACCAGGGAGCCGCACAAGCTTCTGGGAAGTCATACAGTCAACGTGTACCTTCAAAGGGGGGGCTGGCCCAATCTGGCCCAGGGCCTGCAGGTGAAAACCGTAGTCAGCTGTGACTTAAGGGCATCCCAGGAGTTATAAGTAGGAACTGGGTTTTCCCATAAACCAGGCTCTACCCCTCTCTACCCACCTTCTCTCTCTCTGCAGCCACAAAGCCTGGGTATTAGCATAACTACTTCATACCGAGATTTCCCAACCCCATGACCACTCACCTCTCCCTCCTGCCCCATTAACACTGGCTGTTGCCCTCCCAGCACCCGGGCCCCAGTCACCTCCACAAACAGTTTGGTGCACTTGATATCAATGATGAGGGGCACGGAGAAGTCAGCGGCCAGGCGCCGGGTACGGTAGCCCTTGGTGACAAAGGAAGAGAGACGCCGGCCCCCAGCCCCGCGCATTGACAGGTTAATCACTAGCTCAAAGTGATTCTCGGCCAGCTGCTCCAAGATGCTTCGCTGCGGCGGGCACTCACCATCCACTGCCTCCTCAAAGTGCCAGTCCACAGCCGTTACCTGTGGCCCAGAGACAAGGCCGAGGGCTAACCTGAGCCTGGCAGGAATCAGGAAGGACAGCCTAAAGGGAGGGAAGGTGGCCCAGGAACCCATAAGGAGGAGACAGAGGACCCACAGGGTGGGGACCAGGGCTGCTCTATTTGCTACCGGCAAAATGTATTTCTTGACGGGAAAGACATATACTCTATGGTTACCAAGGACTCTGTGCAGTATGAGCCCACACCTGTACATACAGAAATAATATTCTGGAAGAAAATATACCAAAACGTTAACAGTGATAAAGAAACTGTAAGGAACTTTTCCCTTGCTTTTCTGGATATTCTATTTGCCCTACGTGGAATATATAGGACTTGTACAATGATGAGGGAACAGAGGGAATTCTCTGGTACAGCGTGGGGTAGGCTGTGGGAGCCCCTGTACCTTGACGCCGTGCTCAGTGTAGAAGTCGGCGGTGCCCAGACTGGCGTAGAGACTGTAGCCCAGGCTCTCCAGCAGCCGCACAGTCGGGAGCAGCTCACTTTTGTTCTGAAGCAAGCAGAAGGAGGATGAGGTTGTGTCTGTCCCGTCTTCCACCTCAAGGTCAGCCCAGGCCCACAAAGCCAAGCCCCTCTGGGCCGCCTCTCTGGGCAGCCCCCCTCCCCCCCGGAGTCCGTACCTTATAGCTGCCAATGGTCAGCAAGATGTTCTTCTTGGGGATCTTAAAGCCAGTGCTTAGCATGGCCTTGAGGTAGGCCTCGCAGCGGCTCTCCCCAAAGCCAGCCACTTCCCCAGTGCTGGTCATCTCCACGCCCAGCACGACGTCGGCCCCCGCCAGGCGTGAGAACGAGAACTGAGGGACCTGAGGGAGCAGGATGCGAGCTGCCAGGGCAGAAGGGGCCCGCCTCTCCTCACCAGGAGCGGCAGCCACGGTCCCTTCTCCTTGGTCTCATCCCAGGGTTAGCCTTCCCAGCTGCGGCTCTGCCTGTCAGTCCCCTGCTTCGCAAACGTACTTCAGGTCTTCCCTCCGTTTCTGCTCGGTTGTTCCCTTCCACAAGGCCTATTCCTTGGCCTAGGAGCACTTCCTCGACAAGCTCAGCGATCAAACATCCTGACCGTCCCTCTAGACTCAGTTCAGGCACCAGATCTCCTCCCAGGCCTTCCCAGGTCACCCTTTTGGAAGTGGCATCTCTTGTCTGTAAACTCCTTTAGCATTTTATCCTTATCTCTATATGTAGGTTTATCACAGACCGTTATAGAAGCAAGCTGCTTTTGGACCCAACCTCCCTTGCCCCCCATTATTCGAATGCGAGCTCCTAAGGGACAGAGACCATCTCATCACTGTTAAATGGCCCAGTGATGCCTTGCCCACAGCAGATGCTCGGTTTACGTGCTGACTGACCTATCACGTGTGTGGTAAGTGAACGCTCTCCCACTATTTGTCTCCTTGCTTCTGACTTCTAACCTCAAAGTTTCAGTCCTCCGTACCTTTACCCCCACGACTCCAGAGCCAGTCATGAGCCCCACAGGTTCCACTTCTTCCCCCATGATGACGCGTGTGGCCAATGCTACTAGGTCCACACCTAGCGTCTTGGAGACGAAAGGGAAGGAGCGAGAGACACGCACGTTGCATTCGATGACTTTCAGCTGGTCGTCCTGGGGCAGAGAGAGACTGGTCAGGCCTTCTGCAGGCTGGGCTTGCTGAGGCTACTCCACTGACCTTGACTCTGCCCCTGACTTACCACTCTGTGGGCAATCAATCTGGAACAGGGGTCAGGGTAACTGATGGTCACAAACCCTGACAACACTGTGGGCTCTAGCTAGGACTCCGTCCTCTAGCTTTCAGGCCTACTCTATGAGGGCAGGAGACAGTGAGCCTCACTGGCACTGTGGCCCCACAAAATGAGGAGGTGCTAAGACCCTTTAGTCCCAGTGACCTTCCTGCAGTCCCCTCTTACTACCTTGGCAATGAGCTGCAGATTGAAGGGTCCCGTGACTTGCAGCTCCTGGCCCACAGCATGCACAATGGCTTTAATCCGCTCTAGGGTTTTGGCAGTGATGTCTTGTGGTGGGGTCACCAGCGTGGCATCACCTGAATGCACACCTGCATTCTCCACGTGCTCAGAGATGGCAATGGCTGCCACCACACCATCACGGGCCACAGCATCCACGTCAATCTCCTAGTGGGGGATGTGAGGGCAATGTGATACAGGGCAGGGGGCCATTTTCTTCTCCCACTTGCCCCAGGAGGTTCCCTTCCTTTAAGAGCCTTGGTACAACCCAACCTTCCCAGTCCACTGTGCCTACAAAGTGCAGACAGGGACAGACAGGGGAATTTCCACCAAGGCTGGGGAGCCTGCCCTAAGAGACTTCTTTGGGGCCCTACCTTGGCCTCCTGGATGAACTTGGAGATGACCACGGGGTGCTCCTTGGAGACGGCTGCCGCACTGCTCAGGAAGCGTTCCAGGTCCCCGTCAGTGTAAGCCACATTCATAGCAGCGCCGCTCAGCACGTAGGAGGGGCGCACCACACAGGGATACCCCACCGTCTGGCAGAACTGGCGAGCAGACTAAGGGTGCAGCTGGGTTGGTCACACTCACCCATGACCTCCTCTAGCTCCCAGCCCCCCACCAGGCCCCAGCCCACCTCTAGGTCACTGAGCTCCCTCCACTGAGGCTGGCTGATACCGATGGTGTCGAGGAGCCGGGAGAACTTGAAACGGTTCTCAGCTGAGTCGATGGCTTCAGGGGAAGTGCCCAGCACCCGGCACTGCTGCCGATGCAAAGCCATGGCCATGTTGTTGGGCAGCTGCCCGCCCATGGACAGGATCACGCCTTCAGGGCTCTCGAGCTCATAGATGTCCATCACCACCTTCGTGCAAGAGAAGGATCGAGTGGAGGGAGCAAGTGGTCAGGGATCCGAGCCTTCCTGCTCACTGCTCCTCACCCTCTACCCACTTCCCCTCAGACCCAGCAAGTTCCAAAGAATCTTAGGTCAGCCAGCCACTCCCACGTGACCCTGGCCACCCAGGCTAATGAGCGGTCTTCATTTCTCTCACCTCAAAAGAGATCTCATCAAAGTAGAGTCGGTCACACATGTCATAGTCAGTGCTGACTGTCTCTGGGTTGTAGTTCACCATAATGGTCTTATATCCCATCTGTGATAGAGAGGGAAATGAGATTTAGCTAGGAGGTGGAAGGAAGAACATTGAAAAACTAAGGCAAAACCCCTACTTCAAACAACATCTCAGCTTTTTCTGAAATGGTTGTCAGGGACACCTGTCTTGGGAGGGAAGGAGGCCCAGCACTGTAGGTATCAGAGACATAGGTACAAAGCGTTGGGAGAAAAGACACATGCCCTGTGAGGGGCACAAGCTGGCCTAAGGGCAGGGCTCCCCCCAACCCGGCTCCCCCCGACACCTCCCAAAGCCCTAACATAGATGTAAGAGGAACAATTAATACAAAGTGCCAGGATTAAGTGTGGGCGGAAGGCAATCACTAGAACTGCATGGAACAGTAAGGAAAACAGTATGAAAGACTAGCTCTCGGACCTTTCGGAGCTGCCGGATGCAGCCCACGGCACACCAGTCAAACTCAACGCTGGAGCCTATCCGGTAGACGCCAGAGCCAAGGACCAGGACGTGAGGCGTTCGAAAGGTGAGGTCATGGGTGGTGCCCCAGTATGTCAGGTACAAATAGTTTGTCTGGGCTGGCCACTCGGCTGCAACTGTGTCGATCTGTTTCACTGCTGGGCAGATCCCCCGTTCCTGACGCAGCTTGCGAACAGCCAGCTCTGTGCTAAAGGAGAAGAAGGGTCAAAAATAGAGCCTTGGGAGTGGGCTGTGGATTAAGTAGAGGAGTGAGACCCCGGGGCAGGGATCTGAGAGGAAAATACCCCGGGGACGAAGGTCAGAAGCCTCCAAAGCTCCCTTCCAAGGGCCCCTCCCTAGTACAGTCTCTGCCCCACATCCTCAGCCCCAGGCCCTCACCACCACCTCTGACCTCAGAACCGCAAGGGCAATCTGCTTGTCTGAGAAGCCAAGGCGCTTGGCCTGTTGCAGCAGGTCTGGGGGCAAAGGCTGGCCACGATGCTGTTCCAGCAGCTGGGCGTGTGCTATAATCCGCTTCATGCGGTGCAGGAACCAGCGGTCGATGCGTGTGAGTTCATACAGCCGCTCCACCGAGTAGCCAGCCCACAGAGCAGCTGCCACCACGAAGATCCGCTTGTCGGTTGGCGTCTCCAGCTCCTAATGGGGAGAGCAGACAGATGGATACGGAAGGACTGTGGAGAGGGAGATGTCCAAATGTTAAGCAAAACAGTCCCAATCTGCTTTTAGCACCTCCAAAAGCCTGAAAGCGGGAATACCACTGTTTTAGGAAAGGAAGCACCAGAGCCAAAGCTCTGGGATTGCAAAAGCCTGTATGCAAACCCTGGCTCTGCCTCTTTCTGGCTGTGCAGCTAGACAGCTAGTTCCACAAGCTCTGTAGGCCTGCTTCCTTGCCCCTGGAAACGAGCTTAAGAATATATCCTCATATAATGATAGAGGAGATGAACCACAAAATTCTCAGCAACATGAAAACACAGATGTCCAGTAACGACTGCTGCTACTAATGGTAACAAGTCCGTGGGCTGGGGGCAGCAGGGGTCCATTTCAGGGTTGTTGCCAGGGGAAGGGAGCCACTTACCATATCACTGACTGGCTTTACCGTGTGATCAAAGCCCACACAGTTCTCATCCACCATGCGAAGAGCCTTCTGGAAGGCCTCCTCAAAAGAACGCCCAATGCCCATGACTTCACCTGGAGGAATAGGATGTGAGGACTGAGGGCCTGGAGGCAGAAAGTGCTGCCCAGAATTTCTATCATTTAGTCAGGTCTCTGGGAGATTCCGGGGTCAAGTCCCACAGTGGTTTATGTATGGTGTTTCATTATTGAGGAACCTTAAACTGAAGTTCCTTTCCTTACCGTTTTCATGTCGTGTTTATTAGTGACCACGGAATTAAAATGCCTAGAACGGACATGGGGATACTAGAACATATTACAGTTTGGCACAGTGGACCCACCCCTGATGGTTATCCGGTTATTTGCTTTATTCCCATTATAATGACACCACCTGGGAGGTCTCGTCCTTTCAAACTTCTCAACAGTCTGGATAATAGGAAGATGATCCCACTACTCTTTGAATCCATCCAGAGATAATCATGTTTACCGCTCTTATTTCAAAGTATTTCTTTCTCGACTTTTTTCAAATGCATGTTTTGTACATGATTGTAGAATATGTATGATTTCTAACTTGCTTTTTCTCTCATCGTAAGCTTGCTCCCACGTTGCCGTGTGATCTTATTACCAGCCGTTTAACTCCTGTATGATTTGCCATAACTTAACTGCTCACTTGTGGAAGGACACCTAGCCTCGAAGTGTTTATCCTTCTACGTGAGGCTGTCATGTCTTTGGGGCTTTGGATTATCTCCTTACGATAAATTTTCAGAAGTGCAGGGGCGATAGATAAGGCCCTTAATAAATATT
The DNA here is from genome assembly GCF_017311325.1 of Ursus maritimus. Taxonomy (NCBI): domain Eukaryota; kingdom Metazoa; phylum Chordata; class Mammalia; order Carnivora; family Ursidae; genus Ursus; species Ursus maritimus. The sequence goes on along the minus strand of NW_024426774.1, from coordinate 20,982,142 downwards.
ACTTGCTTCATAAAAGTCTGTGAGTTATAATACACAGTATAAGTTTAACCACCTTCTAAGAAGTATGTACAATTATTTTAAACAATTTTTGCTCATAAACAAAAATGTCACCTCATTGTAAATAGATCTCTATGTACTAATAAAAGGGAATTCCCGTCTCTACAACCCTCCAGGTTTGCTTATTGATTTCCTCTTCTATAAAGTTTTGACAATTTGCCCTAGGGTCTTCAAGTTTTCTTACCAATTATATTTTTCTTTTTGCTAATAGCAGTGTTAGGAAAGTGGATGATAAGTGATTTTGTTCAATTCCTTTGTAATATGATTATATTATAAAAGCGTTGATTTGGGGCAAAAGAGAAACCCGCCATATTCATATATGCATGCCTAGGAAGATTCTGGAATCAAATATATATATATACCCAAATCAATCTCTGTGTGACATGATTATAGGTCATTACTCTTTTTTGGTTCAACTACTTTGCTAATTTCTCAATGGTGCATGTATATACTTACATAATAAAAGTTATAAAAAATTATCAAAGATCACATTCCAAGAACACTTGAAGAGATGTAAAACATTTAAATGTCTCATCTGGAAATCAATCTTTGTCCTATTTTCAGTCCACTTCTTCTTACCAACAACTTAACTATGGCTTCATTCCCATGTTTATTATAATTTTCATATAACAGAAATTCATCTCCAGAAGGAACAACTTGGCAGTCTTGTACGATTTCTAAAAATTCCAAAATAATATCTGAGCTTACTTAGACTTGCTTGTTTATTAAAGGCTACTATTGCTCTTAATGGAAACTTGGAACACAATGAAATGTTCTTAACCTTAGCTGGAAGCACTGTGGTATGTGAAATGCTTGCTTTGGTTGAAATGTTTTAGAACAGTCTAGAGTGATTTAAAGGGACACCACAGGGAAGCCTGTTAACTCAATTCCAGCACATTTGACCACTGCTTGGATGTTGACCATTTCACCCACTCATTGTTCACTGCTACATTTCCTTGTTTTTATGAAAAAGGTCTCAGATGTCCTGCTCTCATCTTAAATGTTGTGCTTAAAAAAAAAAAATGTGGTGACTGTGGCAGAAAGCGCCTGGTGAAGGAGCTGGGCTGACGTGGCTGCCACCGCGCTGACCTGGATAGAGAAGGGTTCACAGAATAGCAGGCCTCACTTCCCTGAAGCATCACTATTTAAATTTGCACGGAGAACAAACTGTCACTGGCATTAACAGCCTAGTGATGAAGCCCTGGCAAAGTGCAACGCAAGGCTGTGGGTAGAGTTTCACGAAGCCAGTCTCACCGCCGACAGGCAACAGAGGGGGACAGAGGTGCGAGTAAGGAGTGACTGGATCTAGTTTTCCGTTCTTGGCTCTACCCTCTCCTCAGCCACGTCACTTTCCTTCTGTGGGCACCTCAGTTTACGCATTTGTAAAGCGGGAGAGATGAGCTAGTCTGATGGCTATCACCCCACCCCAGAGACTCTGACACACCCGCCATCTGGGGAGTGGAGGTGGCATGTGTACTCTGGCACAGATTTCCAGATGCATTTCATTCCCACTCTTGATGAGGACTACCGAGTTTGAAACATCCCTGTGAGTTCTGGGAACCACGTTCCCAAGCTGCTGCTAATAGAGGATCTGAAAGGCTATGCCAGGGAACTAACTCTATGACATTCTAGGTTCTTAAGACTGCTGGGATCCCAGAAGGTGACCTGGGAAAGGGTCTCTTGGGTTGTGTCTCTCTCACCAACGCTCTTCATGCAGCTCCCAATCTTTGTGCTGACACGGAGGAACTTGCTGAGGTCCCAGCGAGGGATCTTCACCACACAGTAATCCAGGCTGGGTTCAAAGGCTGCTGTTCCCCCTGTCACGGAGTTCCTGGGAGCCACCACGTGGAGGTGCCAGGACAGAGTGGGAGATGTAAAGAGTGAGCTTCCAGATAGCATGCTCCGCCCCCACACATTCGGACCAATGTCCTTTTCATAATCCCTGTCCTGTGAATGTTTTCTTCAGCTGCCCTCCCTCTCTCTGATCTTTTCCCCACCCTCGTACCTGAGCTCTGGCAGAGGGATACCCAAAGCTAGTTTGGCTGCCACGTAGGCCAGCGGATAGCCTGTGGCCTTACTGGCCAGGGCGGAGCTTCGAGAGAGCCTGGCATTCACTTCAATGATGTAATACTGCAAAGAGAGAGAGAGAGAGAGTGTGTCACCAGATAACTGGCCCAGAAAGCCTACCGAAGAGAGATATCAGAAGGGCCAAAAAACAAAGCCCTCTCCGAAGGGAAAGACAGCAAAAAACACCAGCCCCACCCCAGTCCAACCCTCCCACAGACAATCCTGACTTCTACTCCAAGGTCCGTAGGGTCAAAAAGCCCCAAAATTATGGACGGGGGTCTAACAACTAGAATATCAGCTCCAGGGCCTAGAGTCTCACCTGCTCAGACTCGGGGTTCAAGGCGTACTGCACATTGCACTCCCCAACGATTCCAAGGTGCTGGGTCACCTTGATGGCAGTCTGCCGCAGTAGCTGGTATTCCCGGTCATTCAGCGTCTGGCTTGGAGCCACCACTATGGACTCACCAGTATGGATGCCCAGTGGGTCCAAATTCTCCATGTTACACACCTGTGAAAGGAAAGTCCCATGGAGGTCACTGCCAAAGGGAGTCAAGAGAGATAGGAGACTGCATCCCAGGGCCCTGCTGCTTCTGGTGAAACCCCACTGTGGGTCTCAGGGACATTGAACCCTCAAAGATCTCAGCCCTGGGCTCTGCTCTTACTAGAGCTCATACTGCCTGACATTACCCCCGCATCCATTACTCACCGTGACGCAGTTGCCATAGGCATCTCTCACCACCTCGTACTCAATCTCCTTCCATCCCTTCAGGGACTTATCGACCAGCACTTGGCTGGTGTGGGCAAAAGCTGGGGCCACAAGAGCAAAGAGCTCCTCCCTGTTAGAGGCAAAGCCAGAGCCCAAGCCACCGAGGGCAAAGGCTGCACGCACCAGCACTGGGTACCCCAGCCGCTCGGCAGCTGCCTGGGCCTGTAAGGAGCAGAAGAGATGGACAAACAGATCAGGCCTCGACTGCTTGCTGCACAGAGGGTGCCCAGCCCCAGAGGAAATAAGATACAAAGACAACGACATCATTCCACCGTCCCCCAGCCACCCTCAAACCTGTTCAAGAGAATTTGCCGCCTCACTGGGGGCCACATGCTCTCCAATCTCCGCCATCCGGGAGGCAAAGGCACGCCGGTCTTCCGTCAGTTCAATGGTCTCCACGGGTGTGCCCAGGACCCGGACCCCATACCGAGCCAACACTCCGGCCTTTGTCAGCTCCACACCACAGTTCAGAGCTGTCTGGCCCCCAAAAGTCAGTAAGATGCCATCTGGCCGCTCATTACGGATCACCTGAGGGAGGAAAGGAATAATAAGCATTAGGACCGTGGGGGACAAGGAGAGGACCAAAGACGTATAGAACCCAGAATGACCACAGGATCCCACTACCCACGTGGGTCCCCTCCTCAGTCCACCCTTACCCCAGTCATACCTGGGTTACGTAGTGAGGTGTTATGGGAAGGAAATAGACCTTGTCAGCCAGCCCCTGGGAAGTCTGCACTGTGGCAATGTTGGGGTTGATCAGCAACGTCTGGATGTTTTCCTCCTTCAGGGCCTTAATCGCCTAGGGGGACAAAAATGGCCTATCAGCGTCGCCTGCTATCAATGGTCTTAGACCACCAGTGTGTCTCTTCTTCTCTCCCTCCCTGTGTTCTCAGTCCCTAATAACCAATTCCGATTCCTCAGCACCTCACCTTTCCACACATTCCCCAGATCTCCTGGTTCGTTCCCTCCTTACAACCCATGTTCACGCCTCAGCCTTCTCCTCAAGACTATCCATTCCTGAGGGTCACACACCCAGAGGGGCAGGGATGGACATGCTTTACCTGAGAGCCAGAGTAGTCAAACTCTCCAGCTTGGCCAATGGAGAGGCCCCCAGAGCCCAGGATCAGAACCTTTCGTGGTGGTGGAAGCCCAGAGCCTGGGGTGGGAATTCCAGGCGGACAGAGGCGCTCAACCAGCCGCTCTCGAACTGTGGAGGCAAAGAAAGTCATAGAACGCTAGAGCTGAAGGAGACCTGAGAGATCATCTACATGAACCCCCTCGCTTTACAGAAGAATCCAAAACAAGTCACGCCTCCAATGAGTAGCAGAGGCAGGACGAGAACCCAGAACTCATGACGCTGGAGCTCCTTTCCACAGAAGAGGCATAAATAATCATTGTGGCTTGGTTGCTTTCCTGCCCCATCCCCTTAACCTCCCAAACATATCTCTATCTCAATTTCCTGGGGCATGTCCATTTTATGTCCATCCCAGAGCCAACCCTGTTCTTAGTTCTCCATGACCCAGGTCTACTCAGACGCTTACCTGTCTGGCCCCCAGGGTTCCCAGCTGTGGCTTCTTTCACAGTTTCCAGAAAGATATCAAAAAGAAGCTCCATATCTGAAGGACCAGCTTGGTGCTCTGGGTGAAACTGGACACTGTTGAAGAGATGGGATCATGAAACCTGCCATCATCCCTGGCTTGGAATTGGCACTCTTGGGGGTAGGTAATGGGATAGATGACTGGGGCCCACTGCTGTGCTTTACCTTCTGATCTTCAAGACCCTGGGGCTTCCAAGCTGTAGAGATTCATTCACCCTGCCAGAATCATCCAGACTCACCTGAAGAACGGCAGGCTGTCGTGTACGATGCCTTCATTGGAACGATCATTGGCGTTGGTAAAGAGAGGAAGCCAGCCTGCTGGCAGCGAGTCTGTTTCCACAGCAAACCCATGGTTCTGGGATGTCAGAAAGCAGCGCCCAGAGCCCACCAGCAAGCATGGCTGATTGTGGCCTCGGTTCCCGTATCTGGAGATGGAAGCACACTGAAGTTACTGGCCCCTTTCATCACCCCCCTTCACCACTGTACCCATCCCAGCTTCGGTTGAGCTCAGCACCCTCAACCGGCCCCTGCTCCTGTTTCAGCACTAACCAACACCAACTCTATTCCCATCCCCAAGACTCCCCACCGCTCACGTCAGTAGTGTGGGCCTCCTCTCCCCACAAGTCCCACCTCATCTTGTATGTCTTGGCCCCAATGGCTAAGGCCAACAGCTGGTGTCCCAGACAGATCCCGAAGACAGGTCGGGGATTAGGCTCAGATAAGACACGGCTCAGTGTGGATACCACACTGGGATAGGAGGCGGGGTCACCAGGGCCATTACTCAGGAAGACACCCTCATACTCTGGAGTGGGCAGAAAAGATGATGTCAAAACCAATAGTTTAACCAGAGAGACGCGCTTGCAGCCCTTACCATCAGAGCAAAAGCCCTGATCTCTGTCTCCTTCCCTGCAACTTATAGCGACTAGACCAAGGGACAGATCTTCCACCCGTGTTTCCTGCCTGTAGCCCTTTACACAGCCCAGCTACTCACCCCGGCTGTCTAAGGCGTGGTCCCATGGTACCACAGTGACCTCAGCACCACGCTGACACAGGCATCGGATCTGATTATACTTGAGGCCACAATCCAAAGCAAGGATCCGAGGGGTGCCCCCTGCATTGAACACCCGTGGAGCCTGAGGAATAAAGGACAACAGTTGGCAGCTGTGATCAGTGAGGACAGATAAACACACACCAATCCGTGCCTTTGAGGCCTCTTCTGATTTGCCCTCAAGTGATAACCCCAGTTATGGACAGAATAAAACTACCAAGCTATGGCTTGCAACACTCTCCCACTCTACCTCTGTACCTTAATTGAGACCTCTGGCACCAGGGGGCGGGCATTAGGGTCCAAGAATGGCAGGGCTGAAGGCTCTGTCCCATCCTGGACCAGCTTTCCCAGCAGAGACCCTTGTTCTCGCAACTTCTTAGTCAGCTCCCGAGTATCCACTCCTGTCAAAATAGCACAGTCTCAGAGATCACACTCCCCCAACTCAGTCATGCATGAGGTTAGACTTTCAGAAGCACTGCATTCCGGAACCCTGAGTCACACACAGCTGTTCTAGGGGCATCAAAATCCTGGGCCATCCTGATGGAAGTACACTACCATGAAGTATTCTTGCTAAAAATATCACATCTGAATTGAACCATGACTTCTAGATTTGTTTACAGAAAATAATACCAGGAGACAAAGAATATGCTAAACAACACTACAGGAACGTAATCAACAAAATGCAGATTGTGGGATACGCTAAAGGAAAACTGACTTGTTTTTGTCAAATGGGTTATAAGGTCCATTGATCCAAGGGACATACCAACCAAATGTAATACATGGATCTTACTGAGATCCGGATTCAAATAAGCGGTAAAAATCAATTAGATAATAGAAAAATTGTGAACACTGCCTGGAGTTTTGTTATTAAGGAATTACTGTTACTTTTTAAAAGGTACGATAATGTTATCACGATTTTGTTTTAAAAAGGATTCCTGATTCCTTTTTCAGACAGTGAACTATTTGTGGATGAAATGAACGTTTGAGATCTGCTTCGAAAAAATGAGGGGGTTCTAGTGGTAGTGGTGAAATAAGTTTAGTCCTGAGTTAATGATCACAGAAGCTGGGGTTTTATTTCCTCCTTTTGTATGTTTGAAATTTGCCATTAGAGTGAGAGCTCAGTTCCTTCTCCAAACCCCAGACCCCAATGTAAACCTTCCACATCTGATACATTCTATCACAACCTTGGACTCAAGGCCCAACAGTGCACAAGAGACCTCTTGATTCTTTCCATCCAGGCACGTGGGCTCTGGCCAGATACGATCCTGCTCACGCATTGCGCCATACCTTGCAGGCCAGGTATGCCATGCTGTTGCAGCCACTGGTGCAGGGTGTGGGTGGCACTCCAGTGGCTGGGCGTGGGGCAGCACTCTCCCACCACCAGTCCTGCCACGTGGATCCCGGAGGATTCAAACCACTGTCGGTGGAAGGAAGAGACTGTGAGGAGCCTGGGGCCACCTATCTTCCTATCTTCTTTTCCCATCGTTCGGCAGGGGCCCTACACGTCAGCCACACTGAAAGACCCGGTTGTTCCTTTAACACACCAAGCACCTCATGCTTTTGTCCTTTACCAACAGTGCTGTTCCCCATATGAAACACTGAACACCAGGCCCTCGTTAATAACTGAGAACGAGCTTTTCCTTTCCTTCCTTTTCTTTTATCCAAAATGGAAATTACAAATCCCACTTCTGTGAAGATACTGCCTTCTCACCCATGGCAGTTTGTGCCTCCTCCTTAGGGTTCACCTAAACTCACTTTATTTCCACTGTTTTTGCTATTTACATTGTATATAAATGTGTTTGTGTGTCTCCCTGTCACAGAACGACGAACGCTTCAGGAACAAGGTGCCTGACACATAGTAGCAGTCAACAAACATTTACTGAGTGCCCACTTAGTCCCAGGCATTGTAATAGATGTTGGGGGAGGAGCAGTGAGTATGCAAAAAGACAAGGTCCCGGTCTTCACCATGTTAATTTGCTACTTAAGAAGCCTGAAAATTAACAAAGCAACATGCAAATAAACAAGATCATAATTACAGAGTATGATAAAAGCAGAATGTAAGGTCGACGCACGATACCTTATTAAATAAAAATAAAGGTTCAAGGTACGACGCTAAGCATGATTATGCCCCTCCCCCCTTAGTAGGGGATTATCATTTAAAAAAAATTTAACACAAATTTGCTACCCAGTACATAAGCATTTAATAACTAAATAGAGACCTGGGTCATTTATGTGGGAGGGGATGGCATATTGAAGTCACATATGTTTAGTAGCAGAAGGTTTAAAAGATGATGGCTGTTGAGAGTTTTAGGGATCTGCAGGGTAGTTCGGCAGAACCCTCCATGGCCAGGTAGACTCGTCCACGTATGGACTGGTGCTTTTATAGCACGTGTGCCACAGGAGCATCCGTGGGGGACTGGAGGCTCTAGGAGGCCTTACTCACCCTGGTTCTGTTAAGTGCCTCGATTTTGCAGGTTTGTAAACACTGACTTTGTCAGTGTGTCTACAGCCGACGAAGCTGAAGACTGCCATGTTAACCAGCATACTGCATTTTAAACAAGAACGCGGTCTACTTACAGATTGGTGATGAGGAATGGTCCTTTCCAGGATTAACAAAGTGTGTCCCTTACCTAGAGTTCCCTCTCCTAAGAGTCAGGGTGAATTCAAGAATTAAAGGCTCACTAAGCCTGGAAAACCAGGACAAAATGCGCTTCGAGGAATACTGTACCTAGGCTGGGGTGGTTTCCACTAATAATTTGTCCATTTTTTTCATTAGTTGAACTCTCAGTGCAACTTAGTTTCCAAATTCCAGAGGAGGAGGAATAGGTGGAACTTCACTGTGGGAGGAGACTGAGTTTTCTTATCTAGAGATAAGAACTCCATAAAATGTCAAAAACGAGTCAAGGTAAGAAAAATAGGTTTAAAAGATTATCAACTTGACTGTTTGGTAGGTGAACTGGGACCCACTCTCACACTGGGAAGGGTGTGACCCTAGCTTCCTGTCTCTTTCCCACTATGTAATCTTAAAGCATTGCCCCCATCAAATCACTCTGCTGGTAAAAAAATCTTCACCGGTTCCTTACCAAAGCCCAGACTCTTTGGCTTGGCATCCCGCGCTCTGTGCCTCTCAAGGTACTTCAAGCCCTGGGTAGGATTTGTCCTATCACTTCAGTGTGTATCTTTGTTCTCTCCAGGATGCCTAACTTAATGCCAATGTCTTCACTTGACTAACAGATAACAATCATTGATTTGAAAAGGAAAGTAGAGAAAGCATTTGGGTGTGGCTACCTTACTGAGACCGAACTCATCCACTTCGTCTGTGGGGATGCCGTAGTTGCCGATCAGAGGATATGTCAGCACTAAGATTTGTGCTTTGTAGGAAGGGTCAGTGAGGGCCTCGGGGTAGCCAACCATGCCGGTTTGAAACACTGCAAGAAAAAGGCAGGGCTGGGGCTCGGGCAGGACACCCTTCACAGCACTGCCTTGCGCGATGACAGTGCCCCAGCGGAGGCTGCCTTGACCTTGAGGGATGAAAGGGGCTGGGATGGGGACAGGGGCACCAAATGGGGGTGGGAGGGAAGGTATGCAGGCGGGAAAATGGCGGGTTTGGGCAGGGCAAGCTGGGCAGAGAGGGGCAGCGAAGAGTGGGATGAGGTCGGCAGCCGGCTGGAGCTTGCTTACCCACTTCCCCGGCAGTCGACACAGTGGCCCCAAAGGGCTGGCCCCTCAGGACCGACCCATCCTCCAACATCAGGGCCGCCATGGGAACGGAGCTCAGAGGCGGGGGCGAGCACAGAGAAGCGGCAAGCGCAGCAAGCCCCAGCCGGTGCTGGAACCACGTGAGGTCGGCGCGCCAGGAGTCGGTCCACGTGGCTAACCGCGCCGGTGGCTGGAGCGCGGGCCGCGCAAGGCGCCGGAGCTCCAGGCGCGCTGGGCGGAGGCTGACTGCGGCGGCGCGGGCTGCCGGCAGCGTGAGGGGCGGGGCCCAGCACGTAAGGGGCGGGGCCAAGTTAGCAACAGCGTGCCCGGCGTCTCCTCTCCCCCCAACTCCGCCCCACTACAAAGCCCCGGGAAAACTGGAAAAGAAAACCTACTACTCTAAAGCGGTCTCTCCCACTCTAACCAAGAAATACACAAAGCCAGGTCGCCTTTCTCTAAAAAATAAAACAACAACAACAACAAAAAAAGAACGACAAGAAAAGATGTTTATTATAGTCAAGCACAAACGGGGCACCGGTCCCCGTTCACTCCTGGACTATGGTGTCCACAACACCCCAAGGTTATGCAACTTTCCACCTTCCTGCCAAAGGTGCCTTCACTCTTGAGGAGGAGCTGCTGGCCAACCATGCCTGTCTAGGAAGAAAATCTCCCCAGTTGGGCTCAGATAGATCAAGAAGATCTTTAGATCAGCAGGAAGACCTATGTGGTTCACGGAGTCTTGGCTTTTCGGCGTTGGGTCCCCCAAAGCAGAATGGAGATGAATAATGTGGTGGATCCCAGAATACCGAAGAACATAACCAGTGAGAAGGAGCCCTGTGAATGACAGACCAAAAAAACCCTTCATACATTGTGACACCAAGGACTACATCCGAACACCTAGTTCTTTCCTGGTGTATCTATCCCCTTATCCAGGGCAATTCTCTCATAGTTTCCTTCTCTAGATGATCTGCATCAGCTCTGGTCTTAGGGCTCTTCTTTCAGAGAGGTTCTTCCTTATGCATTTCTCTTATCCCTAATTAGAAGGCCTAATTCCTCACCTGGCGCATACACTTGTAGCCATGGAAGCCATCAGCACAGACACATTCCATGAGACCTGGACCATCAGGTACACAGGATCCATTCTCAGGACACATTTCTGTGAGCCAGAGAAAAACAGAAGACATCACTGAATCTCATTACGTAAGTTTCTCAAATATCTGCTTCAACTTAGATTATCTCAATTATTTCTAGGTCAAAGGCAGAAGATGATTTCAGATAATCAGAATATAACAACAAAGTCAGAGAAAAACAATTACCCTATGGTTTCACTCATATGTGGAATATAAGAAA